>NW_014555863.1:1244066-1259577 GCF_001313825.1 Dinoponera quadriceps
CCCCTCCCACCTCTCTCGGACAGTCGCGTTCTCGTTGCGTAATCGAAACTCGCGGTATGAACGAGCGACCAAGAAAAAAGAAGTTGACGGCATCGTAACTCGAAACTCGGCCACGACACGGCGGTAATTCCATACGTTCGAGAGCGATATTTTCTCAGATCGCGGCTCACGGTTGGGACGCGATTATATAGCGAAAGGAAGCGCGATTGTTTATTAGAAATTTATATGACGAACGAAATATCCGCCGTGTCCGTGTATGCGAAGCGCTTTATGTCTCCCGGAGGGCATTCTTCGGCACACACGTCGATAATAAGGCTTTATCATGACGTACGTTCAATACGAAACGACTACTTATCGGGACTCATCGCGGCCTCCCGGAGAGAAGAGGAGTATTAAAATAAATAAAATAAGTATCTTGCTTTGTTACCATTATGACTTTCTTCTATAGAAACACGCACGTCCTTATTACGACACGAGTGTCAGGGACCGATAGTTGCTGCAGAAATTCGCGATACATATCGAGTACCTCCGAATATCTTCGTCCGATAACAATACGGACTGTGAGGTAAAGGCGTGCGCGAATCGCGAGCCGATTTCCTGACACGCATTCGAGGGAAAAGTACGAATGCCTGGACACGTATCTAACTTTTGGCGTTTCTATTGTTCTGGCCTTTAAGTGTGAACATACCTTAATTCGCCTTAAGCGTAGCCTACGATGGGCGGTAGAAGTATGCACATAAGGATGTAAAAATAAGAAATCGACCGGTCATATTCGAATGTAAGGAGAATAATCGGCTGTGATCGGTGAATTTCTTACTCCTCACAAAACGTGCTCCCACTACTCACTGTAGACCACATTTTACTCGTTCTCGGGAGAGATTCGCTAATCCATACGCGCACTCACGCGAGGCATTTTTATCGTTCGCGTGGCTCAGCTTAGCTTCGATGCGCACAGATGGCGGACCCCATACCGACATTCACTACTCGCGGGGTCTGATCAATATTCACATTCTACCACTTAGCCGGAGCGTGCGAGAAACTGCGGATCGAAAAGAGCGCCGAGGCGTGCGCGCGGTTCTCAAGCGCGGGGAAACACGCCGCTCGACTCGAGAGTTAAATCTCGAGAGAGACTTTTACGGGAGACAACGGAACGTTCTCTTCCTCGGGGCGTAGGCCGCGAGGCGACTTGTATATCCGGATCTATTGACGGCAATTCACGTGTGGTTCGATACGCGATTATGTCGGGGACGTCTCGCCCGGCAGGTCGGATCTTCAGGATCCGCGTTGTCAGGGTGATAGAGACCGTTTCCTTTTTACGATCCGGAACGACGTGCACAGTCCCCGTCCATTTTACTGGACGCAGCTTAATTTTTTTACAATTCACTGACCATTCCATTGAAGACCAGCTTTGTAATACGGCTCATCTACCGAATTATGTTAAGGTGCTGTTATTCTATAAAAGGGTTTTTTTTTTACGTCATTCCAATTGTTACAAGGACTTCGAACAAGTATGAACCCGCGCTAGTTGCGTTTATGAATAATAACGAGAGCACGTGAGTTCTGCGTATGCGTGTCAATCGAAATTTAGCATCATTTTTGCTTATTCGTGACATGAAGCTGCGAATTCCTCGCTCACCAACGGAAAAATCAGTTCTCGCGTGAGAAATATTAATATTGTTTGCGAAGATTATGAGTGAAACAAGTGATTTGACACCTCGGGAGGTTGTAGAGGCAGAAACGCTGATTGGCTCCCGAAAATTATTCCAATCGAGCGAACATAAAATTAGTAGTTTTTCTTCACCTCCTAACTTGTATTCCATTAAAAAATCAGTGTGCGTCTAATAACGTGGCCAGGGGCTGTATGTCGGGCCGACATTGACGCGGGGTCCTTTAAAGGATCGCCGCGGGGAGAGATACACGAGGATCGTCCCGTGTCAGGCAATATTCCGTCGACCCTCGCCGCCAAATAACCGTGAGAGGTCCGCGCGGGAGATGCGTGGGACGCGGATAAATTCGTCCACGGTGATCCGGAGCGCGCGAATTCCTCGTGCGTCAGGTCACGAGGTCAGCGTGCGTGTGTGTGTGTGTGTATACTTCTTCTTCTCCTTTCCGTCCGATTGTTCCTCGTTCGCGTTCGAAGTAATTTCCCTATCTGCCGGGAAGTATGCGCCTTGCACGCCGAGGTCTTCTCTCTCTATCACTCTAAGTTTGTCCGCGAAATATCATCCCCTTACGTCAGAGCGCGACGCGCACAACAACAGCAACCCGGATAAATTCCCCGCGTGAAAGTTGCCGTTGTTGTTCGGACGCACTTTGAAAATAAGGCTGGCGCGTTCGCGAACTCCGTGGCAACTCAATTATTGATGTAACGAAGCCTACGTTGCGGCCGTTGCAGCACGTGCTGCGAATCGAGCGCAATCAGAAGGGTAGGGGGAGAGGGGCAGGGACGACTTCGCGCGCGAGAGAGAGGAGTAGAAATATCCGTTGCACGCAAATAGCGTTCGCCAAGCCCGTTCTCGTGTTCTCGTCGTTGCGACGTTGCAATTCTGCGATGCGGAATTAAGACGGATACGCTTCGGCGAAAAGTATGATTCCCCACCTTCGAAACGATCCTTTCGCGTGCGCGGCTACGTCTTGTCGTGTGTGTGTGTGTGTGTATGGGCGGGCGGAGAAGGGCGACTCTCAACGATCCGAAAGCGGAATGACGAGAGCCCGGTAGGTTTGATTTAATAATTTGCTACTGTGCGCGGCAATTCCACGTCCTTCGTAATAATTCGGCGACCGTGATGCAACGTCGTCCGCTGTCGACGCGCCGAAAGAACGGTTGGAGGCGAATGTTCGACGTCGCGATGTAATTTTCACAGTTTTGATCTAAACCGATATGTTCCGCCGATTTGTCCGCGCTATTCTCTGCTTCTCTCTCTCTCTCTCTCTCTCTTTCTTTCTTTCTTTCCCTCTGTCCACACCACTATATTATTTAATGCCATTTTTCAGCGATAACTAGTTAAATGTTTAACTGTAAACTGTGCAAATGCTCGGGAATGTTTTACGTCTGTCACGTGCGTTGTACCAATTGTTTCACGCTGTACGTCGAGTGGATTTTCAACCCAAGGCTGTATAACAAACTTCATTCTATTCTTTCTCTCTTAATTTTTTATTTCTATATCGCCGTTGTATCTCAGAGAGGAGGAGGAGGAGAATATAGAGAAGCTCCTCCGCGGTATATCTCTCGCGTGCGTTTCTTTCGCTCGCGGCGACTTACGAGCCGCGGTCGGTTTGCAGCTCCCGAGGCGCGGAGAGATCGAATTTATTGTTATTGTCCGGGCTAAAGGGTGATTTTTCAGGGAGACGTCGAATACGCAGTTAGAAATAACGTAGATTTATCGCCCCGGCGATGAAACGCGAAAGAAACGAGATCGCTGACGAGTCACCCCGAGGGACACACGCGATGCGGAAGGGGAACTTAACGACTAATATCGATTTTCTCACTTTTATAAATGCCACACAGACAGAGGTGGGACACGAGAACCGCGGCGGAGAATGAGTCCGTGTATTACGCGCGGATGAATCCCCTTACAGCATATACGGCGACTCGCGCGATTCCCTCTGTGTGTGTGTGTGTGTGTGTGTGTGTGTATGCTGTGACGCGGTTCCGCCGATCTCGCCAACCTATTTCTTTCCGCGGTTAGCGATCGAAAAATAGAGGGACCTCGCAAATGAAAAAGAACAAGTTCTCGCCGGAGATGGCGGAAATATCGCGGCGCTGCACGCGTTCGCTCTCGATGCGAGTGGAAAACAAACTTTCCACTTTTTTTCTCTCTCTTTCTCTCTTTCTCTCTCTCTCTCTAGAGGCGTTCGGAAAAATCCAAAATATGGCGGTCCCAATCGCGCGATGAATTTTACCTCTACGGACGTTCCAATTTTTTGTACGTTTTTTATATGTGTTTATATACACACACGTGCACAAGAGAGTCTTGTATATGTAGACTGGAATAAATTGCGGAAATAGGATTTTGCTCGGAGGTACAACGACGGACGGAGCTAACAAATGAGTTTCTCCACTTTGTGATCGTCCGCGGTACCGAGGGGGTAACTCTAGCTGCAATCTTCTGTGCACGAAGCCCGCACGAATTCCGCATTGCGGTGGACATGAGGCGCCGTTATATCTGGCCGATGCGAAATCGACAGAATGTCATTAATCGCCGCGACCTCTCTTCGCGAATCATTGTCCCGTTAGCCCGATCCTCACTTGTCCGTTCCGCGACGAACACGGGGCGAATTCGCCTCCGGGTTCGCGATAATTGTTATATCGACGGAAGATACGACGAGAGGTTCGTCGAGACCGGATATGTCGGGTTGCTCGCAACAAGGTCGACGACGAGTCGCAGGTAGTCCGTTGGTAATAAATAATCGCCTCGCTTCCACGAGAGAAGAAAAACAAATTTCCTTCTTCGATTTTCTCCTTGAGAATTTTCTCCTTCGAGAGCTAAAAGCACGAATGACTTGACTTGGAACGGAAGAACGGGTGGAGGACCGACCGGTTTTCAGGATAAAATGAAATTCCAGAATTTTCCGTTCAGAGTTTTAGAATAAGATGGAAGAAAATTCCCAGTTACGTTTCGTGTGTGCCGCCACGCGAACTTTAACGCGCCGGTGTTGGTTGGCACGAGGCGCTCAGCCGCTACTTAAATGCCATTGTCTATCGTCATGTACACACAACATGCTTGTCGCTGTAAATGGGCGATAAAGAGGCGAAGGGGCTGTATCGATCAACGTGTTGAGCTGCCACGACTGTGTCGATTGGAGAGACGCGACTCGACGATTCGATAGACTGGCGAAATTCCAATATCGTACGAAAGAATTCCCTCCCGTCGTCGCGTTGGCGGCGCATAAAAAGAGATGCACTTCGCACGTATGCCGAAAGCTACCCTACCCTCAGATCTCGCCGTTGCCTTTTGAAGCTCCATAATCCTTTATTGCTTGCCTCGTTCTCTCGTCCGACGTCCCGATGTGCCGCTAGGAACTTTCAAAAGACCGTATTCTGTTTCTTTCTTCCTTTCTCTTTCTCTCTATCCCTCTGTCTGCCTCTCTCGCAAATTTGCAGTATCGGCGAGAAACGTGTGTTACGTTTAATTAACAAAAATTCTCAGATCCCCTTTTTTGTCGCTCTATCTCGAACTCTCGGCCGACATCGAAGAAGAAGACATCGGGAGAAAATGCAGCGGGGTCGGAGAGACGATAAGCCCCTTCTAGTTCGCCTGTTCGTGCCGTTCGATGAGGAAGGAGTACGAAATTATCCTTTCCATCTTCGCGCGCGCGTCTCGCCGTGCCTCTCGCCGATGAAAAATGCCAGCTTATCTCGCGATCGGACGCATCCATTATTGAGGAGGCGCGTGTCGACGTGCTTGTACGAGGATGAAGAGGAGGACGTGGGAACGGGGAGGAAGAGGAGGAGAACAGTGTGCAGCGAGAAAACCGTCGTGACACCGTCGGCACGCTAAGGCTTGGTGACCCGCAAACAGCCGGACACTCCATTCCACAAAAGCCGTCCATCAAGCATCAATAATGTAGAAGGGTCGTAGCGTGGCCTTGCCGCGCGAGATATCGACCCGCTCGCGAATATCGATTACTTCCATCCGTCCGGCGGCTCAAGGTGCCGGCGTACGCTACAAAGTAATTTTCACCGTCGCACACACACTGACCGCGCGCGACGATGTCGGTGAAGGTCCGATTAAACGAGAGTAATCCATCCTATAGTCGCGATCTGCCTTGTGACAGTGGCGAATCCAATGGACGACGCTGCACGCTACTGTGAAGTTCCCATTTCGAGCGTCTATTTTCAGCGAGAACATTTTCCAAGAGAAAAAGATAAATAGAGAGAGAGAGAGAGAGAGAGTTTGTGTTTCTTTATTTGTTTATTGTTATTTATTATTTATTATTTTCTTCGTTATTTCTTTATTAAATTTCGATTCTCGACATTTTCCGTTTTTTTTTTTTTTATTAAACCGTCAATTTTCGTTGTAATTAATTCATCGACGAAACGCCAATTACTACATCCGTTAGCCGACGAGGAAAGTTAATTGTGTCGTTGCGTGAAGAAAATTAATAGTTTCGAGTTTTATAGGTAGTTTCGAGAAGTTTAGTCCCGATAGTTGCGAGAAACATATTATCTCGGTACATCGTCCGTTTTGCTCTTTATTTCCAAATACCTGAATGAAGAGTTTTTTTGTCGAATGTCACGTTCGACGGGGTTTTCCGGTTAGAGGCTGCCGCAGCTGTCCTCGCGAGACAATGAGAGAGTTCCTCGGATTCAGCGAAGTCGGTTTCTTCTTACCATCGACCGTACTGCCGGCAAGTTGTCGCGAAAAAGAAAAAAAAAGAAAACGCGGCGGAGCGCATCGAAGTATGCAAACAACTCGCTAATGGGCTCTTCTCCGCGCAAGAACGTACATCGACGTATCTGCCACGCTGTCGCTTCATTCGGTAACAGCTGACATTTCCGCATAATTTGCAAGGATATCGGAATAGCGAGTCATTTTCCGTAATCTCGAAGCAAATTCGCGCACCGACCGTGCATCCTCCATTCAAGTCCTCCTTCCCTCGTCTCTTTTTTCTCCCTTTTTTTTTTTTTTGGTAAAAGCGACAACCAGCTTCGAGCTAAAATTTCAACCGATATTCGCAAGTTTCATGCAATTTTCTACTATTCCCTTTTTTTCGAGGGTTCCAGATTACGATAGGCTCCACTGAATACAGCTTCCATATCGAACGGCAAAAGCGACGGCAAGTTCCGCTATAGCGAATCGGAATATAATATCGAGGGAGAGCGAGAGAGAGAGAGAGAGAGAGGGGAGGGGAGAGGGAGACCGCTATGTATTCACGATGACGCTTTTGTTTTCCATTAGGTCACGAGGGTAGCGTTAGGGCTACTCAATTTGTGACTGGTAGGCGCGCACCCGTCAACCGTGTTACTCACACCACGTTTACGCACGGTGACACGCATCCGTTGCAAGTGGAAAAAGTAGCTCGTAGTCGGGCAAAGAGAATCGGACTACGAAAATCCTTCGATTCTCGATCGTCCTCGAGTCCAAGAATCCAAGTCGTCGATTAAATTCGCCGGAGGCGAAATTGTCATGATCATCGAAGCGTAACGGCGGAACATCATCTCTCCGCTTCCTCTTCCGCCCTCGTTTGTCAACGTTTCTCTCCTTCATTCGCCTCCCCTCCGGGTTTTCCTCCCCCCTCCCCCCCCTCCCCCCTAATTCGTTCTCCGCTCTCTCGCTTGTTTCTCCGTCGATTCTACTCTTCATTCACTTCCTCAATTTCTCTCTCCTCCCCCTCCCCTTACTCCCTTCCTCCCGCTCAACCCCTCGTCCCCTACCTGGCTGCCTCCCCCCGCTTCCATTCGGTCGCTCGCTCCATTCTATAGTGGGTGTCTATCGATCGTGCCGGCTCTATAAATAGGCGCGCGGAACGTCGGCGGTATTTAGCATTTCGCGAACGAGTACCTGCACCGGCTGCGCTGCGTGCTACCACTGTAGTGCCGATGACAAGTGGGTGACACGGTGTGTCGGTGTGGCTCCTGCGAGGAAAAGGTGATAGCCACGTGGGACATCGTCTAAGCGCGACTGATGGCTCCCCTTTTGTAGCGCTCGTCGTTCTTCGTTGTGCGATCCCGCGGCGACAATGCGCTTTCTTATGACATGTCGACGATGACGAATGAATGGCGAATGGCGATGACGGTGCCGGTCCCCGATGGGGAACGAGCCGAACCGCGGATGCGCTCACTTAAGGTCTCGCCTCGGCGGGAAAACCTCGGAAATATCGCGATGACCGCGATCACCGTGGCGACGTGTGAGTCGCTCGTGAACGCGGAGAATTCCTTTCACCGCGGGCATGGAATTTATTTCCTCATTTATTTATTAAAGAGAAATAACGATACGGCATCGCTCACGCTGAGAAGATTTCTTCACATTTAATCAATTTTATCGCATCCGAGCACATTTCATCATTGGCACGGCTCCGAAGAAACTAATGTTTCGATTAATAAGTACGATTGTTAGACTTTTCAACGAGTGTCTTTATGTTTGGTAAAAACTTTGTCGAAGGCGAAAGATAATTTTCTTATAAAGAAATTATTTGTTTCGTCTTATATATTTTATTCGGTTAAAAGATACTACTTCAAATAATAGTGTTCTTCCCATGAAATAATAGAGTGTTCTCGAATGAGACGATACGATTTTTAATCAAACGAATAATATTTCGTATATGTTGTTTCTATGAGGCAAATTTTAGTCAAAGGAATAGAAATACTAAATCTGAAGAAACCTTTTTCCCTGCGTATACGGACGAAAAAACAAGAGGAAAGAATCTACATTTCCGCGAGCAGAGAACTTAATTTGTTCCTGATTCATATTTGGAGATGCGTTAGGGAGATCAGTACAATCAGAAAATTCGGCCAGTCCGTTAATGGGTTGGAACCCTGAGACGAAGAGAGGGGACGTAGGAGGAGTTGGCCAACGGTTGACCGGTATCGCTCGCATTCTCGCCGTCGCGCCGCCGGTCTTTCGTTCTTCCGCCTTCCGATACTCCCCCGGTTTCGCTTATCTTTTCTAGAAGACACGCCGGGGCGAGTTCGCCCGTCGCTTTTGCAAGAAGAGGTCACGGGAGACGTGGTTGTGGCGGAAGAAGGGCGGCCGAAGCTGCATAAGTCGCGGAAGTGCCGCGGAGATGCATACGAGGGAGCGATACGAGCGAACCCCCGGCGTGCGATTAAGGCCGCGGCCTTTTTTCGGGGCCACGGCACTGGAAACTTCGCTCGTCGATAAAGTTTGCCCCGCGTTCTCGGGCGGGACGCGATTTGATTATGTCGGCGCTCGGGCGCGAAGTACGGCGATATTAACGGCGGCGATACGAGAGTCGCGCAATTCCGCGTAAGAAAGTTACCTCGCCGGGCTACTACCGGCTGAGATTTATTCCGCGCGAATTGCGCCTCCTCCGCGCTCCGCGCCGCCGAGATAACTTCGAAATCGGGAGACACTTCGCGGGTACACTTTGCCGCGTCTGGGAAGACGCGCTCGTCGGCGTTATCGTTCGGCCGAGTTCGGGCGAATTTCCGCGCCACGTGCGTCCTCCCTTCTTCGTGGGATAAGTGGAGGGAATTTTCTTACCTGCCTGCTATAACCGGCGCGATCTGATCTCTCCAATTAACCGTCCGCGTCCGGCACGTACACGGGATCTGCCCCGTCGTGTAGCGCTCGTGACTCGAATGTCCGTCTCGAAATGTTCGCCCCGGAGGATCGCAATCTGGAGGAGGCTCCATCCATCACATAAATAGTAGATACGTTGATCTTGTTTCCGCCGATAACGCCCCGCTGTAAAATTCCCGTCCGCATCCGTTCGGACGGAAAACATCGCGACACCCGGATTAATCCATCCCCACCGAATACCTATCGCGCATTGTAAGCATTGGATGCACTCGATACGACGTTATACACGTACTGTATTGAGACAATAAGAAATCTCTCGTACGAACGACCTGCTTTCTTCCTCGCAAGACACAGGCCTGACGAGCTAGCCGGGGTAAAGGCATTTAACATAAAGAGTATTCGTGATGCGAGATTTAACACGAAACGTGGCGTGACGCGGTAACGTTCCGCGGATTATCTCGGCCTGTCAGCTCGACGTGCGAATGATTACTCTCGACCGAGTTTGACTTCGTCCGGTCTTTTTAAATTTCATATCTATCAAGAAATTATCGGGGTTACGAGGGAAAAGACAGAAGGAGAGAGAGAGAGAGAGAGAGAGGGGGGAGGGGGAGTGTGAGTGAGAGGGAGAGAGAGGAAAGACGCGCGAGGTACCGTAATCCTCTTTTGCTATTGATTGGCACACAGCCGGTTGCCGTGGTTACCAAAAGGTTGCTACAATCCTTTCACCAGGAGCCATTTATTGGCCGAACATTACCCGCCTGAGCTCATAAGCTCATGGTGATATGGTCAGAGGAAGACGAAAACAGCACACGTAGGAACACGAGAGCAGCCGGTCGCGATACGACACGAATTCGTTCGGCTAACGCGCGCGACTTTATCCCCTCAAACCGGCTCGCAAACTCAGCGAGCGACGGAATAGATCCGCTTCGCGGAGTTGCCGCTGTCGAACGACCGAACAGCGTCGATTGCCGCGAGCAAAGATCCGACTGTTTCCCTGATAGCCACAGGTTGCCCGTTGGGAACACGATCGAGCGAAGAACTTTTGCTACGTTTTCGCGAAGCGACGTCGAAAAATTTCATCCACCCATCTAGCGCTCGAAATATACGCACGTTTTGTTCTCCGCGCTAAGAATACTCTCTTTCTCTCTTTCTCTCTCTAAGTGAGATATCACGTTTTCATGAAGTCTGGGTGAATTTCGCCTCTCCCTGAGGTTTCGGCAATATCGACCACGTGGGAATTTATTGACATCTGGCAAGGAGACGGGGAAGAAGGGGGAGAGGGATCCGAAAAGCTCCCTCGGTAGTAGAGGCGTTTTTGCTTCAAAATAAAAGGAGCGGACATTACGTACACGGGACGTGATCAAACCACGCAGGACGCCGGTTTGTGGTCGAATAAAAATTTCAATACGTTTGGCGGGTGCGGATCCTCCTCCTTTAACGAAATTGAATTCTCCGTTTCTGACACCGGGAGAGCCCGTCGCCATTCTTCGGCTCGGTTTTGCTCTTTTCATATCTGGCGCGGCCGGAAGTGAAGAATTTTCTGTCGAATGTTAACGCGAGTAGGGGGGACAGGAAAGGCAGGCGTCGTTATTGTTGGCCCAGAGGGGGGGCGCGCGGTCGAAATGTTTGTGCAGTTAGCTGCAAGTTTGCACGCAACATATCCCGCGTCGAACGTGGGTACACAGTGGCGACGTCATGCGTCGGACGAAGTGGGGCGTCGAAATCAATTGAACAGGCGAATTATTGTTCGTGCACGGTGCGTGGCACGGCCAATGCGCTGCGCAAACAACGCAACATAACGCGCAAATATCGCCGGCAGTTCTTATCCGAGTGTATAAAGAGGGCCGATTTCCACCTCGTGCTCCGATAAACGCCGGGTAAATTCGGGTGTTCCCGATTGTGGTTAGACTCGCGAATCGCCACGAGCACCGCTCACCTCCTCCTCCACTTTCTCGTCTTCTTTTTCGTTTGCCTTTTCTGGAAAATGGATTTATGTTTGTGGAAGTTCGCGTTCAGAACTCAGAAAGAGCTCAAACTAGCTTCAGGTATCGGCGATGAAAACACTTTCGGCGCGAATGAATTTATTCGCACGAATAAAAGTATCCGTATGTGCGTTTTAATCACTATTACGTGCGAGAGCGAGAGCGAGCTGAAATATAACCGAGTAGAGTATAAAAAATTAATACGCTGCGTGTCAACTGCCTCTTCCGATTGGTATTTTGCGCGAATATCACGCGTATTATTTAATTGTACTGTATAATTGGAACAGGGGCATTTTTTACATGTTTTTGTCATGATTTCAGAGGCAATTTGTACTATTTTCAGCTGAATGCCACCGATTGAATCGGTGAAATATTATTTTATCGATAATCAGTGTGTATTTATTAATTTTTAATGAAAACTCTTTCGTTTAGCTCTTTTGTCCGATACTTCAGTGATTTCGGCCGGTGAAAGTAATTCACTGTAAATCGCTGTTACGCGACAGAAATATATATATATCGCATATGCATTCAACTATACATCATATTTGACGTAGTCCGTACGATAGCAGACTCAAGAGACAGAGGTTTCGAGTTCGAGTCCCATCAGGATAAGCGTGTTTCTTCAAATACGACGTAAATTAAATCAATTAAACACACTCTCCAAATTCCTTGGAATGCGTTCTAGATTAAAGTGGCGGTATTTTCACTCGTTTGGGGTGAATTCCCGCTTCAAACGAGTGAAAACGCGTTCCAAGCGAGCGAAAATACTCCACGCTGTTATTCTAACTTAGAATTCACTCCGAGTGATTTGGAGAATAATTCAGAATAATTCAGGCAAAATCATCGACAATACATTAAGGGTGGGATTGAGATAAAAATGAAGCAACAAATAATATCTTTTCCACTGTTTCCGCAGTTAAATTTCTCCGACGGAAGCAACTGCCGCTTTAACAGATTGTTGCGGCGAAATTTTACTGATTTCCAATGCTGTACTTACAACATGATCATTGTTGATTATCGACTGCTTCTCGGTGATAATACACCGATAGCACTTTACAGAGTGGCTTGACGAATAAGAGACTGTAACACTTTCTCATTTTAAAATGGTCGATTTAAGTAACATCTTCGAGTCAACTCCCCCCCACATAAATCATCACCGTTTTCCTCCTCTTTTCTCGCGCGACAGTTAAATAAGTTAAACATAATTACATCAGTCTCTTTTACAGTCTAGACTGTATTATTCATCGCGGAGATCCTGGATCGCCTCCAGGATTACTTTCAAAGCTGACTTCAAGTCGTTTCTCAGACGATGCCCTTATCGCGATCGGCGATCCTCCTCGGCGGAGACAAATACGCCGGCCGATGTTTGTATCAAACGTGGCGAGAACGTTTCTTACTTCGTGCAAACTTGGAAGGCCTCGTTGGTTCGACGTCCGTTCGAGGAGCCGTCGAGTTATCGCGAGTTCTTCAGCCATCTTCTTGTTAGCTTTCACGAGATGTCAGCAGCACGAAGCGATTAAAGCGTCTCCTCCTCTCTTATAAAAACATGCCACGAAGAAGGGCAGACACGAGAATCGCCTACGTGCCGACGCTCTCTTCGCATATTCCTCTCTCTCTCTCTCTCTCTGTCGTTCAACAATTAGGCATTTACGAGACAATGCGTTAAGTGAGAAAGAGGTAGGGACAGTGAGACAGAAAGCAAGAGAAAGAGGGAGAGAGAGACAGAGAGAAAGGGAAAGAGAGGACACGGATGCGGGCGGAAATTCAAATAAGGACGGAATGAATACGCCGCGCGTGAACACGAATAATGGAAATGCCCTGCACAGATTCTCGCGGCTCGGCACCGAGAGTCGTTAAACGTCGCACAGAGAGAGAGAATCACGAGAGATGTTTCCAGTCGTTCGGCATTTCCCGATACGAGCGCGCGCACACCACGTATCTCTGCATCCTGCATTCGCGAGGCGACGCTTCGTAACTTCTCCCGGTCGCTCGAGAAAAATCCAATCTACCCTTCCCCCCTCACTCGTTCTCGCGTTGCTCCGCGATTAGTCTCCTCCCGCCGTTAACACGTGCAGTAACGCCGGAGAGGTGGATAAACCGAAGGACGGAAGAAAACAGACGGAGGAGAAACAACGAATCCTCATCGGCCTGAGCCAACATATTCGATCCTGCCCCCGGATAAGCTTCAGAAAATTCACGTTTCGCCCGCCTGGCCGCCTCTGTGCTCCACCGGGGCGGATTATCAATTTCTCCGGGCGAGATTATCACGATGAACGGCGGAGCAGGAAAAATTGCGGGCCGGGTAGACACACAGCGGGTCGTCTCCCCTGGTCCCGGTCGCGAGCAGGTGCGGGTGGAGTAGCTGGTCGGACGAAGAGGAGCCGAGCGGGATCGCGGTCGTGGAAACGAGAAAGAGAAAAAGCGAGAGAGAGAGAGAGAGAGAGAGAGAGAGATAGACATCTCCGGCAGCCGTAATCCGTGCGCGCCAAGCGCGTGCAAAGCGCCAGGCCACCCTTGCTCGGGCTTGCGGTGGGTGGCGGAACTACGAGGGTGGCGGCTGAGGAGCCACAGTTGGTTGCGGGCTGTCGCCCTGAGAGCAGCGCGCGTGCCTCCACGACCTTCCGCTCACGCGACCTCGTGATCGCGTGATCGCGGCCGCAGATCGAGCCGGCGCGCGTGCGAGATCGAGCGAGTGATGATCGCGCGATCGGGCCGAGCGGGGATGCAGTCGGTGGCTCGTCGTCGGGGTGTCGCGAATACGCGATGGAACGCGCGCGTCGACGTCGTCGTCGCTGCTGCCGCTGCTGCTCTGTGAAGCGCTTCTTCGGAACGTGACGCGCCGAGCGGAGAGTGAGATCTCGAATAGCTTCCGCACAGCTTCCTCCGACAGTGCTCCGACGAAAGCCGGGAAACCGAGTTTCCCTCTGACTTCTCGCGCGCGCGCGAGCTCGCTCGCTCGCATTCGTTCGTTCGTTCATACCTTCTTTTCTCGCTCGTTCTCCTCGGCTCTTCGGACCGTCGTTTCTCGCGCCCTCGCGAAAATGGATCGCGGGGGAAAAGACTTGCGAGCACGCTCCCAGTTATAATTGGGCGCTCCGTTATGGCCGCGGGTAAATTGAATCGTGCGGTGGTGCCTCCGCTGTGTTTAAATATCGCGATCGGATAATTCATTATCCGGACGACACTTCCCCCGGTCTGTCTGTACGGCCGTCCCGTTTTCGGACACCCCGAGGAGCTCGGAAAGGTCGTCCCCGGGCGCGGACGACCCCGGTAATCGCTCATAGTGGCGGGGCGCATAAATTGCGGCGAACCGCCCGAGAGTTTTGAAACATTCCAAGCAGACGAGGATTTCCGCAGGCAAAGGCGCCGGGGCCCCCGCGAAAATCCGTCGTTTCCGCCACGATGAGGCACGATAAGCGAAGCCACCGCTCAAAGGGGTCGCTATATCGCGAGCGAGCCGCGAAAAAAGGACGCCGAAGGAATCGAGCGCGCTACCTGTGCGCCGGAGCCGCGCAGCGGAATCCCTTTGAGGCTGCGATAAAACGAAATTAACTTTTTTCCCGAAACCCCCGTCTCTCTCAGCGGTAACCGGTGCGTGTCCGCGTGTATTTACGCGCGCGCGAGCGCGCTTGACACACGCGCCCCCTTTTCCAGCTGACCGTTTCACGCACGTCAGGCGCTCTTTCTCCCCTCCAGCGTGCACAGTGTAACGTAAACTGAAACGCGAACGGAGTATCAGACCGTACGGAAAGTAACGCAAGAATAAGAGAAAAACAAAGAACAAAAGTAAAAACAAAACAGACCGAGGGGGAATGAGGGAGGAAGGACTCGACTCGAGGAGACGACGAGTCGCGTGAAACGCGCGCACGGGGGGTCCCTTTAACAATCTCGAGCATCGGATAATAATAATAATAATAATAATAATAATAATAATAAACGCGCGGGAGAATAATCGGCGGCGATTCGGCTGGTCGTGACGGCGGCTAAAATCGCATTTATAAAAGAAAATCGGGAAGTCTTTCCCCCCGACTCCCCCTCCCACACCCCCGCCGCACGGCCGTGCGCGGGTAATGCGTTCCGGTCGATCTGCGAACCGACAGATTCATTGTCGCCGGCCGGACGCATCGAAACTTCATAATCGACACTCGCAACTATCCGCGCACGGCACGTGTAAACGCGACACATGAACGCCCCGCGTTCGATAGCGTCACGCGTGAACGACACGACGTGGGCATGTCAAAGTTCGCGCCGGAGTAGTTGTCGGATCTCGGCGGCAATCTAGGTCGTACCGCGCGCGCCGTAGTTCGCCCCCCCCCCCCCCCC
>NW_014555863.1:1259595-1264653 GCF_001313825.1 Dinoponera quadriceps
CCCCGGCCCTCCTTACATAGAAACGTCGGGGAGAACGTTGTTAAGATAAACATTGTTAACATAGCTTTGTGGCCGTGTAAGCAGCCGAGAGTGTGTGTATGTGTATCCTCCGGAAGTGGCTTTGGAGCGACGGCGCTAAGAGGGATTAAGGCGTCTGTGAATGCGAGAGAGCCCCTCTCTGCGGGCGTCCCCCGATGATCCTGACCCTACGGAGTCGAACCTCTGTGATTTCGCATCGTAACCCTAAGAGCAACAACAAAGCAATCATAGCAGTGCATTAAGAAGGACGATTTCGCGTCGCTTCTCGCGGACGTTAACCGGCGGGTCGTTTCGTTTTTCCGGGGGAGAGGAGGACAGCGGAGGTCCTCATCGCGTCGTCGACATCGTTGCGACACCACCACACCTCGTACTTGCGACTCGCAAGAGCGGCTACCCTGGAAGATTCTTCTTTCCTCTTTTTCGATTTAAGAGAGAGTGAGAAATCGCGGTTTCATTTCCGGAAGATTCGACGTGGAAGAATTGTTAGGATACCAGGGGGAGATATCGAGGATATAACGAATACACGATCCTGTTGGTACGCCCGGGCGGTAATTATCGGCGGGGAATTCGTGAATCGGTCTTCGGAGAAGAGTCTCCGCGCGGACCTCCTCGAGTGGAAGATTAAAGGCGTCTCGGGCCGCGGGGATGATGTTCCGGAAGAAATGTTAGGTCTCGTCGCGGATACGCCATTGTTCGGAACGTCCTAGAGAGAGTCAGAGGGAAAGACAAAGCCGCTTTGCCAGCGGCGTGAGGTGAGATTAAGAGCGACGGGGAAGGAACGGCAAATAGACGAAAATAAGAGACCTCGCGTTCGCGATAACGAGCGACGCGAACGAACGTCGGAGGGTGAGGGAGAGAGAGGGGGAAGAGAGAAAGAAAGAAAGAGAGAGAGAGAGAGATCGCAACGTGGTGCCGCGGAGGAGACGATCACGCGCCGAGTACACTCGACGATCTCGCTTGACGAACGATAATCGAACGTATTCGGGCGCAGCGCGAGAGATACTCGCCGAAGGAAAGGAGACTCGGGGGAGTCGCGGAATCCCATTACCATATTAGTCCGAATAAATACTCGGAGGATTTCCGTAGGTAAGATCGATCGCGAGGTCCCCCAGCATCCCCAGTTCGCAAATCGACATCCATCTTCCAGCCACCGGGGCGAGGATATTTCGATCTTCTCATACCCCTCGTCTATCATCTATCTCTCTCTTCCCCTCCTCTCCCCTTCCCACCTTACTTTATTCTCTTTTCCTCCGCTTCTCTCTCTCTCTCTCTTTCTCTCTGTCTCTGACTTCCTTCGCTTACTATCTGTCCTATTGCCCTCTCACCCACGGCCCGCACATGCACGTTCTCCTCCCCGGAGCGTCTAAGAAGTTTCGACGGCGGGACGTGCAATATCAGGGACATTATGCATAACTCGGCCGTCGAGCAGCCACATCTGGCGTTCGCGATCGTTCCACGTCTCTCTCGGAGGCGACGGTTTCGCTTGTGAGTCGCACAGTCGCGCACGGGTCAGTCCACCGTATGAAATTGAGCGGGACTGATGAGACGAGCGTAGGCGACGAGTTTGAGGGTTGCGAGAAGGACGAGGATAGTGAGCGATGGGACACGAGCTCTCGTGACATCCTCGTCGACTCTTGAATCCTGCAGACGGGGAATTAACGAGACCCGTGATCGTCAAAGGGACGGCGAAACTCCGAGGACGAACATCCGACGTGATCCCACTGATCTCTAGGACTCCCCCCCCTCCCGACTCGTGACGCTCGAGATATCGAGAATTCGTTAGTCGAGCCCTGAAGACACAAAAAAAAAAGAAAAGGAATCAACGATGTGCAACGTGGAGGGCTGCGTCTCACCTGACGCATCGCGCTACATTTCGAACGCGACCGGCGGCGGTTCCGACGACGGCCAGGCCGGGTAATTCTACTCCGGTGGATTTACATCGGCGAAGAAGCGAAGCTGATCCACCGGCGACCTGAGATTCCAACGAGGAGCCGAGCCGGTTCAGGATAATCCCTACCATTGTCGCGGTAAAGTCGTGTGATTGTGCGAGCCCGGGCTTGCCGATGAACGTTCGTTGGCGGTGAACGCAGATCCCGAAGGTGGATTCGATCGTCGGCGAGACCATGGACAAATCGCGCGCTCGGGCGGTCGTCCGGCAGACAGAGAGGCGCTCATCGATCGCGACGGGAAAGATCGAGCCGGGATGCTGCACGCTGTTATGCTAGGTAGCGGTCCAGGACGGGGGAGACGCGAGTGGTATCCGGGATTCTATCTCCATAGTCGTCGTCTTGGCTGCAGGATGAATCGCGGCGAGCAGGAGAACCTCTTCCGGCAGAGCCGGCAGATCATCGTACCTTCCCGCGAGGACCTCGTCCTGAGCGTCCTCAAGTCGCCGATCAGTCAGCAGCAGCAGCAACGCAGCCAGCACCGGCACTCGTATCAGTCGCACACCCAGAGCCACTTTAACTGCCAAGCTCATCCGAATAATAAGAAGTGCAATCGTTCAGGTACACGAGGCTAGAAGCCGCTTCTCCGTCGTAGTTCCTCGTCGGCGCGACTCGCCCGCCGTCGTTATCGCGCGGCCTCGCACCGGCGTCGCACGGCCGATTGTTCACTTTTCTTTACCTCCAACTTTGTTTCTCTTTCCGCCCCGGTATCGTGGCTTCTCTCTCTCTCTTTCTCTCTCTTTCTTTCTCGCCCACGATCTAGATTGCACGCGCGCGAAAGCCGTATTTCAAAGTCGCACTTCCTGCCGCCCAAGGTTTCCGCGCGTCGAAGACGCGCGCGCGTCGCGTCCCGATTTATGCATTCTTTTTAATTAGCGCGACCGTCGCGCGTACAGCGCCGGCACGAACGAAACGACGTTTGCGTTGCATTTTTAACACGCCCCGCTGTGGCACACGCGGAGGATCACGCGATCGGTGTGTCGCCGGCGAAGGCATGCAAGGTACAACTTGCGCCGGAGCACGTCAGACCTCTCTCGGGTCGGAAGCGAGGATTCTCGCATGTGGTCAGTGTGAATTCGCGCGCCGCCGACTCGACGGAAAGGCAGATTCGCGAGGCCTGCTGAATTCTGCTCGGCCAGAGGCGGAAGAGTGTGCCTCTGTTCGCTCGATACTCGAGGCTCGATCCGCGCCGCCGTTGGATCCGCTCGTGAGGCAGTTTTAATAATGTCGCCGAGAGAAGGAAGGAGGAAGAGAGAGAGAGAGAGGGAGAATAAGAGGGAGACAGACGCTTTTATAAATAGAGCACCACGGACAATTCATTCGCGTTAATGCACAAGCACGCGCGAGTCGGTTTTGTGGTTTTCCGCATTGTTCCGCTTCTTCCCGATAACGCTGCGCGTTCGCCTCGCGTGATAAATATTATAACGCTACACCATGGTTGTCCGCATTAATTTATTCTGTTTGCGTGTAATCGCAGTTAATCCCTCGCAACACGTTGTTGACATTCCTCAGGGCTCTTCGGGGGAGAAATCACGAGATCGCGAGTAGGGAGAGGCGTCCCCTGTTGGTCTTCGATCATTTTGAAGCTCCGAAGCGTCGAGGGAAACTCGAACTTCGGAATTTTGGTAAGCCGAAGCTTCGGAGGTTCATTTTTTCAAAAACCGTAATCTCCGTTTCAAAGCTCCGAAGAGTACAATCTTGCGAGTGCCGTGGACGAATTATCTACACAGAGGAAGAGCTTTCTTTAGACTTAGTGTTTCTATTTATTTGACTAAAATTTGTTTCATAGAAACAACATATACTCATGCGAAATATTATTCGAGGAGAAAATTTATCGTCTCATTCAAGAAAACTCGATTATTTAACAGAAGAAACTCTATTATCTGAAATAATATCTTTCAACGAAATAAAATAGTATTTGGTTGCAATAAATATGTAAAATGAAGCAAATAATGTCATTATAAGAAAATTATCTTTCGTTTCAAACAAACTTTTTACTTAAGATGAAGGCACATATTCGTTGAAAAGTCCAACAGTCGCACTTATCAATCGAAGCACTAGTTTCTTTGAAGCCGTGCCAACGATGAAACTTGTTTGGATGCAACAAAATTGGTTAGATCCGAAGAAATCTTTTCCTCGGTGTACGTATATTTCACTCAGGGAATGCTGATAAGTGTTCTAAATGAACTTTTATAAACGTCCGTGTCGCACACACGGACATAATATAATTAAAAAATCTTCTAATCCCGATGCTTCGGAGGCCCGATATGTTTGAAATTCGCATGATGAACACCGAGGCTTCGGATCTGCGGGATCCGAATGTCAGAGCTTTCGTAAGAGAACACCAGCCCTGATCCCGGGCGGACAACCTCGTTCTAACTCGTACGACTCGTTTCTTCCCGGCGACGGTTAAAATCAACGGCGTCGCTCTCGGGCGACTTGGATATGCAAAATCGGCGTTCACCTTTTTCAATCATAGCGTTCAAGGCTCCGATTAAAGCTCGTGCGCCGTTGACCTTCGTACGTAGAGACCGCCTACACAATCCGCGATACGACGCGTCGCGATACCGTGTCGATCGTGATATGGATGGAGAAAAAACATGAGAATGGCGCAGATGCGCAGCATTAAAGTTTCGTTACTTCCCGGCCGGGTGGCCAGGTAGTCATCGACGTTAATCGCGCGCGAACTGCGCCGGTCGTCTTCCATCGATATTAAACGCAGCTTCCTGCGCGACGCGCGCTAACCGAGTAACGCTCGCGCCCTTCTCCTGGCGTCTGTTCGGCTTTTCTATCTTCTCTTGTTACCCTCCACCGGGATTAAAAGAGCCTCTGACGAGGCATCCGCTTCAAAAGAGATGGGTCAGGAACTCGGAAACTGGCTGCGACAATCGCGCTCGTCTCTCTCCCTCTCTCTCAGGACGAGCGCATCTCTTTATGAACGTCGCGCGTCACGAAATCGCGAGATTGTCACTTCGATTGAATTGGCATTTCGCCATTTTGGCGTCGTGACAAGTCATCGTAATTCGAGGGATGAGATTTGCCGCGTTTTTCCCCCTCCCCCCCCCCCCCCCCC
>NW_014555863.1:1264678-1283856 GCF_001313825.1 Dinoponera quadriceps
CCCCGAGAGCGCCTCATCCGGGATAAATCGACGTTGCTCGTTGCGAGCGCCGAGTCGATCGATCGATCGGAGGGAGCCGGTGCGATTCTAATGAGACGCACGTTTTCCGACGTTTCCCGAGTTCACGAATATTTCATCGCGCTCGCTCGTCGTCGAGCGTGCGTTCGCCTTCTTTTCGTGTAACGCCGCGAGTAATTACGCCAACTTCTCGATTATCCTCCGACCGCACCGCTTACGCCGCGTTTTATCTACTTATAATTGGCCGAGCTAACTTCTTATTGCCGTTCGCCGTGAGGACGGAAGCGGAGGAAGCGGAAAAGGAGGAGGGGTGG
Source organism: Dinoponera quadriceps (assembly GCF_001313825.1). Taxonomy (NCBI): domain Eukaryota; kingdom Metazoa; phylum Arthropoda; class Insecta; order Hymenoptera; family Formicidae; genus Dinoponera; species Dinoponera quadriceps. The sequence goes on from NW_014555863.1 coordinate 1,265,011, forward strand.
GGAATTTTCGTGTCCACCCCGGGGGCGGCTTTTGTTATCGATGGCGCGTCGTCCCGTCGCACCGTCGGATTCTTCGTTAGCTTACCGCGAAATTGCACGTAATCGTCCGAATTTATCTGCCCGGGCCACCTGCCCCGACGTAAGGAACTCGACTACGCCGGGGGAGTAGCCGGGAAGCTCGTGATGAGCGTGCAGATAGCGCTAAGCGATTTATCAGAGTGGCGTGTACAGATATCGAGCGTCCCCGCTCGAAGAATATACGACACGCTCCTGTGTATGTATGTATGTAGGGTGTCCCAGAAGTCGCGCACTTTCTCCCGTCGTCGTTTCGTCGGACACCGAAAGTCGGCTATGATGGAAGTGGTTTTTTGCAATCTGCGTTATACCGTCCCCAAAGTGGGCGGTGGTATATCGGAGAGTTAAGGGACCGAAGTATCTCCGCTTGATTATTACTCCTTCTATCTCTCTTTCTCTCTCTCTCTCTCTCTCTCTCGTTCGCTCGCTCTCTTGGCTGGTTTCAATCTCTAAAACGTTTTATTCGTCAGAGCACATTCAACGTAGAGGGACGTTATTATCTGTCCAATTTCATAAGTAGGATTCTGCCGATCGCGCGGACCGATATGCGCGAACGTATTATGCGGCGGGATATTGTACCGCGGTTCCAGCGGTTAGAATTGCAAATGGGCCCCCGCTCGCGGAGCGAAGTCAAATATTTGAATAATCCCCGCTCAATGGCCGATTTATCTATTTACTGTCGGGACGACGTATCATCGGGGTTCATCGATCAGGCCCTGTCGTAACAGATCTCGAGTCGGGACGAAAAAAAAGCCGCGCATTCGTATCGGTGGATATTCTCTCGGTCGTGACGGGAACTCGGTGTCGGTGAAAAAAAAAGAAAAGCCGAGCGAGACTGGGTTCTTCATTGATCGACGAGCATTGACGAGCCTCGAGGATCGAGCGGGGCCGCGCTATGTCCCTCGGCCCGATCCCTGGCCCAACCTGGCCCACAATATCCTGGAAATGCCCAGGTGACGCGTACAACAACGAGAGTCTTCCACGAAGCAAGGACCAATGCTCTAGGCTCGCGGAAAAGCGGTGCGGCGCCTCGTACGCTGCCCTGCAGGGCAGCGAGGACGAGCTCGTTGAGCACGGCCTCGAGGAGGCGGAGGACGCCGCGCTGAAGACCCCCGGCAGCGAGACCGAAGACACCGAGGACAACGGCGCGAACGCGGAGGAGCCGCCGGCGTCGTCGCCCGTCCGCAGATTCACCTTTCTGCGTCGCTTCCGTTCGCCGCGCTTCGGCGAGGCGCACCACAAGCGGGTGCCGACGCCTATGAAGAGGAAGCACAGGCGGAAAAAGAGCAAGGACGACATCATTGACAATGACGTGACCGGGGCCGAGGAGGAGGAGGAGGAGCCGCCGAGTCCCGACCAGGCCGGCGTGCCTGATCCTTATTATCCGATCTACTTGCCGATCGATCAGGCCTTCAAGGCCAAATACGTGTTCCACCATAAGAAGGGCAAGACTTTCCAAGAGCGGCTCTACGTGTTCCTCGAGCACCCCGGCGGCTGGCTGTGTTTCGTCTACCATTTCGCTGTGTGAGTATATCCCATTCCTCGCCTCCCTTATTTCCTCGACCTCGCGTCTCTTCGAGTATATATATTTCTCACGAACGAACGAGGGGACCTCCCTCGCTTCGGAGAGAGAGGCCGTTCTCGCGGAGGGCGCGTTTGTCCTGCCCCCTGCGACCTTCGGGCGTGACACCTAGCGTGTACGTTCGTTAAAGCGGCGAAAGGTCGAAAGACGTAAAACGCCGCGTGACAGCAGCGGCTTCTCCTCCCGTTTCCGAGCGCCGAGAGCATCGATTTCGGCGACGTGGCCTTTGACACCTGGCGTGGCCCAAATCCTCCTGCACCGCCGAGGGGATTCCCTCGCTCTGCGATCGAACGTTCCCGCCCAAATCACTTCGTCTTCCGAGCGAGAATCGCGATTCTCGATTTGATTAAAGTACATGTTGCCTAACTCGCATGGGACTTCGTTGCTCACCATCGGCTCGATTCGATAAACGATAACAGGCGTCGGGAGCCGAATACCTGGGAATACCTGGGAATACTTGCCTTTGGGAGTGTCGATAAAGGAGCCTCCGAGTGTCTCCCTCTCTCCCTCTCTCTCTTCCACGAGACAGCTTTTCACGGAGAAAACAATTTTGCTGGAACAGCAAATTGTTAATGTAGTGACGGCAAATAAAATTTGTTCGGACAGCAGAAGGATTTGTTAAGAGTATTCATTGCCATTTGCTGGGTACATGGATGGTGCAAAATAATTCGGCCAATTAAATTTTATTGCTGTCGCAACAAGTTTTGTTACAACAGCGAAATTATTATATCCGTGCGACAAATTCCCTTGCTGTCGCTATATTGACAAACAATTTGCCGTTCCAGCAAAACTTGTTTCCTCCGTGTTATATCTTCGCCTGCGCGAACAATTTGCACGTACGTGCGTTATTAGCGTGCAACTGCGATATATCGCATTACTCTCTACGACGTCCCGTTAAGGATACCGTCTCCGGTGTCTGGTGCGCGGAAAATGAATTTAGAAATAATGCAGCTCGGTATCTCTGATATTCCGAGGGGGAGGAAGCTTCGTCGAAGCTGCGCTCTCTCGTGTAACCGCGTTTACATAGGAAAGAAAAGCGGAAACTTTAGTTTGTTCGGACGCGGAACAAACTGCAGAAAGAATAACTCTTTGTCAAACCCCGCTACGTGGTATTTTTGTGGCTGAATGTTCGGGGAAAGTACACAGTTAACCGACCGGACGGAGATAAACATTCGTGACTATACGCGAAATTGTGTTTTCTCTTCTGACGGCGCGCCTGCCGCCAGACGATAAAACCGATTGAGTACGCTGGGAAATGCCTTGAAAAATTAATATTAATACTTGCCCTTCGATTCTCACGCATTAGGGATATTTACGATACGTTCGGACAATACTTTCCCCGTTTTAATCCTAATTCATCATTTATTCGTTCTCCCGATTCTCATCGCCCGCGTATCGTGAAATCATCGACCGGCTGCGTTATCAAGTGCGCATTGAGCGTTTCCCGTTTTCCCGTTATCCGTTAATTACTTACGAGTAATTGCTCATTAGTTTCATCCAACTAACGCATTATAATTATCTCCTTTTATATGCTCTCCACAGGGGAAACGCCGTATTAACATTTCCGAAAGAATAATAAATAATCATCTCATACACGGGCATATATTGTCGTGCAGTTCGGCGCCTTCTAAAGAGCGCAGATTGACGTCGCGAAGTACCCCTCGTCCCGGCGACCACCGCATCCCAGAGAAACCTCACTGAGAAACTTCGCGGACTTCGTGCATTATTCAACGCGCTGTTTTTCATTTCTTCCAAACTGCGGCCGTCAAGCACCGGGGCCTTTTAAATAATTCATTATCGAAAGAAAACGCGCGGCGAAGTACCTGCGAAACAGATCGATCCGCGCGGAATACACAACGTGTCCCGGCCGTCCTCTCCCGGTCACGTCTATTTCAACTCCGGTCCGTCGCGTCTCAACCGTGCGATCGTTAAGCGGAAAGTCCGAATTATCCAGATTTTTCCGTACTTTCGTTTGTCTCGCGTCCCCCGTGCCGCCGATACTTAACTCGGACTTAAATTTTTCACCGGCTCCCCGACGCGCATCACCGTATTTTTCTTGCGCGTCTAATCTAAAATTAAATCCGAAATATCTCTCCCCGCGTTGCGGTAAAATCGAGTCGAGTAATAAATAAGGTGTTGCGTTTATTTAAAGTTGGCTAACGGTAGAAACTTGCGCGCGTGCGGTTTCCCGTGGAATTAATCGAGTTCCCCCCTCCTCCTCCCGCAGGACTGAGATAAATGCGCATTTTGTAAGACGACGCTCGAGAGATTAACGATAACGAAAATATTCAACATTCATGCGCGTGCCGAGGAAACGTCGTCGCTTCATGTTACCTTTCATCGTCCCCACGCGGCGGGATTCTTCTGATAATAAGCCGCGTTATCGGAACTTTCGAACGACGTGAAAGTCGAAACGTCGCAGTCGGAAATTGCCACGGAAGTGTCTTTCATTTTGCGCCCGATGGGTAATGTCATCGTGCCGGACACGCCATTCGTTTCCGGAAACGTATATCTATTTTTTCCTGCATACTGAGAAAATAGGTTGTATACCCGCCATAATTCGTTTTCGCAATTATTTTCCCAGGTCGTTCCCACGCGTTTCTCGTCGAAACGCTTGCTCGTTGCGTTTCGTTATCTCCCCCCCTCCCCCCCCCCTTTTTGCGATAACGCGCGTCTAGAAGCAACGTAATGAACACGATCATAACCGGCGGAATTGCGAAGTACTTAATTCGCAGATCTTACACCGAATACCGTTCAACCGTTCGCGTTCAGCGCTCGCATGATCGCGGTTAATAACGCGATTCTCTCGTGCGGCTTTAATGCTGCACCGTTCATACAGTCGTTAGACCGCCGGATAATGAAGTCGCGCTGCACGAAACCCTCGTCGTAAATATTTAATTGTGCGAATGATTATATTGATCGTCACTACAGCGGCCGTTATTATCTGTTATCGTGCCACCAATGACCCGAAGTGAATGAAATGAGAGATAGGGAGAGGGAGAGAGAGAAAGAGACGAGTCATTCAATCTGGATTCCCCGGAGAGGGAATTACCTGAAACTTCGCTAGTATTTATATTAGCTGTATGTCAAGAGAGAGAGAGAGAAATGAAACTGAAAAACCCGGAAAATATAACTTTTCCTTGCAACTTCCGACAATTCTTCATCGAGTAACGAAATACTAAGAAGAGAATTATACGCAGGATATCGCGTAATTAGACAGGTCGCTTGTATATACCACGTAACGATCTTCGTCATTCACGACGACGTTTTACAACGTCCGTCTACGAAACCGGTTTAGCGGGTAAAAGAAATTTATCTCCAAGCAGCCGGTAATTCTAATTCGACCGGCCTACTTTCGAGCCAGCGTAAATAGCAAGCGTGTTATTAGGCCCAATGCATATGCAGGCTATTTGCGTGCGGCCTGTTATTTTTAGATGAAAATCGCGCGCGCGCGCGCTCGTGATGTATCGATATCGCGCGCGCATAATGACGGAGATTAGGTATCGCGTTCGCGAAAGGTCGTTGGTAAATTCCTTAACAGCCCGAAACGAAAGGAGGAAAAACGAGCGAAGCCCGAAAGATTGGACCGATCGGAAGTCGCGATCCGACGTCATACGCAAAATTGGTGAACGGAACGGTCGAACGGTGGTGACATTTGACGTTCCGAAGATTAATGCGGGATACAGCGGAATTTAGCGAAACGCATAAAGCGCTCATCTGTACGTGTGTGTACTTAAATATTATTTCATGGAATATCATTGATCTTTCAATCCTCCCAGTTTGTCCGAATCGACAGGAATTACAGTCGATAACCGCATGCAATAATAATAATATTAATTACACGTCATTTTGAATTAATCTATTTTATTAGCGGCGGAACGGCCATGTATCGCGCACGCTCACGCGTGTGCACACACACACACACACACACACACACACGTGTTCAGGCAAATTTAATCTCCCAGAAAATGATTAAAGCGCAAGTACTTACGTGTACATATCGAGCGGATCGCGATCGCGAAGTATCGAGATGTTCGCATTATTTGTCCGTTTCCGAGCGCTGGGATCCATTTGTAATTAAAACCACGACGAGTATAAATAAACGATACGACATGTGATATGACGTTATTGCCATAGGAACTACGCACGCTACGTACGGTCGTAGGTTTATCTCTTCGTGATCGCATGTAGGTTAATTGATATGCAGGGGATGCATAACGTGTATATAGGTTCAATTATTTTGTATATCTTTTGCCGTAAGCAACGTATTGCACTTCCGTTCGACGCGCGAGTGTTAATATCGACATTAGATCACGTCCTTCTAGCTTCTCGTTACGTCAACGACGCCGCGACAGTCGGACTTTTTCCTTTTTGCTCACCGTTTCACGAAGGTCTTCTTTCCAATTTTTGTGACGGACTTTTTGCAATCGATCGTAATTGATTTCAACGACAGTATCGGGGCACGGGGTGTTGTTGGTTATCACATAACCAACTGTCGGCAATAAGCGGCTTTTGACAGACTGTTCGAACGGAGAAAGTTGCAAGTTGTTCTCTCGATACTGAATTGGAAAATGTAAGATCAAATCCCAAGATAAAGGTAAGAAATGATATAGCATCGAAATCGGACGGGAGAAGGATTAAAAAAAGAGAAAGAAGGAAAAAAAAAGGTAGAAAAGGAAGGAACGTGTGATCGATGATGGTGTCGATCGGAGAGATACGTTGTGACACGTTCTTTGGCATTTGATTCGGCGAGCACGTTTGTCCGAAACTCGAACGATTCCGCGGCGGCATAAGGAGGCTCGCGAGTTGGCGAGTCGCGGGACACGTCTATTCGACGCCCGGCGGAAGATGGATGGGCTCCGTGCGATGCTCGTGGAAAAAAGGAAGAATATGTTAGACAATTATCATAGTAGGTCGATGAAGGTGACCCGTGCAGCTACGGAGCGCTGTACATACGTCGGAATTATAGGCCCTCGACACGCTATCTTAAAGTGTACTACGCGGCGGCGATCGCTCGCCTGCCTGCCTACCTGCCCGCCCGCTTGCCCGCCCGGCTTCGTTAACGCCGTGCGCTCGTCCTGTTGCTTAACGAGGCAACGCTCGATAATAAATTACTTGTACAAGCAACGAAAGCGCCGCTAGATCGATCCGTCGTAGCAATTACCGGTCCTGTTAGCCGTTGTGCCCGCGAGGTTTGCCTCGCTGTCTCTCCCCCTGTCTCCGCTTTTTCACCGACCGTCGTCGATTCGCGCTTGATACCGCGTCAAGTGGTGATTAAGGAAGGATTCGCGGCCGAGGCGAGTCTAGAGATCGCTCGATTTATTCGGATGAAACGCGAAGAATTCTCGAGCGCGCCTGAATCTACGGATGGAAGGAGCCGAGTGGAAAGATGTTTCGGGAGAACTGGTCGCTAGAACTGGACGGTTTTCACCGGCTTAAATTAATCAGACGGTAACTGTTCAGAAACTGTCTAAAAAATACCAACTGTTGTTTCTTGACCAATTACTTGCCGTCAAATATTCCAAACAAAATATAGTTAGTACCGGACAGTTTCTATCCAGCAAAAATTCTGGAAATTCTGGCCAGTGCTTCTTAGCAACTTCCTGGCCAGAAAATAGGCGGAATAATAAATAAATGAAATAGTAAACGAATGAAGTGCTCAAAATCTGATTAGGAACTGGTCAGAAACTAGCTAGTTTTACTATCCGGTTATTGTCAAAGCAAAAATATCCCAAACTTGTGAGTTGTCAGCCAGTAAAACTGATCAGAAACTAGCTACTTAAAGAATTACTGGCCAGTTACTGGCTAAAAACTAGTTTAATTTCTACTCTCTTGGGGAAGTCTCTCCTCCTTGTGAACATTCGCGAATTACAGAATCGAGCAGCTTTTATTTTGAAAAGTGCGAGGGATTGCATAAACGCGTTCTCGGTGTATGTGCGGTGCGAGAGGTTCGCCGTCGACGAACCGACGGTTTCTTTGGAAATACCTCTTGTTTTCCTCTTTATACCTTCAACTTTATTCCAGATATATCTAATATTTATAAAAAAAAGAAAAAAGGAAAAAAAAGTACGCGAAAGAGATACGTAGGATACCCGCGAGAGCCATTCATCGGGATGATTGGGTTTTTTAACGCTAAATTGCCTCTATTAACCTGCCCGGCGCGCTAGAAGAATAGAGAGTATTTTTTCATAAAGTCAACTTTTTTGCTTTTATTTAATAATAAAGCTCTTTTGACGCGGGTTAGCCCCGTAATCGCGGAATGCCGCGCGCGAGAGAGGCAGTTATTTAATCTTCCCGCGCCGCGGAGAGTTTGTGCCCTGTAAGCATACCGTTTGAATTATTACGTCCGCCGTGTTACAGTTGAGTATCAGCAGTTGAGTGCACGAGAGTGCTCGAGGCACGAACGCGTTCTAATTCATCCGACATCTCTAAGATCCCGTTCCAAAATAATTCATAGAATAATTTTGCGTGAAACCGCTCGGAAGGATATGGCATAATGCCCGGGTGGAGCAAATTTGTCGAAGATCTCTCAAAGACGTCTGAAAGATACCTAAAAAGAAAACAAATCGAACGCCTTTTAGATGCCTTTGAGACATCTCGTAGACATTTGTTCTCTCTGGGAGCGATCTGCGCGGGATTTAAAAGCGCGAAAGTACAGCGGGCGATGCGCCGGCGAAGTAGTCGCGCGCATTGCCCGCGAATATTTTTATACCCCCAAATGTCATATGCAACCTTGATCGATACAAACACAGGTCGCGCATTATGTATACGTCACGGCAGTGTGTTAGAAGTTTAAATAAAAAGTTGTTACAAGTTTAAATATAAAGTTGCACTCTGCAACACCCCGGCAATCGGTGCGGCAAACGACGTCCGATGTGTCGCACTTGTAGTTTGCCGTACGATTTGTCAGTCCGGCCAGACTTGACTGACGTAGCGTTCTCTAACGAACAGTTCTTTTGTTTCCAGTGACGGAACAGGTAAGAAGTCGTCCATTGTTCCTTTCGTTTATTCCGAGCGTCAGAATCGGAATGACGAACTTTCACGCACGACGGTGCGATACGTAAATCGATTATGCGCGAGCTGTAAAGCGTCACGTAACGCACAACCGGTAAAAGCCGCAATTTACATCGCGCGATTCATTCATCGGAGCGTTTGTTGATGACGCGCGCGTAACGCTTGGATTATATCAGACTGATGGTGGAAACGTTCATTTGGCCGCGTTATAATTATCGGGCTTAATACAACCCGGATTACAATTAACGGGATCTTAAGCGCGATTTAATTGGACGCGGTTTTGCATCGGGTGGATTTTACGTCACGTGACGCGACGGAGTGCACGTTCGGAGTGGCGCTCTCATTTTTTAATCTCGCTCATATTATTCCCGACGTTCTCGGATAGCTGATATCTCGCGTTATACAGAACGCGAGTGAGAACGTCGATTCATCATGTGTTCACGACGAGCAATCCGTAGCCAAGGTGAAGTGTGACAGTTCCGGAACAGTTCGGATTGTGTACAACTTGCCGCTTCCACAAGCGCGTCGCGAAACGTCGGAAAGTTCGGGTACTTTCGCGATAGAGACCGCGCGAGAGTGCTCGCGCTTAACGCTAAAGAAGGAGAGAAAGCAAATTTTGGCCGAAGAATCCTGGATTCGCTTCAAACACAAACTCACCCTTACCGTCCTGAGTCGATATTTTGATGCTACTCCGACTCTCTTAAGGATAGTTCGCGCTTACTTGACGATATCGATACTTTTTAACTTCTCTCTTGAACCTTTAATTCTACAGATTGAAGTTTTATGCCACCTTCATCATCTTATTTTAACGCCGAAAAGGAGTTGTATTATTAGAATTGAAATCGAACTTATTTTAGCTCCTACTATGTTGTAGAATTAAAGGTTTAACGTAGGGCCAGAATTTCGGCTCCGAATAGAGCGTCCCCCTTTTCAACGTAACGAACCAATGAAATTTAACCTGCCCGTTGGATATTCTGAAACAAAATCGAGCTCTGACCAATTTCCTCGTATGTATATATTGTGAAAATGCGTTTCCTTTTCAGGTTCATGGTGGTATTGGTGTGCCTCATATTTAGCGTTTTGTCAACGATAGACCAATACAGTAACTTCGCAAACGAAACCCTGTTTTGGATGGTGAGTAGCTGAACGATCGACGACGTGCAAAAACGCTTCGCTCTCCAGCCGTGACGTTAGATTTTCGCGATATCCCCCGAAAGACGCTTCGGACAAACTTCGTTCAATTAATACATTCGAAAAGAGCGCTCTGCTATTTATCAGCCTGCCCGAGAACAAACTCTGCAACAGTTTCTCGGGAGTTTCCCGCGTTTCTCTTCTTCCGCCACGAGGAATTTGCGCAAATAAAATTAATTCTTCCTCTTTCTCACACTCTCTCTCTCTCTCTCTCTCGTCTTATTAACGTTTCCTGCAGGACTGATTTTTAACGACTTTCCGTTCTCTCCGGTTTTAGCAGGAAAAATATATGACGTTCAAGATGCGCGACAGAACAAATCTGGTTATTTGAAGAAATGTTTGTGTATTTACATAATTCATGTCGAAGAAAGGGAAGAAGTTTTCATTTCTGATATTTTGTTAATATTTAACATCAAAATATATTATTTAACAAATTTATTATTTTACGTATTAAAATATATCATTTACAATTTAACATCTAAACTATATTTTTAACGAAAACAATACGTTTTTCGCGCTTCGTATAAATTATTTATAATTATAATGGCATATTTTACAACATGTTGCGCTGAAACGTAAATGCGTCTTGCTTTTACAATCATTGCGGAACATAATTACATTTACGAGTGGAATTTCTTTCTGATACCGTGTCGCTGATACCAAACTTCTTATTATATTATTTTTACAGCAAGCTTTACAGAGTCGGTTTATTAAATTGAATTTTCTGTCCATTTTTTAAAGAACGTTTCCAGAAATCATATCATTACGCCGCGTCGGGCTCAATCGACCCGTAATATGATAACTGCCCTATGAGATGAATATGCGTAATGTAATATACGTGATACCCCGTCGTCGGTACACGATTTTATGAAATATTTTATAATAATTTTACACATATAAAAATAATTAAAGTACACAACGGTCTCTGAGCGGAAAGCTCGACGACGGGGCGTATCGATGCGGCAGGGAGCGAGTTAAAAAGAGAGAGGAAGAAGAATATCAGTTCGACGCGAAGCCTTTGTGTGACGTAAAGTCGCGCACGGATCACACTGCGAACAACCGTTGTTGACGCAAATATCGACGCGCGCGCGAATCGTGAATCGGTATTCGGCGTTATAAAAGCTTACGATTTTTCGCGGTGCCTTCGCGACGTGTAACTTTTGCTCCGAAAGAGGTAAGCGCGCATAAAGTCGACGTCCCGGGCCGTAAAAGAACGTAGTAAGCCGGTTCTCTCAAGGATCCCGCCTCGGTGTACTTCCAACGTCCTCGTTTTTCTAGGACGTCCCGTTGGTACAACGGCGCCATTACAATCGATACAATAGCCCCCCTCCCCCCTCACCGTTTGCATGCTGCCGCGTCTGTTGCATATTCATTTCAGCGACGACTAGCTAACGTACGAATCCGCGTTCCGGCGATCGAAGTCATCTCGATCTGATCGTCATCTCGATCGCTTCCGCTTCGAGATCGCGTGGACGATGCGAAGTTCACGTCGTAATTGGCCGCGCAGAGTTGTAAATGTTTTTACGCACAATGCGTAAGAACGAATCGGAGCATCGCTCAATATGCGAGGAAAACGATAGAAAACTTCCAAATTGCGCTTCCAGCTCTTCCAGCTGCCAGTTACCGTAATATTTGCTTGATAAAGAAATCCTGCAACTTGTACTCCAGCAGACTCCATTAATGTCGGCCCCATTCCCTACGCGTAGTAACGTTGAAAATTTTTAATCAGGCGCGTTCTTTTTTTGGATATTTTTGTATCACGATTGTTGTTTACGAGAATCGTTGCTAATTTATTATATAAAATTGTCATGATGCTCAAACAAATAATGTCCTGCTTTGAAATCTTCGATGTTACTTTTTCTAGAGAATGGAACAGCATTAGCGGAGTCCGCTACATATTCTGAACGTGTCAATATTCCAATTAGAAAAATTTCAAGAAAAAACATTTTTATACCTCTTGGATTAAAAAAAAAGTGTAAAGGCCTAAAATGATACGAAAAGTTTGCAGAAAAATATAATTTAGTTAAATTTTCCGTTAGATATGGTAAAGCGGAGTAGCACGCATTTATATTTATATCGCACGTATATATATGAACGAGAGATAGAAAAAAAAACAGCGTGATCGTGTTATGTAACAATACGAGAATACGGAAAAAATAATATTGCTGGCGTAACAAAGTTAGTTTGTTATAGGGGCAACAAGAAAATTCGTTACGTGGAAAAAACAGTTTTGCGCGGAAAAAATAATTTTTGTGGCGAAACCGTTGTTGTTACAGCGATACAATTCAGTTCGCGTAATCAAATTATTTCGCTGTCTATATATCTTAGCAAACTAATACTCTTAACAAATCTTCTTGCTGTCCAAGCAAGAAGTTTTTGTAGTTCCCGCAGTGACTAACAATTTGCCAGCAAAATATTTTTCCCCGCTAATCGTCTCTCCGTTATCGACAAGCTCGTCAAGTTCGTCCTCGACTCTTCGGCACTACTCTTAATCATGCAACTGTGTTATTCATCCAGGAAATATGTCTCGTGGTATTCTTCGGGGTCGAGTACATGGTCCGACTGTGGAGCGCCGGCTGCAGATCGAAGTACATGGGTTGCTGCGGACGGCTGCGATTCATACGGAAACCGATTTGTATCATAGGTGAGTGTGCGTCCTCTTCTATAATGCAACTCGCGCGCGCGCGGCCCACACGCCCGAAACTAATCCGATATTCGCATTGTCCGATCGACGGTGCAAAATTGGATCGCGCGCGGATCGTCCCTTTGTCTCGGATCGCGCGCGCGGGATCGTTTGCGGGACCGTCGTGCAACTTTGTGCGATTAAGCCCGGTCCTAATATCGAATCCATTCTCGCCGAATCGAGATCGTCAGCATCGTATCGCGATTATCGGACCCGGCGACGGAACTTTGTTTTCGCACTTGCGCGCCAACCTATTCCCACCGCACGGTACTATTCTTGCAGCGATAAAACGCAGCGTATGCGCTTCGGATTATCCGCTTTGCGCTCTATCCCCATTGTCCGCACACTTTGCTTCCCACACTGTTACTCGCCACAATTGACGGACTGTGTCCCATTTTATTGTATTTCACGCTTGATTTTATTTCGTTCATTTCTTTCACTTGTAAAGCTCAGCATGGTAATTGCGCGCGACGCAGAGATCGCCCGAGTCGGAACTTCGGTCCTACGCTGATCCCGCAAGTTGCGCCGAATTTGAAGGATCGACGAAGGAGAATCTCGAGATGTAACATTACACAGGCTATTGTCACATCTTTTGATACTGTAAATTATTTGCTACCGTGTTATCCACGTTGAGTCGTAAATAAAGACTTATTTCCGAGAATTATTTCATATCCGATATTTCGCGAGCATTTAATCTTTATTCTAATTTTAATCAGCAACGTATTAATTATCGTAATCTTTATTCGTAATTTCAATCAGCAACGTATTAATTATCGTAATTTCCGTTCGAAGTGAATACATGGGTGGGGCAAGTAAATATTAAATATATTTGTATAGATAAAAAAAGAATAATGTGTGCAAGCGATTAATGGGTAAATAAAATCAATGCATTTACTTTATTCGTAAACTTTCGCTCGTTTCTTTCTTTCATCGACGTTGGCAATTTTTAACAGAACTGGAAAATTCAAGAGGAATGGAAGAAAGAATATTATAAAAGCATTATTATATATTAATTTAAACAGAAGTGAAAACGAAGCTTGGTAGATTCAAAGCGGCTTAATGCCTTGCGACTTAAAACTAATTAGACGCGAAAAGCAATATTTGTTAGATTTACATTCGATTCTAAAGCCGGTGTTCATAACTGTAATCTATTGTACGCGATCATTAATTGGAAGCATAATTAATCACAAATTCACAATCGAGAACCATGATTCGTCTGTTTGAATCAGTACTTCCTGTTGTATAAAATAAGCACGGCAGACACACAGGTTAACGAATAAGACCGAGATTCTCAGGAAGCTATGATTATTTTCTCAAACGATAATTACGAGTGACAAGCAATTATAGCTTCGTGAATCTCTGATTATGCGCCAACTTGTACTTTTAATATTATTAATTGAAATCGAGAAGGAGTTTCTAAAATCATTGAAGTAATGCAACATGAAATAATTCTGAACTAAGTACCTTTTTTAAGTCTCAATATATAGGAAATGGTGGTAACTGTAAAAGTAACTGTTTGTAACATTTAGTACGATATTACACCATTAGGCCTTCAAGTTAGATGGAATTCTCAGGTTTAATGTAGGACCGAAATGCCGGCTCGGACGGCCGCGATTGTTATCGCGGTTAAAATTGTCCCCATGACTCCTGTCAGTTTTCGAGCGTACGGATAAAAAGGGAGATATCGCTCATAACCGGCGACACGCTCGTCCATGACACCGACAAATGAATTTTCCAGATAAACGGTAACGTTCGGATTAATCGGAATTAATTAATCGGATTACGCGCTCCGCGTTTATCGGCATAGCCGATTGCATCCGTTTAATCGGCCTTCTTCGCCGGCTGAAAATATTTATTTTAATCGGCGCGACGAGCGTGAAACGTGTGTTGTCTCCGATATAAAAAGAAAATATTTGCGCCAGTCAAGCAATGTTTCCCGCTCGTCGCGAGTATCGTCTTAATCGCGCCGACAGCGGAATTTCTCACGATGTTTGCAGATTTAATCGTCGTGGTAGCGTCTATGGTAGTGCTGTCGGTGGGGAGCAACGGTCAGGTATTCGCAACTTCCGCCATCCGGGGTATTCGGTTTTTGCAAATTCTGCGAATGCTCCATGTCGATCGTCAAGGCGGCACGTGGCGACTTCTGGGCTCCGTGGTTTTCATACATCGCCAGGTATCACCCGTAGCTGTCGAAAGTTTCCGACCGCGCATGACGCGTAAATTAACTGGAGAAAAGTTTACTCGGCGGAAAGAGTATTTGATTTGATACACCTCACGCAACGTTTACCCTTATTTCGCAGGAGCTAATCACAACGCTGTACATTGGATTCCTAGGCCTTATTTTCAGCAGCTACTTCGTGTACCTCGCCGAAAAGGACGCGGTCGGACCGGACGGCAAAACGGACTTCTCCAGCTACGCTGACGCGCTGTGGTGGGGAGTGGTGAGTCTTCCGCTCGTTACTTACACCGGCGCTGTGAAATATATACAAACTGGGTTACCTCTACGTGGGGAAAATTAACTTTGCTATCGTAGCGAAACCGTCGTTGCGATGAAATTTAGTTGACACGACCAAATTAGCGAATTATTCGTAAGTAGAGCGCGCGGGAAAAAAATTAATCTCACATCAGAAATAGATATTCCCATATATAAGCAAGGATATTATAATTTTCTCAGAAGACTTTTAGTCTTGAATTAAGTTACTGGTTTTCTCAAGTATTACCAGGGTACTGGAAATTGCGCGAAATATTTGAAAATATCATATATATGTATATCGGAGCGCACATATACGTGGCTTCTCTTTACGTGCGTATCCCATCTGTCCATCTTTCGGTACGGCCGCGTTTTCCGTTTAGCACTACTGACATGTGCATTGCATATGTTACAGTCGCATGTTACATACTCCGTTTGTTAAAAAAAAAATCAATAACCACAAAGAATCAGTGTGTCAGTCATGGAAACATATATTAAAATACGACTTTTAATATCTCATATAGTTTTGAAGGCTCGGAAAAAACAACCGATTTTTTCTTCAATTTTTCCGCAGATTTTTTTTTATTTTTCCCAACGATAGGAAAATTCGTTTGGAAACATTCACGCGTGTTCGGCTGAAATCTGCCACATTTACTTCTTTCCGTAAGAAGATCGTTGCTTGCACTTAACGAAATGTCCTTCGTAATTCCGTAGGGCTTTTATTTCAACGTGTACCAACTTTGACGTGACACGGTTAACAATGTACCTCGGGAAACCGGAAACCCGGGTATTTTCCGCAATCCCGTGAAATTCTCGACATACTCGGGTCTATCTCGGGTATATTAGCCGGGTACTCAGATATTGACAGTGCTAATTTATACGACAACGATAACAACACGCGAGAGAACTGCGCGCTGTTCGTTTTCCTTCGTTTTCGACGAGACGCGAAGCCGAGCCGGGAACAAGACGCGATAAGGGATATTACGTCGCGAATGAGTCGCTCCCGCGATCACGTGGCTCGTCGCCAGCTATGTGGAAAAATTTTTCGCGAGCGACGGTGTTGATCGCGGCGGCGATCGATTCGCAATTCGTCGCGCAGCAATGATACGTTTTCAATATGAGTTTGCAACCGATACGGATATCGATATATCGATACGAGCCGTGGAGCGCGCGTTACTTATCGGAGCATAACGCGTTAATTAATAGGACTAATTAATTGAATTTCATGAGGCAAACTACCGGAAGGGTAAATTTGTTAACTGTTCGCGCGGCAAAATCCTCCGGATTAAGTCTGATTTCATTAGCGTCGCGGAGACACCGCGCGCCGCGCGTTTAATAATTTTATACACGCGCATACGCGCACGCACGCACACACAGAGAAGCATATATATGTGTGTGTATATGCATATATATATATATATATATATATATATTTATTTATTATATATGTATATATTTCTTTCTTGTATTTTTCGTTATAGATTACGGTAACAACGATAGGTTACGGCGACACGGTACCGCAAACGTGGATGGGAAAAATAGTGGCTTCGTGTTTCAGCGTGTTCGCCATATCTTTTTTCGCACTTCCAGCTGTGAGTATACGTTGGATCTTTCCATTTGACATCCCAAAGCCCTTTCGTTCGCGTCTACTGACCCTGGTTGGAAGAGAAAGTACATACTTGGTTGCAAAACGGTTTTGATACGATGAAGTTGTTGAAGCGCAGCAAAACGTCGCGACTGAGAGACACTACTGATTTCGGGCTTGCCGAAGCGATAGTACAGAGTGTGAAAATAAATTTGTTTCAAGATAACGCGGCAACGTGGTGCATACATTTGAAAATATCCTGCACTGTTAGAGAAACTTCATAATCTAGTTGCGAAGTTCTTTTACATAACCAAGTTATGAAAATTAATAATCAAATTGATATTAGATTTAATAACGCAAGTTATGAAAAGACATTTTGAATCCACTTTTCGTAATGATGCTGTAATAATTTAGAATATGAGATTTTGTGAATGAACGTTAGTGAGGTACATCACAACCGATGTAACACTGATGATTTCACTAATATTTGACAACTAACGGTTTATGTCGTTATTAAACCCTGCATCATACTCATACTAACAATCATACTGTATATTATTAAATATTAGAACAACTCTAATGCATCATAACATATTATAATATGTCACATAATTAAACATGAGAGCTAAACAGCAAATTATGTAATATAAGACGGCAAAAATATTAAATTTCACATTTGTTCTTTGACTTCGCAGTAAATCTGAAACATCGTAACTATTTTATAACTAACAACACTGACATTATAAAAATTGCGAAAAATCATAAATCTTGATATGACATTCGTAAATTTACCATCGCAGAAAACGCTGTTACTTTCAAGAACTTTCTTAACAGCGTGAGTTTAACCACGTTGCGATGTTGATTCTCTGTTTTTCGGGAAGGGTCCGAATAAAAGTCTACGATTCGAACGACCCTTCTCGGCCTCTCGGTTCAGCCGGGCTTTCTCTCTCTTCTCTCTTCACTTCGACCCTCCTTCCGCAAATTTCCATTTCATTCCTAAACCGTCTCGCAATCAGACGAAACCGTCGGTGCAGCGGACTCGCGAATTCGTCCTCGAATCTTCCGCAGGGCATCCTGGGTTCCGGATTCGCGCTCAAGGTGCAGCAGAAGCAGCGGCAGAAGCACTTCAATCGGCAGATACCGGCTGCCGCGATGTTGATACAGTGCCTGTGGAGGTGTTACGCCGCCGACAAGGCCATCAACAGCGTCGCCACGTGGAACATCTACATCAAGGACCCGGCGCCGGCCGGACAGCCGTCGACGCCTCTGGGAAAGGTAATGTTTCTCCCGTATTTTAGCGGTGCGGAGCAGTAGCCGTTGACTAGCTGTTGACTGTTGATGTTCTTAGCTGCTTATACAATGTCCTTGGGCGTACCGAAGTGACCGAGCCCGATCGTCGTTCGATCGTCCGGATTCATCGCGAATGAGCGGGAAGAACGAACGGACGAACGAACGTACGAGCGAGCGAGCGAGCGAGCGAATGATTCACCGTGCGCTCGCGAAAGACGGACGACCTAATCCGTTCGCGAATCTCGTCAATCTCGAGGAGCGTCGGGGCACGCGAATCGGTAGATACGCGATCTCGCTCGCACGGATCTTCGCGGTCGGCGCGATTCCCGGCCGTGCCAACCCGGAATTACCCGTGATTTCGACCCGATCGTGCCCCGGGCTAATTGCTCCCCCAAGATCCGCCGACTTTTACCCGCGATTACACGCTTACCTCTTCACGTGCGGCCGGATTATCGACTAATACCGCGTCACAGAGGAGCCCCGTCTCGTTGTGTTCGCCTCATCTCTTTTAGTCTCTCTCTTGTTCCGCCTCGCGCGCTCTTTTAAGCGGATTTCAGCGAGAAATCAAATTTGCCTTGTGCCGTCGACCTGCCGCGCGAAGGGCGGCTCGAAGAAGGAGAGATGTCGTATAGCGCGTACAATAAAAGTCTTTTTTTCGCCCGGGGGAACCGATAAGCCGGGCTGAATTGTCGTTGAATTTCGAGAACTACGACGAAGTGAAATGTTTCTCCGTTCACCTATCTCCTTCTCTCTTTCTTTCTCCCCGCCTGTGAACGAGCTTCGATTACATCTCGCGCATAAATTCCGCGCGATAAGGCGAACGTTGAATAGCGCACGCCGGAATTTAAATACACAATTCATGAATAATGCATCTCTCAAACGAAGCGAACACATCGAACCCCTCCTCTTCCGCTTTCCGAGCGAGTCCAAATTCGTGTTGTAATGATTATGGGGGG
>NW_014555863.1:1283908-1381461 GCF_001313825.1 Dinoponera quadriceps
GGGGGGGGGGGGGAGGGGACGGTTAGCCGATGTAACGGGGAGCTTTTACGCAGATTTGGCCAAAGGACCGTATCTCTGATAAATCTCACGGCATATAAATCTCATACCGCGCTCGGGAGTTAATTATAAAATTAGCGCAGGCGGCATAACCGTTCTGAAATATTACAAATAAAGCCGTTAGGAAAATTGATCGCGGCATTAAATCTTCTCGCACGCTAACGCGGCTTCGCCCACCCGCGTATACATTTTGGCCAAGACTGTAGATCCGCGCCAGATTCTGCTTAGCAAATGTTTGGAATGCGTAATAATTTAATATCGAAGCCGTGCCGGTACGGTTCTATCGGCGGATATCCCGGCGAACCGTAACACGGCGCTGCGAAAAGTTATTCCACGTAATTTCTCGCAGTCGCGAGACCGACCGGCCGGGTACGACGAACGACGACGATGAGATTTGCGAGGGAATCCCGCGCCGTCTGACTTTATTATTATTATTATTATTATTATTAGCCGTTAACAGTCACCGTCTTGTCGGCGTCTTGTCGGTTTCGTTCATAGCAACGACGATTCGAACAGTAACAACGTTAATAACGACGACCGCGCGCGTGATATCGTGTTACCTGTCCGATGACAATTTGGCAGTGGATGGATGCAAGCGGAGAATGCGAATTTTTGCTCGATGTTGTCGATGTGCCGTTATTTTATACCACCGAGATCGATCCGGAAGGTTTTGTTTTTTTTTTCGTTTCCCCCTCCCTCTCCCCCTCCTCGTGCTGCTAGTCACATATACGTGTGTTTATATGCAGTATAAAAGGTGCGCTTAGAGGCTTCTGTACATTATATCCTTCTCCCCCCCCCCCTTTACGTACGAAGTGTGACGGGAGTTGCGCTTTCCTTTTGATATTGGTTCGACGGTTTGGTTTCGTTTCTCGACGTTACTTATACTTGCAAACGATCCTCGACAATGGTGGTTCTCAACGAACTGGTTTGTTTACCCTTTGGATTTATATATCTACACGTATACCTGTGAGTTTTCAATGGTCGTCACTTATTAGTTGGAATGCCAAATACGTGGGGTGTGTGCAGATCGTTCGTTAGAACAGATGCCACTCGGTACACCTTATCCCGGGGGGACGTCCCGTGGACGACCTTAGAATTGAGGACGTCCTTCGGACGTTCGCTGGACGGGACGAAGTGTGCTGTGCGGGATACATTTCGATAGATGTTTTTCAGTTGGATTGATTTCGGTCAGTGAAATTCTCGTATTTGCGTGTATCGCGCGTTTGAATTTTCGTAGCTTTCCTCTCTCTCTCTTTTTCTCTCTTTCTCTCTCTCTTTCTCTCTTTCTCTATCTCTCTGTGTCTCGTTCTTTTTATCTAATTTAAATTGCGAACCATTACCATTGAAACGAAAGTCTCCAACGACTAGCCTGTGTCGCGTTGGCACAGATACAAATCCCACAGAAGGCCGGTCAATAATTTCCCTCGTCAGTCGCTCTTTCGCATATCTTTCAGTAATATCATCCGTCCTTTTTTTTCTGTTTATTAAATTTGCACTTCGCAAGCGTTATCGGGAAATCCTATCGCCCCGACGTTGTCACATTGCGTAAATTGCTTCGAAATGTGAACGAATCGAATGACAAGCGTGCGAAGTATTTCCAGGGGGGGACGCTTGATTTTTCAAATTACGGCTGTGTTTGACTTCCATTTGCGCTGACGATTATTATCGTCGACGTGGCTGTTGTGTTTTTGTACTCGTGTGCCATAACGTGACCAGATGTCATGAAAATAGTATGATAGAAAATGCGCGCACACGAGAACGCTGCGCCCGGCACCATTTTCGCGGGAAACGCGACATGTCCCGATGACGATAAATTCGAAATCGTGGCGACAACATTGGAAGCACGTAAATATTATACGAGACGTGGTACGAGCCGTATCGGCACATTTCGCTCGTACGCTCGATTAACACGTAGCGACGGTGTATCTCTCGTAGTAGTAGCGGTGGTGTCTCCATTTTGCATCTGCTGCCAAAGTTCTCGAACTGTTCTGTTTTAACGAGAAAAGCCCGCCGAGGTTTAGCACACGCGCGCATTGGCGCGATCACGTATTATTTATTAAAGAAAAAAGAAAGAAAAAACAAACAAACTAGCGAAAACGACTCTCACTCAGTGTGATGATTTAACGATGATAAAATTTACCTGGTATCTTTCAGTTGATTTGTGTAAAGAAGATGGTATGTAAATGATTTATATTTATTTCCATTCTTATAACTCTCTTTTGCATGTTTATTTTTTTCCAACTTTCTCTCTCTCTCTCTCTCTCTCTCTCTCATCACGTTTCTTTACACCGTTTCCGTTACACCGTTTAAACGTCGAACGTCTACCTCTTATATTTCTTGTAAGCCGAAGTCACCGTAACACACCTGTGTCTGGCCGATGAATGTGTACTGATCTGCTGTCGCACTGCATATTAAGAGATATTCGACGCGCTCTCGAATGAAGAACGGTGTTTTCGCAGCACACGCATGAGCTTTCACGAAGACGCTCCCCCGCTCGATTTGAAGGGCTGAGCCTTTACGCAAATTTGTCTGAAGCTTAAATAGACGCGGCCGGAAGCATTCCACCGTCCGTTGCTGCGGATTTATTACCGAGGCTCCGTCTAAATTCTCCCATCAAACCGAGAGGAAGGCCGGCTTCTGGTAACATTAGACCGCCGTTTGGTTTTTAGAATATTCTTCTCCGCTTAATAACGGCAACTGCTAGTGTGTATCAACAATCCCCTTAATACCGACGTTACGTCGCTATTACTTTTTTTAGCGAAACAAAACGATTCGTTCGAGCTGCGATCAAGCAGGGTGCTTCCTTTCGAGCGAGCGCGGCTTCGTGTAAGCTCCTTAAAGCTTTAGCCTAAGGAGAAACTGCCGTGACTGTTTTCATTTTCCCTCTTATTTTGTCTTTTTTTTCCTACCGCATTTGCGCTTCTGTAATTCTGGCTATTCGACGTATTCTTTCTGTCTCCTCGCCATTACGCTCGACCTCCGGGGATGACGATCGGTTTGATGCAACGAGAAGTGGCTTCTCTTTACTTTAGCGACAGTCTTCAGTGTATGCATGCGCTTGCATTATATCTCTGTATTGGTAGCTGCATATACGTGTGAGCGTGTATGAACGTGCGCGCGTATGTGTGTGTGCGTGCGCGTGTATGTCTCTCCACGTTGCTCTTTGTCCCGGCATCAGTCTGCAGAACGCAAGACCTGGATCTCGCATTCGAGTTTGCAACGCAAAAAACGGGAATTTACGCCAGTCGCCGCTCGCTCGTCGCGCGGGATGCCCTGCGAAGAATGGAAACAGCGATATCCTTCTCGCAAAGATACCGCTCGAGAGATACTTCGCGAGACATTCAAGTGTCTCGACCGAGTGCGTGGTGTTCCTCGAGGGCTCAGCCGCTTCGCCGCTCTCGTATCCCGTTAATCGCGGCGGTGAAACAGCGCGTTGTCAGCGCGTGGGTCCGCGAAAGAAGGAAAGAAAGAAAGAAAGAAAAACGAAAGAGAGGAAACGCACGGTGAGACGAGGGAAAAAAGGAGGAAACACGGATCCACGTTTGCGCAACAGTTTCTCACCGGCGGTCGCGGTCGCAATTAGCGGAGTGCGCCGGTACGGTTCGGCGGAGCGTTTCAGGAATACCCGCCCGGTCTGACCCGTGATCGATCTTCCACGAACGAGCGGAAAGGAGAGAGAGAGAGAGAGCGAGCGAGCTTTTGCAAAAGCGTGCCCGGCATATTGATGGAAGGAACATCCCCGAGATGGGGGGGTTCCCCCCTCCCCGGGACGATATTCCCGAGTTTTCAACGATGCGGTTTCGCACCGACGGTATCGTCGGAAGAAAGAAAAAGATCGCGACACCGGCGGCGGCTGGCGTAATTTCTCGCAGCCGGAATTCCTCGTTCGTGCCGGACGTGTACGGACGTCCCGCGGGGGAGAGATGGTCGCTTCTGCGTCGGAAACACCCGGACGAGATGACGATGGGTGTCTCCCCGTGTCGTCGTGAAAGAGAGCGGCCGAACGGCCGGCCAGTAGGGATAGTGCATGCTGTGTTCGACGTGTGTTGTAATGGGAGGGCACCGGGGGTTCAGTCTCTGATGATCCAGGTGGCAAAGAAGGCGAGCGTGCTGAAGAGGCGGAAGTCGCGGAACCGGATGGACGTTCAGCAGCCGGCCCTGCCGCCCGTCACGATATCCGGCGGCATATCGGCCGGCGCCGGCACCGGCCAGAACGAAAACCAGCAACGCCTCGAGAACGAGGGGGACGTGGTTTTCTACATGGAGGAGCCCAAAGCGGGCACGCCGAATCGCGCGAGACGCGACAACCGGTGAGCTACCCCTCGGGAGGTCCCCTCCCTCTCCTCCTTCCTCCCCCGAATGGAGAGAAATGCCGTTGAGATGCCGGTGTTTTGCCCGAAGTAATATAGTCCGAAAATTGTGCCTCACCATCGTTCCATTTCTTCTCTCTCGACATGGAACTGTAATCTCGGTGTTGTATCCGTCCATGCCCGGCCCGTGTATATATTAAAAGCGTCTCGTGTATTAAAACAAAGGAGGGGTTTCACGGGACAAGGGTAGCGGTTGAATGTCGCTGAACTTGCGTGACGAGTTCCTGCCGAAACTCCTCTTCAGCGGAAAATTAGAATATCAAATAATAATAATGAAAATTATTCTCCGGGCCCTTCCGACCGCCGCCGGTTCACGTTACACGTTACCGTCCGCGCGCTAATTTGCATCGTAACAGTGCCAGGAGTTTCGCGTCGTCGCCCTTAACGGATGTATCTCGGAGCGTTTCTTCGAGCGGACGCCCGGCGCAGGTTCGGACTTACAGAGGCGACGTTGGAGGCCAAGTCGACGCTGTGAAATTCGTTAAGCTTGCTTTCGCCCGCCGTCACGGCCCGCCGTCGTCGAGCGGCGAGGTGAAAAATGTGCCGAGCTGTCGAGTGGGACTTCCCGAACGCGCGTCCGCGCGTAATTGTGCGCCGATCCACAAAGGCGAAGACAAAGCAACGCACGAGCCGTAGCACGACACCGAGAGTCCCCGGAGAATTCCTAGCAATTACCGCTTTAATATCGCACGAGGTATCTTCGAGCGAGGCTGACGCATCGGTGTGCGAAACGGCGGTTAATATACCTCGTAATAACAAAGATTGCTCGTTTCTTCGGCAATTCGGCAAACTGCACCGGGAGAAAAGTATTCGGTGTTTGTAATTATATACTGAGAACAAGATTTCTTCAGATTTAATCAATTTTATCGCATTCGGACAAATTTCATCACTCGCATGGCTCCAAAGAAACTGATGTTTCGATTGATAAGAACGAAAAGATTGTTCGACTTTTCAACGAATATGTATCTTTATCTTAAGTAAAAGAATTTGTTTGTAACGGAAGATAATTTTCTTATAAAGAAATTATTTTTTTCGTTTTGCATATTTATTGTAACGGAATAATATTTTATAAAGATAGATATTATTGAAAGATATTATTTCAAATAATAACGTTCTTTCTATTAAATAATAAAAGAGTTTCTTTGAGTGAGATAATAAAATTGTTACTCGGGCAAATAATATTTCATATACATTGTTTCTGCGAAACAAATTTTAGTCAAGTAAATAGAAATATTAAATCTAAAGAAATCTTTTTTTTCTATGTAGGGGTCGTTAAAGCATCAATGACAATATTCCTATATTATGTATATTACTACTACTATTTTTGTGGTTAAAATCAAAAGAAATTAATAGTCGAGACCGAAAATAATTATAATTTCTCTCGATGTGGTTTAGTCTTTCTTTCTTTTTCTATCTCTCTCGACCAGACAGAAATACACTCGGTCGATAACGCTTTCAAAGGACACGAGCAAATCCAAAGACTCCGTTAAATTCGGAAATCACGCTCGAATAAATCTACGTGTTAATTTCTATTTGCATATTTCGCATAAATCTGATATATCGCATCATTTGATCCCTGCACTCGTAATAAATGATCACGATAGAGGTGCGCGACGGAGATAATTCAGTGGGACACATCGCGTTACCGATAATATCGTATTATCGATAATTGATATTCTCGAAAATTCATGAAAAGATGACCGGAAAGATGATATCTGTGCGAGAAATGGAGCGATATAAAATCGAAATTGCGTCGCGTGATATCGACAGAAAATTATAGTTGGTTTTGTCGCCAAGTATACTCTTTAATTACAAAAGTAGTCGGGAAAACCATTTTTTTTAGTAAATGTTATTATAATGTCAGTGATAATAACTTTACATGCGTGTTGCTATTATTATAAAATATGTTTGGCGCCGAAACTACTCGAGTTGAAACTTCACAAGTCGAAATTTTAAATCCTACATTAAGTCTTCTTAAGTCTTCTTAAGTCTTAAGTGACGGAAACGAAAATAAGTTCTCACTTGTAGCACCAAAGGAGCACAAGGAATGTTCCTTTAATGCTACAAAGGGAATTTAGTGTTCCAGAGTCCAAATTTTAGTTCTACATTAAATCCTCAAGTGGAAAAAACGACAATAATTTCCCCATTTGTAGCAAAAAGAGGAACCTAATAGAAGAACTTTGAATACTCTATATAGAACTAAGTTAGACTTAAAATACTAAAATTTCGGGTTTGATTTTATATTAAGTCTATTTAATTCTACAATAGATATTCAAGTGGAGAAAACGGAAATAATTCCCCCATTTGTAGCATCAATAGAGCACAATAGAAGATCTTTGGGGACTTAATGTAGAATTGAAATTTCGACTCGAGTAACTATAATTTTCTATCAGTGCATGAAGCGAACAACGTACCGGGGCAACCGCGCGCGAACAATCGCATTGTCTCTGCTCCAACGCATTATTTAAATTAAATGTAAGTGGGATTTCCCTGAACACGCATGGAATCCTAATAAATCGCATCTCATCGCGGTGCGCATCATACGGTTGCGATTTGCACGCGCGATCGATGCGATTTCAAAACTCTCTCTCTCTCTCTCTCTTTTTCTCTCTCGCGGTATTATACCGGCGCACGTAACTTCTCGCAAAAGCGCCTGTTCAATTATTTGTTACTCGCACGGGTGTAATCTGTTAAAGCAATTCCCAACGGTACTTCTCTCTCTCATTTATCAAAGGACGTGTATCCGACGAATTGCTCCGGAGGAAGACTCGGAGGTTGTGCGCTGTGCGTAAAACGCAGGTATCGCCGCTGCGTCACCGTTGCAGCAGTCGTAAACGCCTTAGCATTTTTATCGAACGCATTTCTTTCCTTTAGCGCGGCACGTACGGAATACATGTTGCTCAACAACTTTCTCTATACTTAGCAAAAGGAGGCAAGCAGTTGGCAAAATTCGAAAAAAAAAAGGAGAACAACTATCTCGCTGTGCTGTCTAACGAGAAAAAGAAATAAAAGTACAGTAAACATCTGGTTGTCTTCTTATCCTTCGCTCGATATATTTGAAAAGTTACACACCGGAAGAAAGTTTGGCTTAATTTACCAGTATAGCGAACGAATCAAACGCGTTTTCGTTGAAGAAAACGGAATTTCTGGTTTTAAAAGCCGAATTTGGCTCGTAAGAATCAGGAATTCTATTTCCCTCGATCAAAACGGCCCACGGCCGGCAAATCCGATGAAATTCGCGAGATTTTTCGGACAAACGTCGTCGGAGTAATTTCACGACGGTGCGCGAGCACAACGATGCGCAAAACTTGACACGACAGACACCGTCGAGGTGAGCCCGGCTGAAGAGCACTTTCTCCGGAGCGATCAGCGCGTTGCCGCGCGAGCAGACTCGCGAGCCCGTTAGTGTGATTAGCGTGTTTCCGATCAGGGGCAGCCTGTTCACTTCGCAGACGAGCTCAGTGACGGAGGCGACCAGCGACGAAATCGACATCGACATCGAGGAGCCGCAGAGAGTGACCACGTGAGTAGCAATATCGATCTTCGCGATTAGACGCAAGACGAATTCAAAAGTTGGAGGTGGCACGGAGGAAACCAATTTTGCTAGAATTTTGCAAATGTTTGTCAATATAGTGGCAGCAAAAGAGAATTTGTTAGGACAGCGAAAAATTCGTTCGGGCAGCAGAAAGATTTGTTAAGGGGAGGTTCTCATCTAGAGGTCTAAAAACACGGTGATTTTCTTGATTTTTTTGTCATAGAAGGAAGTAAATGAACCAACTTGAGTTTTTTGACAGTTAGTTATCGACTCTTAAAGTGTAGAAAAATATTTTTTTTGGTGCATAAAGGTGTCATGGGAAGTGTTAATACGTCGTCGAACGTCACGTTGAAAAAAAAAAGTACCCAAACGGTCTCCATCGCACAGCACGTTTATGTCATCAGAAATGAAAAAACCAAAAAATTTTATAAATTATATGATATTTATTGGAGCTTGAACCTATAATATCAATAAAAAGTCGAAAATTACAAAAATGGCGGACATGGTGAATTTCTAGTACCGTTTTTTCACATTTTTCGCTCTTTAACCGTTTGATTGCTACGCGGCGCAAAAGCGCTGCGTTCATTTGTCTCGAAAACCGCGACGCAGCGCTTTTGCGCTGCGAGTTTCAGTGTATCTTTGTTGCTCCGTGGGTGTGAACGTAGTCTGACCTCACGCGTACTTTGTAACACGAGTGCATTCTAAAATAACTTTTTACCGTTTCTATATATTATTTTAAAAAAATATCCATATCACGGGCTCTTATTTTGGACGTTGATTCGACTGCTGGTTATTCTGAGGATGGTGAAAGAACAGACACCAGTAGCGATGATAGCATTATTATAATTCATCGAAGAAAAAGACTGAGGATGATTGAAAGTGAGTCTTCTATCTCATCTTCATCTTCAGAAACAGAAGAAACACCAACTTTTACGAATGTTCCTCCGACAAATGTGTTTTCGAAAACAACAAATAATTTTTTCGAGACTCCTGGACCTAGATGTTAATTTTCAAAGAAAAAACAATTTAATGTTTATTTTTTCTTATTCACATTCACAATTAATATTGTTTCTTTATAATACGAAAAGAATTATTAAAATTGATTGATATTTGTCTAAATGAGAGTGTTTTATTTGACAACATCAAGTCAAAATATGTCCCGCAGTTTTCGAACGTTCTCGCCAGAATCGCTTAGCAGTCAAACGGTTAAAGTGCTCTGAAAATAAAAAAAAGACGACAAATATCATCTGAATTTAGGTTTAGGATCCAATAAATTTTATCTACTTTAAAATAAAAAAAAATCCAAGTCAATCCATCGAGTAGTTCTTGAGATATCGTGGAGACCAGTTTGAAAAACATGATTTTTCAGAAAACGCGTTTCAATGTGGTAGTACTCGTACTTGACGCCATGCAATTCGTTCCTTTTTTATGCGATAACTTTTTTATGCAATTGTTATCGGCCAAACCGCTTTGGGAACATATTCTACACATAATAAGCTATCGAAAAAAAATATTAAAAAAAAACGATTTTTTGGTCGAGTTTCATGAGAACCTCCCCTTAAGAGTATTAATTGTCCATGTATCCAGCAAATAACAATTAATACTCTTAACAAGTCTTTCTGTTGTCCAAACAAATGTTTTTTTGCTATCATTATATTGACAAACATTTGCTGTTCTAGCAAAATTTGTTTTCTTCGTAAGGGCTATTCTCTCTCTCTCTCTCTCTTTCTTTCTCGCGTGTTACACGCCACGTGCTGCGCCGTTGCTCGGTTTGCTTGCTTGCTTGCTTGGTGTACGCGTTAACTCGTGCTATATGAAAACATACAGTCCCTGTTCATATTAGACGTACTTTAATTTTTTACAATTCATTAACTTTCGTGGACCAGCTTTATAATACGACCCATCTATTGATCGAATTATATTAATGAACCATTGTTCTATAAAAGGTATTTTTTATGACGTTATTTGGCTTAGCCGTTACGATGACCTCGAACAAGTATGAACCCGCGCTAGTCGCATTGATGATAATAACGAGAACAGACGTGAGTTTTCCGTATGTGTGTCAATTGAAATTTAGTTTTATTTTTGTTTATTCGTGACTTTAAACTTACAAACTTTTTCGCTTATTAACAGAAAAACGAAATTTTAGCATGAAAGATATTAATATCGTTTACAGAAATCATGGGTGAAAACAAGTGGTTTGACGCCTCGGGAGCTTGCAGAGGCAAAAACACTGATCGACAGCGAAAATTATTCCGATCGAGCGAACATAAAATTAGCAGCCTTTCTTCTCCTCCCAATCTAAGCATTTCATGAAAAAATCAAAGTGCGCCTAATAATATGGCGAGGGACTGTGTATATACGGCCCGTTCGGTAACTTCCAAAGCGACTTTCGGGCCGACCGGTCGCGCGGTGGTCGATCGTCGAGTTATTAAACGCCTATTTCGCGTGTACACCGAGTTAGATCGCGCCGACCGAAATCAGAGTATAGAAAGCCCGAGGAGAAAGGTATATCTCCATGCAAATTACTTCCACTTTGTATGCAGAATCGATAACGCGCCGGCGAATTTTCGTGTACCCTCGTGCATACCATAATATACGGATAAATATCGGCCAGATCGTTGGGCGAGCTCGCGCGCGAGTCCCGCAGGACAGAGCGGGAAGGGATATATATTCTATAGGGATAGAATATTCCGGCGGGAGCGTTTACTCGGAGCAAATTTCATTTCGCGAAACACGCACGCAAGTTTCGAGCCGGCGCTTTCGATTCGGCGTCCGCGCTCCGTGTGCGAAACGCCCTTTGAAATGGTAGGCGAGGCGAATGCGAAGGCTCTTCGATCTTCTAATATCTCTCGGCCAAAGTAGAAATGTCCCTCCGCGTCCCGGCCGCGCCCGCATATAATCTGATCCTTTCCGTCCTCGCGCTTTTAACTTCGCCCTCGCATTTTTCAATTTCCACCGGCCTATTACCGGCCACTTCCAGCCGGATGATAACCGGTAGGAATGAAAATAGAGTATATTGAATATTTACCCGGGTTGCCCGATGTATATTTCATTTCGCGCGGGTACGGTCGAGGCACGCGAGCGCGCGAGTGTGCCGTCACGATGGAGGATTTAAACAGCGCGCTTATTTCGAGATCGACTGCATTTACGATTTATTATTATTATTATTATTTCTGTTTGTTTGCGGAAGAATCCCTTTGCCACGGCGGATGTAATTAGTAATTCAATACGTAGTAATAATAATAATACATAAAGAAGGAGCAAGAGGATATATTATAAAATTTATAGTTTAAAATGAAATGAGAATGCGCTGAAAGTTTCCCGAGAAAAGCAAGATCATATGTGAAATTTGCTCGTATATGACCATGTATAATTATATATGTCCACAACGAAAAAATACGGTTGTATACAAATTATATGCAAATCTAATCGAATTAAATGCTTCTAGCTACACTTGTGCTTCTGACAGCACACGATATCGACATTTGATTAAATGACATAATATCATTTTTTTCGTACAGACATATGTGATCATTTATTTGAACACATATATTTATATGGGCAGAATTCATGCATGATTTTATATAATTATATATAATCATATATAATCATATATAATCATTTTTCCCCGGATTTTGACGATAGTTATAACGGTATAATATTTCCAAGGTTCGTATGTTTCTGAAAGCATAGCAATAACAACAGAAAGCCCCGTTTTTTGTAAGATAAAGCTAAGATCATGTTAATATGTTGACCGAACCTCAAATCAGAGCTAAACAAGATCCCGAGTCTCGAATTGTGTCGAGGCACTGCCGAAAGAGGTGAACTCAACAAAGAATACTTATAAATAACAAGGGGAGCTGCATCTCTTCCGACTGAAGTGTAAAACACGACATTTGCTCAAATTGAGGTCAAAGTTATTCACCAGAGCACCAGAGCCCCAAACTGATTAAATCTGTAAAAGAATGACATCAATCGGGTTTATTCTCCTTTTGATAAAAAACGAGACTTCGATACAAGCCAATCCCTCAGAGGGTCGACCATGAATCTTTCCATCTAGAGTGAATTCATGAAAAGTGAAAATTTTCCAGCTTGAAAGCGTTTGGAAGCGTCCACTTTTCAGGGGTTCACGCCAGAGGAAAAGATTCATGATCGCCACCCGCAGAGTGTGACTTGTGATGAAATCCTCACTCCGCGGAAACGTCCACTCTAAGTTCTTATATATGTATATCTACTAATATTGCGTCTCTATTCCCAGCGTCAGGGGCGCTTTATATATTTAAGATATCCTTGGACTTTTAATTCGGAGGTTTAATTTAGCCCGGCTATTGTCCATCTTGAGCGCTGTGAAATCGTCTATTGAATGTTTCGGTGCCACGAGGCAACTTTCCGACGCGGAATAGAATCCGTCCGACCCCCTTTCCATCTCTCTCTCTCTCTCTCTCTCTCACTCTCTCTCTTTCTCTCTCCAGTTTATTAAGAATTAACGGTATCCGCTAGACAATTAGACGGAAGATTATTGACATCTGTTATCGCGCCGAAAATATATTTTGTCGTCACGTCATTCTCTCTCTCTCTCTCTCTCTTTCTCTCTCTCTTTCTCTCTCAAGTCCGTGGAGAGAAGAGGAGAGAAGAAGATCGGAAAGGCTTCAACTAGCTTTGCGCGCCATTGACATTTCGAGAGAGTCGATTCATCGGGCGCGTACGGAACGCACGGTATTCCGCACAAAAGGCCTTTTCCGAGCCCTCCTGTTGTGCGCACGGACTCGTAAAGTGCTTTTTCCACATCGCGCCATTACTTTGCACCGTACGAATGACCCAGATTTCGCGGTGGCAGCGGCGGCGGCGGCGGCGACGAGTGCGCGCGTAGTCGAACTTGTACATAAAGACACTCCGGTGTGGGCCAGATTTTCCCTACCATCTCTTCCGCAGCTTCCTTCGCGCCTCTCTCGTGGCTCACCTACTTCCACCCTGCTGCAATAGTGAAGCTTTCGTACATTTGCCAGCTGAAGGGTGAGGGGGGGAAATCTCGTAGGGATATTTTATAGCGTTCCTGTCGGTATCCTCGTATGCTGCCTTAACTTCATCTTAAAGTAGTTGTATCGTAGAATGCCAGATTTTCAGTTGCGATATTAAGGAGTCTCTGCATAAATTTATTGCTTACTGGAAAAAGGTACTTTTCTATGGAACTTGATTTAACTGTCTAAGCAATGAATGTTAATTTTGAGCGAAATTGAAAAATGCACACACAATATTTCAAGCACGGGAATATTATTTATTTTTTATTTCCCTTATTAATGCTTTATTTATACGTCAGTTGAGCTAATAAAAGTGCACATATAATAGAAAGTGATAAATAAATACTTAAATGTATGTACATGTACATATATCGCGAATTTCACTATAAATTGTATACTTCCTATGATTATATTTTTTAAAACAGAATAGCTAATAATTCCTAAATTTTGTGTATAATGTTTGCAAATTAGTCCTTAATATCGTAACAGTTTCTCACTAACATCCTAAAAAGCTCATCTTGTGTTACAATTATCTTGAAATACTGTCTTTTCCTTTTCGCTGTTCCGTCTCCTCTATATCACATTCCGCCGAATTTTTATTATTACTTCTCTTTGCATCTTGATTTCCCGATCGATGACAATCAAGCTTCACGTTCGTGACGTATCATTGACACACCTCTCGATGCTCCTTTCGTGATCGTGCCGTTTATTTTTATTTTCGCTTTACCTGCACATTTACATTCATAACAGAAGTATCCGCCAAGAAGATGAGCGTACTCGTGGACGTAAACAGCCGAGGAATAGGCACTTCTACTGAACATATTCTCGGCTCTTGGGATAAGCGTCGAGGGGTCGAGAGCCGGTGGGGTGGCAAACATAAAATCGAGAGGCAAGAAAACCGATACTTCGGCCGATATACACGTGACAACGTATGTAATCCGGAGATGGATACACACGTGACACGTGATGTTGCGTTTGGCACGAGTCAATGTTTTATCCCGTACGACAATTACTCTTCCTTTTTTTGCGCGCTACAGATTACGGGGGAGATGGTAATGGGTCTATCGACGTTACGTCCTTATTCTATCTCGAGGTGACATCGTGAGCCCTTCGTTCGACAGACGAAGCGACGGTCGTTCTCTACCAGAGAATTTCCGCGCAAGCATTAGCAGGTTTTAGAAATATTTTAGGCACGTGCACGGGACATCGGATATTGCATTTTATCGGTTATCTTCTTCGTTCGTAGCGATGAAAGGGAAACGAACCATACCGCGTTGCGTCCTGCCGCGTCGCGATCGATTCGGGGAAATTAAGTTAGTGAAGATCGCAACTCGAGAGAGAGAGAGAGAATCAATTTCTTTTCTAAACTGCATCGACCAAATTTCGAACTGCCGCCGTAACAAAGTGAAGTAATGAATCTTGTCAGTACGATAATTTAATCACGCCGATATATTAGCTGGTTTCCACGCTTAACGGGTTTGTCTCTTTCCGTTGTCAAACGGATTAAACGATTTTCCCACTTTGGAACGGGCCGCGATCGAAACGGGTTAAGCGTCATCAAAATAAACGAAAACCAGTGATTGTACGCATTGTATTGTAAAACAGTAGTTTGTTATTTTTTCCCTCACGATTCGTCGGCCGGATACCGCGACCTTTCCGACTTTTGCAGGCTGACAGAGGCACACCGAAACGCTATCCGGGCAATCAGGAAGATCAAGTACTTCGTGGCTCGCAGGAAATTTCAACAGGCTCGGAAACCGTACGACGTCCGTGACGTCATCGAGCAATACAGCCAGGGTCATCTGAACATGATGGTGCGGATTAAGGTGAGCCTGATTCTTTTCATATCGTCCGCATTCTCCACCCTCGGGATTGTTATTCGAAAGTCACTCGAAAGTCGATTGCGGGCTTTTGTATTTTCGTATCATTTGCTCGCGCCGGTAGGAGTTCGCCTCTCGATAAATCACTTTCAAATCGTTTGACGCGTAACGGATTGATAAGGCGTGTCCTGAAACGAAGCTGTTCCTCGTTGTAGCAAGCCGTTACACACGGGTTTGTCCCGATAATTCCAATTATCCTTATTTGACGGATTAATCGTCAATAGCGAGCCCTCCACCCCCATCTCAATGTTCAATCGAACACGCGCGCGCGCGATCACTCGTCGACGATTAGCGCGACACGCAAGATCCGAAGGGTCCGCGTCGATTCATTGCGTGGACAATGCAGTCGTCGATACACGGCACAAAACAGCGGCAGCTAATCGACGAATAGTCGTCGCGGCCTGTCACTTGGGAGTATCTACGCCGGTCAGATGCCGGGAATTGCTCGCGCAGGTGTCACAAGTACATCGGCATCCACTGAATGCATTCCTAGTTAACATTTTCGAAAATATTCAAATGCCAAAAACGTGCCATGTCCGAATAGTTATACGTTAGTTAGCGTGGCTGTCTGCGGTAAAAAGGAAAGAGGTGACGATCCGTTCAATAATTGGCAATTAGCGTTCGATGAGAAGGCTCATCCAACCAGGCGCATCAGCGAAGTGTTCTTTTTCAAAGACGATACAAAGATAGTTTTTTGCACGCACAGAGAAAAAAGTCCCTTTAGATTCAGCATTTCCATTTATTTGACTAAAATTTCATAGAGACAACGTACACGAAATATTATTTGTTCGAGTAAAAGTTTTATTGTCCCATTCAAGGAAACTCGATTATTTAACAGAAAGAACGCCATTATTTGGAATAATATCTTTCAACGAAATGAAATATTATTTGGTTACAATAAATATGTAAAATGAAGCAAATAATTTCTTTGTAAGACAATTATTTTTCGTTTCAAATTTTGTATTCGCGATAAAGATATGTATTCATTGAAAAGTTTAATCGTAGTTATTAATCGAAACGTTAATTTCGTCGGAGCACGCCGATGATGAGATTTGTTTGGATGCAATGGAATTTGTTAAATTCAAAGAGATCTTTTTCTCAGCGTGTACAGTCAATTTCGAAGATTCCTCCGGGGGATTGAATTAGCCGTCGCGCGAATCGGCATCGCGTCGGTGATATTTATTCGCATGTGAACAATGGAGGCATTATCGTAAAGCTTAAACGACGACTTTAAAAAGCCAGCCGGCGACGACAAAACGTCAATCACTGTGACTCGACTTCTGCGAGCGCGCACTGTCTTTTGTTT
Source organism: Dinoponera quadriceps (assembly GCF_001313825.1). NCBI lineage: Eukaryota > Metazoa > Arthropoda > Insecta > Hymenoptera > Formicidae > Dinoponera > Dinoponera quadriceps. The sequence goes on from NW_014555863.1 coordinate 1,300,078, forward strand.
GTCGAAGAAAGCTTCGGGATACTTCATGACGAGCGAGTAAGGCTTTGTTATGTATCAGGGAGATCGATAACATCCTTCAACTCCCCGTTGTTTCACGGGTAAATCCCGTCGACGGAATTTCGACTTGCCGCTCTTCGGGACGCGACAAAGGCATTTCCGTGCATTGTTTAACTAATTACGGCGCGCTGCATTAATTTTAATCTCGATCGAAATTTTACTTTATATCGTCAGCCCTCTGTTTTGCCACGCGAGGAACTGCGTATTCGTTTTTTCCCGTTTCATTCTAACAATATTCCGTATAATCCCATCAAAGGGGAATAACGACGAGGAAGAAGGAAAAGCTGAAGAGGAAGAGGAGGAGGAGAAGAAGTACAATATCGATCGCGAATAACGCGCTTAACTATTCCACTCGACGGCGTGGGTGTACTCGTCGTTCGCCGTGCACTTTTGCCGCAAACACTTTTGCCCGGGCGTAGGTCTACGGACGTTGATCGCACGTTTGATTTGTCTGCAGGAGTTGCAGAGGAGATTGGATCAGACCCTGGGTAAGCCGGGGAGCTACCTGGCGGGAATCGACCGGGCGGGTAACGTGAAACCTATGACGATTGGTGCGCGTTTATACAGAGTCGAACAGCAGGTACGTGTCTCGCTTATTAATCCGGTGGTCGCGCAGATGACAGGTGTCATTCGTACTAAAAGACATTTTCCGAAAAATATTAACAGGCTTGCGCCTTCACACTGAAAAAAAAGACTCGACCATTTATTCGCGAAATGTAAGGTTTATCCCACGGAAATAAACGTTTATTTAAATACGGTGAAATAAAATTCTCTTCCTAGCGAATAAACCAATTAATGAGAAAATATTTATTTCACAAAAATTATATATTCCACCATCGCAGTCGAATGTTTTTCTAATCGATAAATATTAAAGGAGATGTCACGAGAAACATTTATTTCACAAAATTTCAGTTTCTTCTTCTTAGTGTGCGTGTATTCAGTCAATTAGGGATTGTTTTCGTCTGTTTTAAATGAGTCTTTTATGCATTTAAATAGCGATTCTTAACCTTAGAACATCACACTTGGGTGTTTCACATACTGTTATTGAAACGCCCGCTGTTTGTATATAGTGAAAGATAGGGGTCCAGAATTGAAGGGGAAAAACTTCTGTTTATCCTTTATGACTGTGTTGCGCAGTCCTACATGCCTTTTAGTAGATATAGGGGCACCATTGAAAATGATATTGCGTGTGCTACATTCATGCGTGTGATATAGGCACTTTTGCGTCCTCATATCATTGTCTCTTATTTTTCTGAAAAGTTACATTATTTATCTTTAAAAAATTACTTTTCCTTTTACACAATGAGACTTTATAAAAGAAAGATCGAAACGTATATATAATTATCATTATAAACGACCTAATTACTCTATGTATGTTTTTCTTTTTTCCTGCGTGACTCGTGCACTAACGTCTGCGTTCCGTATCATATACCAATACATATTGTCAGGTACAATTTTCTTATAATCGTTACTTTCACACAAATAAATGTTATTACTTTTCAAAACGATCTTTAAATTGAAGTGTCGATTTAAAATGAAGGAACACTTGTCATCCACGCGACCACTCGTGTTGCATCTAAATACGCGACCATTTCAGGATTCACGAATATTTTACCATAACGTCGCGATGGGCCGTTTTTTTATTTTTTTTTATCCATTCACACGTGATCTCGTCGTAGACTGTCTTTGCGGTCAGCCAGAGTCACCGTGAGCTTCTCTCTCGAAAGAGCAGAGGCGCAGATTAACGTGACGCGCGTTACCCTTCGAGGTATACGTCGCGAACACGCTCGATGAAAATTTATCGCGGGATGCGAGTGCATCGGAATGCACTTTCTGCTTTCAGCTGTCGGTGATGGACAAGAAGCTGGACCAGTTGGTGTACGTACTGAACGCGTTGGCGCAGAAACAGCAGATACCGCTGCGTAGTATAGAGGACGACGTGTAACAAAGAGCCCCCGGTAAACCCGTGCGATCCGTTTTACGATCACCCGCGGTCTCATGGAACCCGCCTCGCGTCACGATAACCACGGTGGTGCCGAGTATGCTGAGCGAGAGCACTTGAACGCGAGGCGCCGGTATCCCTGACGGTGGTATCCCGAATACGTGCGGAGAGTACGAACGAAGAGTGAATATCGTCCAGCTCACTCTCGTCTCGAAGATCTATGGGAGATCCTGGAAACCACGAGGAGAGGAAGAGAGAGAGAAAGAGAGAGAAATCGGAGGAGTGACACGCGACAGGGGAAGTCGAGACCGCGGAGGAGTTCACGCTTCTTACACCTGCGATCCTCAAACGATATATATATATATATACGATATACGATATATATATATATATACGATATACGATATATATATATATATATATATATATTTATTTATTTATTTATTTATTTATTTATATATATACGATATACGATATATATATATATATATATCTCTCTCTCTCTCGGGAATATATATATATATATATATAACCCGAAGGAACGTATCGGTCGTGAGATCCATCGCCCGCTATCGCTATGCTTCTCGCAGGAGACACTGCGGAAGAGCGATATCCGGTGGACGACGAAGACACGTTGTTGGCTCGAGGCCGTGGTGAGGGCAGTCCTTGACCATAAACGCGAACGACGCGGAGTCAAACGCACAGGAAACATAATCGAGGCAACGAGACGCGCGGAAACGAGGGGGTGAGAGTCGTCGATCGTTACATCCGCCACACGCGCCCTGCACGCGCGCCGTGTACGCCGCTCAAAAGGAAGAAAAAAGGAAGGAAATAAAGAAAAAAAAGCAAGAGAAGGAAGAAGGACGTTTCGTGGACTGAGGCCGAAGGCATGCGAAGTCGCGTGGTTAGTTATTACGGCGCGAAGGAATGCATTATTCAGCGACGACGGGACGACGATCGATCGCGTAGCTCTCGATCTCGTCGCCGGGAAGCGGCCGAGGAAAGGAGAAGAGAAAAGGACCAGGAATATCGACGCTGTTCCGTAGATTTTTTTCAGTTCGCCGAAGGGATGAGTCAAACGCCAATGGGAACATCATTCGGGCCAACTAGGAATAAAATAAGGAGGAACAATAAGCAACTGAACTTCCTAGAGCAGATTTTAAGCCTGTTAATTAAACTCGTACGTAGACCGCCGATCGCGTACCGCCGACCGGTGAAATTATTTATCGACGAAACGAAATCGTCGTCGAGTATCGAGTACACCCGAAGAGATACCAACGGTTCCGAGTCGTGATTGACCGTCACGACTGCCCCCCCCCNCCCCAAACGGAACAACCGGGAACCGTCGCTGACGCGACTCGCATTACTCGCGACTCGCCCGGTCTCGAAAACCCGTCGATTTACTTGTATCCCGTTTGATTTCTTCGGCCTAGCACAAATGTAGCAGACATTTCGAGGTAACCCGCTTTAAGCCTGCATATGTACGATTCTCCATTTTTTTTATGGCATCCCCCGACAACCACATTCTCGCCTACAATCGCTTGTCCCTGAAGAGCAATACGTCTACATAGATTACATAGGTGCTGCTCTCCGTGAACCTTCGATACGATATACGCATGTGTGTATATTTATCCGTAATATTAGTCTTCGATACTCGCGCGAGTTTTAAGGAATGTTTTAAGGGTTTAAGGATACGCTGCAAGAGAAGAAGCGGAAGATGACGATGAAGAGGAGGCGCGTGTACATATACCGCGAGCGGCGTGGAGGCGCGACGCTCTCTCGCATACAACACAAATACAATTTATATTTTGTACGTAGATTATTTACGGAACGTGTTAAGGTCGGGGACGTTAGGGCACCGCGATCTCTCGAATCCCGTGGCGCGATTCAGTCCGTACGGAAAAACAAAGCTCTCTCTTACTACTTATAGGACCGAAGCCGTGTGTTGCGACGCAGCACGAATCCGAGGGATTAGCCGATTTTTCGGGTCGCGAATAAAAGGGACTACCGAGGATCGGGAGGGGATATCGACGCATAGAGGACGCGTAATATAGTTGCGGCTCTTGATGATTTCGTCGACTGCCAAGATAGTTCTAAATCGAGACGAGCAATATAACGTTAATAAGTTCAGATAGCGTTCAACGGACGACGGACTCGCGTTGTCTCGCAATTCTCTGCTTCGCGCCGATCGATTAACGACCAGTCTTTCGCGGGCAAGGAGGATCGTCCTTTACCGAGCGAATCTGTCGCACTTTATACATACATACATATATATATATATATATATATAACTTATCACCTTATATATATGATTATGTACATATATACAGTCAGGGTAGTTTTAGCGACTTTCTTAAAAATCGAGCGGCTTCTAAGAATATTTTTAATCACATGAAGAGACATTATATATATATACATACATAGGTGTAGGGTCCAAGATATACATATTTTACAAGACTTTCTCGTGAACCAAAACACCACGCTTTACTGCTGCAATGGACGTAGTGCTTGATTCGGGACGATCAATTCGTCACGTCGGCGGAACCGTAATTATATCGCCGATTGCGAGCGCATATCCGATATAATTATACATCGCATCTTCTACTTCGTTCTCATGAGTGACCGTTCGTTTCGCGTTTTTATACCGCAATATTTTACGTGTCGTTTCTCGTTGTTTCCGATATTAAATGCGAAGGTCACCCGCGAAACTCGGATATTATCGACCGGAGGCTGGCCACGAGAGACGGTAACTTCCGAGCTTTGTTTTAATTATAAGTGATGTAATTTATTCTTCGCTTCGAATGCTCAATTGTTCGTGAATCAAGCACAACCTCTGTCAGTTATAATAAAGTGGTAGTCAAGCGGAGATTTTCGGAAGGAACGGAATTTAATAATCGAATGCTCGCACTCGGGTGCGAAAACTTGTCTCTCTTGAAAATTAAATTAATTAATAAACATCGTTAAAACCGAATTTACCTTTCTGTTGTTGTTGACAAGAAATGCATTGTCGATTTATAGTTTTTAACGAGCGTAATGTTCACTTTCCTCTTCAAGGATCCCTGTCGATTTTTGATAATGTCGTAATCAAATGTCGTCGTTGAACACATGTGTACACACACACACACACACACATACACACACGCGCGCGCGTACACATATATACTTTCGACGATTTTATACACGACGCTCTTTGTAGCCTGATCGATTTTGTACGATCGAATTTCATAAATCTTTGACTATCACTTTATTATAAGTGTGCATTTCATCGAAATATATGAAGAAAGTGCACAGGAAAACGTAAGAAAAATACTCTATGAAACACGCTTTAGCCTGTACGTGCGTACCAGCACACTCTATGGTGCCTCTCACTCAACTTACTCCACTTTAACATGATTAATTGATAGAACTTACGGTAACGCATAAATGATACTATTATAGATTACGACTATAACGTAGTTCTCCTGCAATCAAAGGCACGGCACGGCGCGAAGAAATTTTCACTCATCTAACGTTATGTCTTCGCGGGTATATTTTATTTCTCGTCTATTCGAAAATGTTGAATTTTCTAATTCGTATTCTCATCCTCCGTCGAAATTGGTTTCCTAAAATAACCCGATGAATGGGAAGTTCTTTGCGCGGCGCGTGCACCAATAAGATACACAGATCTCGAGCATTTGGCGGGAGGGGATGAATCATCATCACGCATCGAGATGGAGATAAAATTTAAATATTATTATAATAATGAAGGTTTGGAAATTACGACTAGATAGGTGCGGGGTGGTCTTATCGTATAGGGTGATACACGTAGAGACAATCAATAAACTTCATTGTTAACGTGGCGCTGTGTAAAAATCAAATTTCCTTTTCGTGACTTATTGAGTGACATCTTCGATGTAAACGAGTTATCAACGAAATAATAATTGAAGTAAAAAATTAGCGAATTCCGTTCGTAGGTATGTAGATCGGTGATATTTAATGGCCTCGCGCTAAGCGCAACGTTATTCCATTATGAATTATTGCATAGAGTGTATTTTCGTTCAAGAGATACGAACAATGTTACGTATGTATAATCAAAGAGGTGATTTATTTTTTTATTCTACCAAAGGTATTAGATTTAATTTGCATAAGTTATACGTTTGATTGTATATTCCGCTATTTTGGAACTGTTGGCGACTTATTTAAATACGATCGAATTGCAACGGCGATTAAAAGCACAAGAATTGTTTTCGTGTGTCTTTTTCTTTTTCTTCGAAGGAGATCTTGTTGAGCGTTGAAAAGCGGGAATATCGCGTGTAGGAAGAGTATATAAATATAGACACGGTAAAAAAATATCTCTAATACTATATAAAGACCACAGAAAATACTCTTGTAACAGATCTCAAATGCAAGTAGTGTTCGTGAATCGGCCGAAAAAGTATGTAATATAATTTTTATCATTAAACGCGCATATACATTACATTATAATATACATATATATATGCAAAACGTGCACGCATGCAATCGGATTATTGAAGGTATTATATACATACTTAAAGATTACACACATACATACACACATATATATACATACACATACATACCACACATTTAAGACGAAAATTTAGAATTATTATACATATACGACGATAGCTCTCTCTCTCTCTCTCTTTCTCTCTCTTTCTCTTTCTCTACAGATATAATAATTAATTTAATTAAGCGCGTATCAGCATCGAGTGGCTAATGACGAAGCTGGAATCAAATCGGACGAGAAGTTCGCTATTCACAGCTTAAAAAATGTGATAGCACGCAATCTACTTTAACCGAGGACATTAGGAAACCACATCCATGAGGTCGCACACGGTCACCTCTCTTTCGTCCTCTCTTTCCTCCTTCTATCTCTCTCTCTCTCTTTCTCTCTCTCGCGAGACTTCAAATACCTCCGTTCTAATTTAGGCCGGCACGGCATCGATATACTCTCTTATCGCCGACATCCGACGGACTAATCTAATTTAATCGATACAGCGCAATAACGATAACGGTAGGGTATATCGCTAATTCTTATAAATCTCGTCTAGCTCCCGACGTGTCTCGCGGTGGATTAGAAACTCCGACAAGCGCGGAATCCTTTCTTCTGGACGCTCGCGCGTCTTCACGCATCATGTGCCTATATATCACAGTACGTGCTCAGGACAAAGATGACGTTGGGAATACGTAAGTTTACAATATTTCCCTGTTTTCGTTTTATTTCTTAACGAGACCCTCTCGTAGATTCCTCTCATTTGTGTCGTTACGCTAAATCCGGAGTCCATGCGAACGTGTAAGAAACGGGAGCGTGTATATGCAAAGTTCGTTTCCGCCTTCGAGTTATCTACCGCGAGCAGTTTTCTACTAGCTCCGATTAAGGCTAAATTTGTCGCGATCACGTCGATACTAGGAATAAGGCAGAAATGAATAACGATGATAATCATTCGTAGCTCGGTAGCGCGCGGTCATGCTTTCGGCAGCTAGAGGTTTGCAGTTTCGTGTGTCAGCCGTATGTAGATTCTTAGCGACTAAGCGAGAACTAGCGGAATTAAATCGGATAGTCGAGTAGTCCTGTCAGCGTAGAACGGCGATCCCGTCTGCACGACGCGCCGTTAGACAACACTTGCCGCAGACTTATCGGGATGGAAATTTCATTTTACCTTTCTGTGATTCAAATGCATGACGACATACAGATATAGATAGTGATAGCGGACAATTCGAGTACTGTAAGATATTATTATTATTATTATTATTATTAATATTACAAGAAACTCTTAGCATGTACGCGTAAGATACGCTAATGTTCGAAACATGGAATACAAAATACTTTGCGATACTTCGTCGGGCAAATCGCGCGAGGCGATAAGATATTGCGAGATTTGCGTGGCGCCTCGTTCGCGAAGGGCATCCCCGATTGTCATTTTCTTTCTCTTTCGAGGATAACGCGATTATCCTCAAGTTTCGCTATCGAACCAATGAGAACGCGCTTACGCTAATCACTCTTGCGCGCGTCTCTTTCGCCGCCGCCACTTCTCGTGCAGGCACGACCAAATTTACGGGAAAAAAAAAACAAACAAAAAGACAGACCAAAGTGACAACCATCCTGTACGCAACAATCAATTCTTAGTTTGTAAACGAAGAAGACGAACCAAGTTTTGCGATCGATATTTTTGGATGATCTCTGTTTCCCTCGGTCTCTCTCTCGGTCGAATTAACTCTTTCACGCGGAATAAGACCAAGTCGTGTCTTAGGCGAAGACACGGGGGATCTGGGTAAAACACCTCACGGGGTTACATTTTGTCTCATATTTAGCCGCGGGTTTCACATTACGGGCGCGTAATGACGTTTTCTACACGCATTTTCGCGAATTACGGGTATGAGATTTTGCCGAAGGTTTCTACCGACGAACGATCTAGGGCGTAACCGTTTGTTAATACACGTTAATATACCGTACGAGAGTTGTCCTCTCGGTCTCTCTTGCAATACGCTGATGGCGGAAGGAATCTCTCTCTCTCTCGCCGATTCCGATTCATATTCCTTGCACTTGCGAGTCGGAGAGATCGCTCAATGTATGCCTCTTTCTTCTCTACACTTAACGAACGCAATTTACAAAAAGCAATGAAGAAAACGCGGGCAAAGGAAGCTCCGGGGGAGGACGTCGCCTCGGCGCGACCGCCCTCGACGAGGGACATAACGCGTATCGTAATTCGATCCTTATCACCGTAGTTGCCTATACTCTATGTTTCTATTGATAAAAACAAAAGAAAAAAAAAATAATCACTTCAAGAGACGTTTTCTCGGTCTTGGAAAGCCTCTCCGAGGTAGGCGAGCTTGCGAGATCGGTCGCCTTATCATGACCTCTCTCTTTCTACTCAGTCAGAATCGACTCTCTATTAACGTCGAAGGAAATAACGCACGACGGCGAGGATAATCATTTTGTCACGCCACGTAGGATAATTAATCGGATCGCGGATATTCTTGACAGGCGATGATAATAATACCGTCGTTTTTGTTTATTCGGGGGCAGTGGTTGAACCTTTGTAAATAAGAGCGCGAACACACATACACACACTGTGACGTAATCGCTGTAATTACTGCGTTTCGTAGGATCGAAGAGCTATGTGAGAGAATTATTCCCACTGCATATTTTTAACTGCATATATATATATATATGGCCATATCGGTCTATTTCTGAGACTTCAAGCCGACTTTAAGCCGATTGCGGATTAGAATACGTTGTAAAATAGTCAAAGTGAGGACAGAGGTTCGCGTTTAACGCTGAATGTGCGCGAGGAGTATGCGAATGAAATTGATATCATAACTATTAGATTACTTCCTACGACCATACGCTCATCTTTCTTTCCTCTCCTCTCTTTCCTTCCCCGCTCTTTTTTCTCTCTCCTCTTTCTCTCTTTTTCTCTTTGTATATACGACTTAACGTACTAAATGCGTACAATACAGATTAATCTAGGTTTATGATTGCCATACCACGCTACCACGCTCGTGCGAATGTGAAACGAGCATGAAACGAACATTATCCTGCAGAAACAACGTCGCTCAATCATAACACGAACGAAGGAATATGTTCTCGCATATTTCGTTTCCGGCTCGGCGTATATTTTCTGAAATCCGTCGACCGCAAATGCGCGTCGCTTGCTATCGCTTCTGCTTCTTATTTCTCTGATAATGAATCATGCGAAAGGAAATGTGTGCAGAAAAAAAAGATATCGTTCTTTATCGTTTCATTTACATAGTCGTTTTCTCCTTCTTCGTAACGCGGTTTTATTCACGAAGCCACATATGCTTTCGTTTTTCTAACGAGGCGATGGAAAAATCATGCGTTTCGAGACGATGACAGTGCGAAACGCCGACGCGCAACGCAACGACGGACGATGATAATTGTTCTGACGATACACGCATGCGACTTTTCGTGGCAAAGATGTTTTGCAAGTGTCCTTCCAATTATAAACGTGAGTAGTGTGCTCTCAAGGGTCTACGACATCTTTAGATTTAGACGAGCTTGCAACTGTACATTCCGATGGTCCATCCATGAGCTGTAACGTCAATGGGCGCGATTGATGCGAGGGAAACATGCATTAGAAATGTACTGGAGTAGGCGCGTATTTAGGACGAGGCGAAATGAATACAACGCGAACGTATACGGATGGATCAAACGTGTGATATACAATGTGCACGTGTATGTGCATATACATACATAAGCGTATGGAGATTTATACGACTGTATGTATATGTATATATTTATGATAGACACACACACACATACACAAACAGATAAATACTAGTAATATATTTTAAAAAATCATGCGTAATAACCAAACCCTGTCAAATATTGTACATTTGCGGCGACATTATCTATGCAATTCTATATATATATAAATATAATTATATAAATATAATAAGAATATATATACATATATAATAATAATTATTATTATTATTATTATCGAACATTAGTTAAAGTTGAATATACTATATCTACTATTCTCTTGAAATCGTTTCGTTATCATTTTACACCCTATTTCTCATCCCTTTACAAGTATCTAACGTTCAGTCCATGTAATAACGAGAAATAGAAGTTAAGAAGGGATATAAAGGGATATAAAGCAAAATGAAATGATTATTGACGAATTCATAGTAGCAGTGTTTTTATTATTTTAATATTAATATCCTACTTTAAATGCTTTGCATGTAAAATTGCAACAATAATTCGCTATGTTATAATTTATTTATTTATTTTTTTCATTTATAGATATTCGGTAAATCGAATTATAGGAAACCTGTGACCCGTGCCCCGTCGGTCGACGTTCGTCCCGCCCAGGCCGGCGGGGTGGTTGTTTCGGTAACACCGGATGACCGTGTTCGGTAGCGGTGTTTGCCCTGGCGTAGCTCGCCGGATGTCCAGGCGTTCTTATATGCGCGAGTGTTGGTATAGGAGCGAGTGAGCGAGTGAGCGAGTGAGTGAGCGAATGTCTGGCAAAATAGATGTTTATTCAATTATCTTCCGCGGCTGGTTACAAGATAACATTCTGACGGGCCGTGCTCTGAATCGCAAGTAAGAATTGGATGACAATACTGGCGACGGAATCCCGTGTTGACGTGGTGACGTCGGCTCGTTGTTTTCGTTTGCTCGGAACTTCGTGGGAACAGCCGTGACGCTCGGCCCGTGGAGCTCGCGGTGTCAGCGGTGAGCGGGCGCGGTATTTACTTTCCAGCGCGGTCTGTTGATGGTTCGCGGTGTTTAAATTTTTCGGTTTCGCATCGGAATGCAAGACGGAATGCACCTGCTAAACTCGGCGTCACGGTACGCGGGTCGCGGTGGTTGTTCGCGGTATGCGGGGTGCCCGCGTCGGTCGACTCCCGGAGCGCAGGGCACGCGGTATCGTGCCTCCTTACAGGAACGGTGGAGTCGGCCGGGCGAGCCTGGCCAACGTGCAGCCGGCGGCGGTAGATTCGCGGTTGCGCGGCGCGCTCGGTGGTACCTCCGGCGAGGTGCGGACGGAGAGACACGCGTTGTCTCTAACTACGCGGCGCGGTACGCGGAACGGTATTCCGGGGCGTTCGCATGCCCCGGAGACGCAGAGCCCAATAGCTAGAGTGGAGTAGCCGAGGTTGAGAACACACCACCCCGACTCGTGCCGATCTCGGGGTCTGCCACGGGCAAGAGGGCCAGGAGCTCCCGGTGGAGACGGCGAACACACCGTCCCCAAGTGGACGTTGTTAAGAATCCGGTGCCCGCGACATCCACGGGAGAGACCGCGTACGTACGACCTCAGACTTTCCAGATGACAGGATGTCGATTCGGCTGCGTAATCACAGCAGCGACTGCGTAATCCGCAGCGTCGCGGTCCCTCGACCTGGGGATGGGATCCGGAGCAGCTGGTGATCTTGCGATCTCGGCTGACTCCGGCGGAATCTGGCCTCGATACCACGGCGGAGCGGTCCTTTATACCGCGGTTTTTCCGACACGTGTGTTTGGCAACAACAACAAACGTTGTTGCTTACGTGTGCACGTGTCGGTTGCGTGCTTCGCGTGTGGATCGTTTATGTGGCGCTATGCGCCGTTTGACGGCCGACGGATGGTCGGTCGGCCGTGGTGTTCGCCGGGGGGGATGCATCGTTACAAACCAATATCGTTTGAGACTGAAGATACGATAAGTGCAATTTTTACAAGCAAGCATAGAGTATCACAACTGTTTGACAACGCGTATGTGTTTATTGAGTGAAAAGATCATTCTGATAATAATAAAAGATTTTGCCTTTGAATAGATCTATGCGTCGCTCTGAATTTCGACGCAAGCCGACAAATTCTTATTGTCTTTGTATTGGATGACGAAATTACTTTAAAAAACACTCAGACACAAATCCACTAATCCACCATCACAATTTTTTCCTTTGCCTTGGCCGGTGCCAAGGAGGCCGCCGATAAGGCCGCCACCGAGGAGGCCGCCGCCGTTACCGCCGCCGTTGCCGCCGCCGTTACCGCCGCCGTTACCGCCGCCGTTACCGCCGCCGTTGCCGCCGCCGTTACCGCCACCGTTACCGCCGCCGTTGCCGCCGCCGTTGCCGCCGCCGTTGCCGCCGCTCCAACCACTGCCGCTGCCACCACCGCTGCCACTGCCGCCACCACCGCCGCCACCATCTCCGCCACCACCGCCGCCGCCGCCACCGCTACTGCCGCCGCCGCCACCGTTACCGCCGTTACTAAAGAATGAGAAGGTATAGTCATTCTTTGTGTCTATTTTCTATTGCTGCACTGGCAGCACTAGCTCTAGCGTTTTCCTTTTCTCTCTTTCTTGAGACTTGGGAAAGAGAGGAAAAGAGAACTAGTACAAGCTAGTTGCAGCCAGTGTAGCAATAGAAAACAGATCCTTTGTTCCCACCGTTATCCATGATGCATTGCAAAACGGCGCGCAAACTTCAAACGCTGGTTAATATACGAATTGATCTAATTAATTACTCAAAAATGTGTGTTATTTGTAAAATGGTAAAGGATTTTTTCTTCAGAGTGGCTTAAGCTACAAGTATAGGGCAGCTGTTGTATCCAGCGACAGGTTCAAGGCTCAAAGTTCAGTATTCGAGGTTGAAGGTTCAATAAACTGATATCTGTTGCTAGGTATAACAGCTGTCATATACTTATAGATTATGCTGTTCTGAATAGAAAAATTCTTTGCCGTTTTGCAAATGGCAGGAAAATTGTTGAGTTATTAATTAAAGAAATTCACATATTAACCGCCGTTTGAAGTTCGCGCGCTGATTCGCAATGTATCATGGATAATGGTGCGAACAAAGGATGACTATTGGCCTTTTCTTTTTAGCTGAACTGGATGCATTAGTTTAAGAAATTTACACATACATCGAAGCGTATTAAGCGAATATACGAGATTCTCACGCTTCAGTATATGTATATTTCCTGAACTAGTGCAGTCAGTTCAGTTAAAAGGAATAAACCATCTACCTGCTTATATATTACTTTACACCGCCTAAACAATCATCTCCGCCGTTGTGTCCGCCATGATGTCCGCCGGTCAAACCTTTTAATAACCCACCCTAAAAATTAAAGAAAAGAAACTAATCACTCAACATTCGAGTTAATTATTGAGAATGCCATGAGTCTGCAATCAGTAAAATCGGATCACGTTGAAAATGTATAAAGTTGTAATCGAAATTATGGAGCGAATTAATTGACAGCAGCGAAGTAAATTCTTTTTCTCATGCGAGATTTCAAGCGGAGCAATCAAAGTTTTTACTTACCACCAAGCCTTTTTTTCCTGTGAGGCCAGATAGTACAGGCTGAAAGTTAAAATAAAAAGAAGTGAATCGTTTGAACATCCGAATTCATCATCACCTTCAGCTTTTAACATCGTCCACTCCTAGGCCTCTTTCCATTGTCTCGAAAGGATTTTGACATTAAGACGCCTGCCATTGCGTATTGGCGAGTGTTTTTTTAAACGTGAAGGTTTTTCACACAGTGATTACCGACTGTATGTGGACCAACAGTTTTAACTTATTATATATGAATTCCCACTCTTTTTATTCAGTATATGAAGGACGGCAGCTTGGAATAAAATTCCGGTGACCAGGTGGTGGACTTGAAACGCGGGTTCTCCGCTACAAGTCTGGCGCTCTACCACTAGACCACACTGCCGCTCATATCCGAATTAATGACTAGGAAAACTAAGAAAATTGCGAGTTTGAAATTAGCAAAATTGGATTACGTTAAAAGTATAAGGCAGAAATCACCAAAATCATAGAGCAAATGAATCGAAAACAGCAAGTATGTTCTCTTTTTCACGCGAGCTTTTAAGGGTGAAATGGAAGTTTTCACTCACCAAAAGGGGTTCTGGACGGCAGGACACGCAGCCCAGAAGGGCTACTACGAGGGCGAAGATAAGGAGTATCCTCATTTTTTATGTGAATGTTTCAAATCAGTTTTCTACTCTGTTCTACGGTCGGAGACTGCAGATTGAAACATGCGGCATGTCGAAAGACGATGGCTTATAAACCCAGTTTTACATTTGTGAAAATATTTTGTTGAACAATATTCGTCTCGTTCAATATTTAATGTTAGCAAATACGATGACGAAGAGAAGAAGAAAGAATTGAACAAACAAGGGAAATAATAAATAGTGCATTTTCCATTGCATATGAAGTATTAAGATTTCGTTGTTTGTTTGTACCTTCTTTTAATTACATAGCCGGAACTTTGACGAAAAGAGACATCGTTTTCGTTTCTTTTACGATTTCAAAATAAGAAAAACTTCTTTTTTCAATGTATTGAATAAAAGGAACGTTGTATTTAAACTGTTGCAGTACACTTGCGAAAACATGTCTAAATCCGGTATTCATAATCAAATATAAGACCATCTTAAGTTCATCTTCAGATGTTGTACAGCTCGTTTCATTGGCTACGAAACATCTGAAGATGAACTTAAGATCTTAAATATAAAATCTGGTTATGAATACCGGTTTGTGTAATAATTTATTTAGCGATATACAACGAAAGTGGCAAATGCACACAGTCGTGAATAGTGTATACAAATCATACATGTGTATTTTGATAATTTGCAGTTATCTTTAAAGTGATGATAAATAAAGCCATGTTAGAGACGATCATTTATATGTGAAACGGACAACTTAAAGGACAAAGCGAAAATAAAATTAAAATAGTTATTAAATGAAATAAACAGTAGAGTACAAAATGCAAGAATATATATATATATATTTAATTTCGGTATAAATTTATCTTTTATTTTTGATGTAATATCATATATTTGCATATACATATCCAGATAGAATATAATAATAAAAAATGATGATAAAGTGAAAATGAAATGATGAAAAATGATCGAAAAGTGAGTTTTGTAGTTATTTTCTCGTTATTTTGACGTCATTTTGAGGTGATCGTCGTGACGTATTGTAATTTTCTGTTTTACTTGAATAATTTTCATCTCACGGTATAGTAATATGATATAATTATAATTATATATAATAGTTATAATTATAATTACATCTTACATACATATCTCTATACATAATATGTATATTCCAGATGTTTTAATGATATGAAAAGATGAGTAAGATGAAGATTATTCTGTCACTTTTATATTTACATCTTAAAGACGTAGCATTTGACAGTAAAAAGCCCATCTTACTTATCGTTTAGTCGTTCTACGATTTCGATTTTTTTATTAAAATCAGCGACAGCTCGTAACGGAAATTTTAGAATTGCGAAAACTAGTGAATCTGATTGTAACGGGTCGGTGCAGATCGCCCTTTTAAGCTGGATATATTCATTGAAGAAAAACATTAACCAAGATTCCAACCCTACTTAGCCGAGATTCAAACCCGCCAGTCGTAACGAGTCTCTTCAAGACACCGCTAAGTGGCGCCAGGCAGTCCGCCAGCCACGTTTCAGAGACTCAGTTTTTTCCCATCTGCGCCGCTAGGTAACGCCAGGCAGTCCGTTAGTCGCCATTGAACGGGTTCAGAGTGAGGTTCGGTTATTGTTTCAAAGTACAAAGTGTAGTTCCAAAATCCCTGCTACGAGCTACCGTTGTTACCAATTCAAATCGAGGATCGAGATTATAACGCGAGTCAGGGGCAGACGAGTGAACCTTCATTCTTCAAGGAGGCGCGATTTCAACGTAAAGCGTAAGCGCAGCTGAATAATAATCTATTAGATACTTAAGTTAGAGATAGCCGCGAGGAAAGATTCGGAAGTAGCCTGTTATATCGCTGTTATACCGCGATCATCCTTAAGATATTATTCGGCGAGCGGACATATTATTTATAAGCTTACACTCAGAAGGTCGGGCGCTTTTTTTCTTCTAATCGTCGTCCATTTCTTAGAGCGAAAGATAGTTATGCGTTTCTTGCGCCTTCTAACATCCGGTTAGTCGGCCGGCGACTCGCGATCTCCGCGATTCCCTCTCCTTCGTCCTTCCGTCCCGCGTCGTCCTCCTGCCTCCCGCGAGGTTCTTGCTCTCGCCCATTCCGATTCGGATTTTTCGTTTTCGTCGCAGCTGTCGACGATGGACAAGAAGCTGGACCAGCTGGTGTACGTGCCGAGCGCGACAGCGACGACGCTACGACAAACGTCGTATCGAACGGCGAGACTCGCGATATCCTTACACCGGATGTTTTCGAGTCTCGTTCGGCGGAGGCCTATTGTCCTTCGATTACATCGCGCGTCTTTCCTCCTTTCTTCTTCCTCCCCAATATGCCTCTCCTCGGATGATTTTCCAATTTTTTCTTATGTCAAATCTACTTCCTCATTTTTCCCTATCGTAACCTTAATTTCTTGAATCACCTTGCTTATTGTTAAAGATAGATTGCTCGTCATAACATTATGTAAGCCGTTACAGACCAGTTGCATATCCAAACAGCTAAAACCTAAAGCCGGGACATAATACGTCTTTGAGGCATCTTTAGGACGTCTTTAAGATGCCCTTTAAGACATCTCACGGATTCATTTCACGGATATATTTTATATACCCGATATATTCATCGAGTGAATTGCAAATTTCGATCTCAGGTGTGCAGAAAGAACGTCCGATTTTGGAAACACCTTTTGCCCGTGTAATTAAGCGTACCGGGGAACCTGACGTGCGCCGCCAGCAGGCGTCCAGTTTCTCTCATTGTTAGTCCGCGCGCAGCGGACGACGGCGCGGTGTATATTCCGGTTTTCTTTTGATTAGAACTCCCGCCGAGAATGATGATTTCCGGTGGCGTCCCTTTCTTATCTCGGACGCTAGAACGGTCGCGGGCTGCCTAGAAACAATCGGGTATTCCGTCTGCATTGTAGCCGCGCGCGAGGTGGACGGGCAACGGACGGGACGAGAGGAGGAAGGAGAGCGTTTTGTCGAGAAGCGCGTCGCGCGTTCATTCATGAAGTCGTTCTTGCGCAAAATCTCGAGCCCATGAACGAACGGACCGCTCTCTGTCCGCTCTCTGTCAGAGGAGGCAATGAACGAGCGGGAATGCCGTTACAGGGCTTAATTATCCTTGCGCGTTACTCGTCGTAATCCAATCCGTACTTTTGCGGATTACTCGCAATCGGCCCGTATTTTTTCGCGAAAAGCTCGTGTAATTCAAGATCATCGGCTCGACTCGTTTTCCCCGGCGCGTGATGTAATTTTCGCGCGATCCCGGCCGCGATAAAGTCCGAGGCGCGAGACAAATTGAAGTTTTTCGCGAACGAACCTGTCCGTAGACCGCCGCGATCATCTCGTCGTCTTCCCTAGCTTCAACCGGCCTCTCCGAAGCCGGCGAAGATTCGATTCTATTCGCTCATTTTGCACTTCGCAGCCAGCGAGCGCCGTTCGATTTGTCGCACGACGGAGACTCGGGCTGTCTGAGATTAATAATGAAAAACTCGCCGATCGCCTCTCTCTTTCTCGCTCTCTCCAGCTATATAATTATCACGACAAATCTCTGCCTTTGAAATCTTGTCAACAACGTTAATGTTCCCGTGTTCCCGTGCAGAAACATATATCTAGTCAGCCTGAATCAATAATTATTAGCTAGCTGATACAGATTGAATGTTCCAGCTCTTTCCTTATTGCCCGATTATTCATTGAAATGTAGAATCGGTTTTGCGATCTAGTCGTTATCTGGCTTTTACACATAAAATATGACCAAGTAGGCGGCAATCTCTATTCTAAAACATATAATCTAGCTGCCGTATATCCGCTACTAGGATTTAAAAATGAGCTGGCAAATGAGAATTGAGTGTGGGGGGGTGGGGGGTGTAGAGTTATTCCGTGAAAATCTGTTGAAAGCAGAAATGAGCGTTGTATTACTGGCTGACGACTTATGTTGTGGGTTGTGATTTTTCCATCTTATAACTGCTGCTTCTTTCGTTTCGCCATCAGTCAACTTTATTTATCCAGGCACACGGAGGAAACAAATTTTGTTTTTCTGTCACTAGATTGACAAACACTTGCTGTCCTAGCAAAAATTTGTCTTCTCCGTGCATTGTCTAATTACTGGGAGAAATGAGCGCTGCATTATTGGCTGGTAGAGACGTCAGACATAAATTTACTGTTTACCTCGCAATCGGATACTCACGAGATTGAATTTCTACCAAGGTTCTCGAAAAAGAATCGATCGGCTTTGTTGTTTCGTATCCGTGAAATTCCACTTGCTCGGAGTGATTCGGGTACGTTTCGTGTGCCAGATTGAGACGAACGATTTACAAGTGGCGGCTACGTGGTACGAGCGGATTTACTTTCCTCGTTATTATGATTATTAACCTCTTCCCCGCGGGCTGTCAGTGTCCGATTCGCGATTTTAGCATTACACACCGTAGTCCGGGCTGTCTTTTCCGGATTCGAGATGGCAACCAGTTTGCCGGGCGCTGCTCGGTGGTTAACAACATCGTCTTTTTTCATCCGAAGCATATGCCGAGCCTATATTAGGAAACTTGCAGTCACGTGTAGAGGAGATAACGCGTAGGCACCACGCAGGGGCAAAAAATCGGAAATTCGATGCGAGCCTCTCGATTAAAATTGTAGCGACATTAGACACGCACGAGCGGATAGCTCCGTGAAATTTATCGAGTCGAAAATATTCGCTGGCTCGGCCGAGAGAGAAAACCTCCTCCGCTGTCCGGAGAATCTAGCCGCTGTGCGCGCCGCAATGACGCCGCGCATATATTCGCGTCTCCCTGCTTCTCTCTCTCTCTCTCTCTCTCTCTCGCTCGCGTTTTCGAGGAGAACGTAAAAACGATGTCTCGCGGAGCGAAACGCGAGAGTTCAGCCGCAACGGTTTCTCTATATTTTCATAAATGCGAACAGGTTACACACACGGTGCTCGCGCGAGGCTGCGAGGCGGGCGACGTGCTCCTCCTACCTCGCCGACGAGGAAGAGAGAACCCTTCCTTCTCGGACGCGTGACGACGCGGGGCGACGTGCGGCTCCCGTAGGTGCGGTTATTAAATTTTTACACCGAACACGTCTAAACCGCGCGCGCGTCGGCTCCTTCCCGGGTCTCCCTCCGTGCTTGCCAAAATTCCTCTTTTTTCCGGCGCGCATCGCGCCGACCTGACCGTATTAGGAAACCTGCAGCCATTGTGCCGGGCTCCTCCAAACGACGAGCGACGAACGGCGATGACGACGAGGACAACGACGATCGGACCCCCCCCCCCCCCCCCTCGTTCCTCCTCAACTTCCCCGGTGACGATTGTAAAGCGTTCGCGGGGATCGCGAGTAACGATAGGAGAACTCGGTCGCGCGCGCGCGAATCTCCCTCGGCGAATATATATTCCTCCTCCTCCTCTTCTTCTTCTTTCTTATTTTGCAACGTGAAACGCGCTCCCTTATAACGAGGTCTGAAGCACACACTGGGACGGCGCGGGAACACGGCTCTTGGACGCGTTGGACGCCGACGAGGAAGTGTCTCCGGGAGTAGGCCTGAAAGACAAACAATCTTACCGGCGGTGATTTCTTTTCTTTTTTTTTTTTGTGTCATCACTCGCCAGCCACACGTGACAATCGTGTTCCGCGAAGGACGCGAATAATTTTCCGTTTTCGCGAGTGCACGCGCGGGCGCGCGCACGCCTACGTGCGTATTGCGTGTGTACGTGCACACGGACACACAGCGGCCGATGATAAAAAGCCTTCAAGGTAAGCCGGGCCCGACATATGAATGGCCGTATGCATGAATGGGTGGCTGTACGCACTCCGGAGAGACCGACTGGTGGAGCTGTGCACGCACGTCGCGACCCGAGCAAATACTCGTGTGTGTGGCTGGGTGCCTCGTGTATACGGGGTGTCCGGTAAGTCGCGGCTGAAGCACTTCGAATAAGAGTCTGGCCATCTTCGACTTCTCACTGATCGATCCGGCTCCTGATTCGATCAGAATCGGCGGAATTGAGGGATTGTTAAATAAATTGACTCTGCAACTAAATGTTGTTCTAAAATACGGGAGATGATTGCGAAATAATGAGAAAATTAACTTTCAAGAAATTATAAAACCTTTTCTTTTGAATAGCGTCATCATATGTAATCAGATGCGTCCTCGGAAAAATGTGTTTGATATATCGTAGAAACTTCTCATAGGCTGATATTCATAGTCGGATTTTATATTTGAGACCGTCTCAAGTTCATCAGATGCTTCGTGGCGAATGAAATGAGCTGTACAGCACCTAAAGATGAATTTAAAACGGTCTTAGATAGAAGATTTGACTATGAGTACCGGCCGTGGATGGAAGCAGATCCCAGTGACAAATCAGACGCCATTTTTGATCAGAAAGTCAGAAATGGCCTTATTCGAGGGATTTCACTCGCGTTTCGGAACTTCGAGTCACGAAGATTCGTACTGTCGAGCACGAAATCGACGACGACGACATCCTTCAACGTCCCTTTCGAAAGGGAAACCCACCTCAGGGCGGTCTGAAAATCCGTTGTCGACTTGAAGATCGCGCACGAATCGTGGGACACCGTGTGCACTGCCGCGCGCGCGCACTCCTCTCCGCGTGAGTGTGCGGCGAACTCACGGACGTGATCCGCGATCGCAACGTCGCTAGAGTCGCATCAATGAAACCAATGCGAGAGGAGGAGCCTTAAAGGGTTTAATCAAGATTCCTCGCTAAAGCGGCTTTTTAAACGGGGCGCGATTTCGGCAAAAAAGCCGCGGATATGCAATATTCACGAGCGTGGAACTCGTTAATGGACGCCGGGCTCGCGGCCGAAAGAGAGAGAGAGAGAGAGAGATCGCTCATAAATTCATCTTTGCGCGTGCTGAATTTCATCTCGACGGCGCGTCCTTTCTTCAAAGCGATCGACGCGCGCGAACCTTTTATATAATCGCGCGAATCGAACGACGACCCTCCGCGCAGAGCGCATTAATCAGAACAGGACATCGCTTTAATAGCACGCGGGGATCCCGTGAGATCCCGAGTTATTACAGGACCTCTCTTGTGCGACGTTCGAATTTTTACGTGTCTGTGAAGAATCTCCCGTGAGAGACGCGCGTTGCGATGACGCGCGCTGCACGCTCGAAGCCTCGAGGTGTGTGCCGAAATCGAGCGTTCGCTTCACGAGCGAGGGATTATCGGATGAAACAACATTGCGCGTCACATCGATAACAATTTGATTTTATTATTACAGACTATAGGGATTTACCTCGATTACAGTGAGCACATTATGTATAAAATAATTTTACATGTCGTCGCACGGAAGGGGACAGGTTGGGCACGACGGTTCACAGGACGGTTCCGCACTTGCGTTCGCTCCGCTCCGGCGGAACTTCCGGCGTGAGCGAGAAATTCGGGTCGACGAAGGAAATCGCGTCTTTCCGCGCTACGGGCCGGCGATCGAAAGCGGTGTGCGATGATGTCCCGATGAAATCTGACTTCCGGTCTGCGAGAGGCGGGGGAGTCATCGCTACGTTTGGACTTGCGAGGACGGACGAAGTTCGTTAAAATCGTCGCGGATTATCCGCCATTCTCCCGCGTGTGCGACGAATCCAGCTCGTTGACGTCACGCCGGTTTCAAATCGCGCTTGGACAACTCGGGGTGCAGACGGGACGATACAGATAATGGCCGCTCGACGTCGCATTATCTCGTCGCTCGCGTTTTTGAACGCGAGTATCGTCGATATCGGCCAGCTGTTCAAACATTTGGCCCAACGGTGCGCGGTCCAACCGAGAAACAAATCGCGTGATCGCGATCCGAGGGACGGGTTATCTCGATTGTCGCGCATCAGTTCTCACGTCTCTTCGCTGTATCCGCGATATTGTCGCCGCTGCTGTTGTTGTTGTTGCCGCTGCTGCACGCACAACGCAACGATATAAATATCCGTGTAAAAACAAGAGGGAAAAGAAAAACGTGTTTACGATTTAACAAGAGTATAAATAAGACTAGATTTCGTTAGACGATGCTTTTGTCAAACACGATTCGCTTAGAGAAATACGACGGTAGCGACGGTAGCTGACGACCGTCGCGCGCGAGTCTCACTCTCTGACACCACCCGCGAAATGCAATTACACACAGTCCCGGTTAATCGGCGAGCGAAGAATCCCCCCCTCCTCCTTCGGACATCTCCCAGCAGCTCGGCGAGGGCGAAACCACCTCTTTGGTTGATCCATTCCCTATCGCGACTTTATGTACATTCCAGTCTCTCATCTTTGGCACTGAGCTACGGTCGAGTTCGCATCGCGTCGTCGTGACGCGCGCGTCATGGCGCGATGCTGACGACCAGGTTTGCGCTTTGTTCTCTTTACTTTTTTCTTAGCGGAACGCACGCGACAACGAACGCGCGCGAGGTTCGCCGTCGAGTGCGGTATGTCGGATTACCGTTTGACCGTCGACATTCGGCCGCTTCGTGCACGATGAAGTCGAAAAGTCCTCGGAGTTCCCCCGGGAATCAAATCGGGATTCGAGGAAACGCGTCGCGCTGTGACCACCGTCGGGGGGCGACCTCACGTGAGTGTCCGGTGATCCTCGACGAAGCTGTTGGGCACATCCAGCAGATTGCCGTGAGGGACCGGGGAGTGAACGAGAACGGCGCCGTTGTCGACGTCGACGTCGGTCACGTCGCCGTCCGTCGCGGTGCCGGCTCCTTCGCCGCCGGGAGCACCGCCGCCACCCCCGCTCAGCTCGCGCACGTTGCCGGGCAGATAGTCCTTCCAACTCCTGAACAGGTACCTGGTGAACTTCCTCAGCTGCCGGAACTTGCAGTAGGTGGCGCCCTCCGCGGACTCGAGCTGCTGCGTCTGGATGAGGAAGCCCTTCTCCTTGAAGGTCTGCTCCAGTTTCTCGCGCTGCAGGGACTTCCGGGTCTTCCTCTTGCGCCTGCCGTCGTCCTGGCCGGCGTTCCGCTGGCACGCCGCCGCCGGCTGGATCCTCTCGCCGGCGGCGCTGAGGAAAGCGCCAGCGGCCGAGGAGGCTCCGGGCTGGCCGGCCGGCTGCTGCAGGGCTTCCCGCGGGAAGAATTCGTAGCCCCGCATACTCTTGTCGCCGGTGCCGCTGTAGTAGCGGAAGTTACCGCCCGAGTCCACGGAGAGGCTCTTCTTCTCCTGCAGGCTGGGCTTGGCGCCGCCGGTGAACTTGAACTTGCATATGCTCACCTCCGTCGCCGGGTTGTTGTTCTCGGTCGGCATGGGCGGTATGAATATGGCCGAGCGCTTCCGCTTCGTCGGCTGCTGACCTTGATGCTGACTCAAGGGCGCGTTCCGCTTCGGCCTCGGCGACGGCGGCGCGTTAGTCGCCGGCTGGGAGAGCAACGGGGCCGCCGCGCCCTTCGTCTCCATCATCGAGTAGATCGACTTCGGCACGATCTTCTGCTCCCTCGGCGGCTGATCCGCCGGCACCGCTCGGGAGGGACACCTGTCACCCTGCGCTACCTTCTGGTAGTAGAGCAGTTGCGACTGCAGTGCCATCGGGTGGATGAACACGCCGGCGTTCGGCCAGTAGACGAAGCCGGAGTTGGGGCCGATCATCGGGTCGATTACGTTGTTGTTGTGATTGACCAGGTTGCCCGGCCGGTGAGCCGGCTCCGAGTAGTTGGCGATCGGTTCCGAGGTGAAGCCACCGGCGCTCAGGCACTCGACCTCCTCACCGTCGCTGGACGTCTCGCTCTTCACCTGCCCCGGCTCGTACACGTTCCCGTGTTTCCTCAGCAGCCGTATCTTCAGTTGGTTCAGGTCTCGGATGCAGAGATTCAGCGGCTCGTCCTGCTCCCTCGCGCTCTCCGACAGCGCGAAGCTCCGTCTGGTCTCCTGAGTCAGCCGCTTCTCCAACAGACTGCTGATACGGTTCTGCACGTCGGTCCTCTGGAAGGGCACGTGAGGCGAGACGCGCTCGCGCGGGTCTTGCTTGTCCCCCCGCGGCGACAGCCTCTTCTCCTCGTGACCGGGCGTGCCCGGCAGTATCGTGCCGTAGTTCTTGTAGATCAGGTGACAGATGTCGGCTTTCTTCGGCTTACGCCCGCGTCTCGGCTTGCTGTTGTCCAATGTGATCTCGCCCATGTACGGTAGATCGGAATACTTCATCGGTGGCCGGCTGGACGGCTGCGTCTGCTGAGCGTGGTGATTGGGGTAAGGCGGGTTGTAGGCCTGCGAGGAGGCGGAGGTGATGACGGACCGCCTGGTGCCCGTCTGTGGGACCTGGTGGCCGAAGGTCGCCGGGCATTGCGGCGACGCCAGCTGGGGACAGAGCTCCTGCTGCATCGCCGCGATCCGCTGCAGCCAGCCGTGCACGTCGGCGGCGATGGGGCTCGGGGTGGACGTCGAGCTCGTCGGCGCCGGACTCGGCGCTGTTGGCTCGATTACGCGCGGCGGCGACGACGACGAGTTCAGGTTCTCCTGGGCGAGCGACGCCTCGTAGTGGTCCAGGTATTCCGGCGGCAGCGCCTGGTGGTGGAACTTGAGCTTCCATCGCGATTTCCTGCGGCCACGGCTGGAATACACGAAGACCGTGGTGTAGTGCGACTGATCGGGTCGAAATTTTCCTTCTATGTCAACGCCCACGCGCATTCCGTCTAACTTTCGAAGGACCAGCGGAGAATCTCGAGGTGTAACTTTGCACAGGCTATTGTCTTCCGAGGCTACGAATGGTCATTTGCCGCGTTTTGTTGAAAGAGAGAGGAGGTGGGAGAGGGTTAAAGAAGGATTTGTTTAAGAATTATATTTATAATATTGGCACGGTGAAAAATAATTTTGTAGCTGCCGTAGCGAAACTATCATTGCATATTCGTTGCATTAGTGATCAAATTTAGCTGTAATAATGGTAGTTGGAATAACTGAATTAGCGAATTATTCGTAATTAGAGAAGAAACAGTTTCGTTGAACAGGCAAATTCTGCTGAGTGAATTTGTCCTTGGGGCAAAAATAGCGTTTTTCTATGTTAACTAATTTGTTCTTACGGCAAAGTAACTTGCAGATGCAGCAAAATAATCCAGCGAATAGCAATAGCGGTACTCTTAACAAGTCGTTTCGCCGGCCGGATAGTAACTGGCGGATTTCGCTGCGACAGTATTAAATTTGCTGTGCGCCGGCAAATGATTTTCCTCCGTGCGATTACCCCAATAGCCTATCCGTGTCAGGAATTAATTAATTAAGTTTTAGTTCTGGATTTCGAAAAGCATAATATTAATCACGTGTTAATCATATTTGCATTAACGTCGAGTCGAAATTCCGACTAACAATGACGAGAGCCGAAGGCGAATGAGACTTGAGGAAAATCGCGGAGCAAGACATCGGGCTGTATAATTATTACACTTTACGTGAGAAAAGACACGAAGAAGGATAACCGCCATTTCTTGTTCTTACTTCATGTCGCGTCGGTGTGTCTCAGAACGAAAGTCGACGCGAAGTGTCATCTTCCGAGCGCGGAGCGATTAACATCTCGCGAAAAGAGAGGCATTCAAAGTGGCATGCGTTCGTAGAGCAATTGATATCGCTCCTTCATTAACGCCGTTTGCTTCAACTGCATTCCAAACCACACCTTAACGGTGCTTTATAGCGACGCCTTCGCACGTATGCAGAGAGCGTGTCTCGCGCGCGCGCGCTTCTTCTTCTTCTTCACATTTCTAGTCGGCCGGCCCGTTTAATGAAATTCAATAATAACGGTGATCGACTCTCCTGCGGCGCGTTTCACTGACGCTACATCCGCGAATACTTTTTCCGCGCGCGCGCGTCCAAGACTTTAGAAGACTCGCTCGGCACGAACCAGTTTCCCGGCGCCTGTCTTTCTTGCCCGACGGCCATTTAAAGCACTTTCCTGGAGCACTGCCGGTTTTACGTTAAAGACGTCGTTAGTGACGCGACGAGAAGAAGTCGGGGAAAAAATACAAGAGAGAGAAAGAGAGAGAAAGAAAGGGAGAGAACCCGCGACCGTTGACGCGAATCGCGCTACGTGACAATGTAAGACGTTGCGAAACACGCTCGTTACGCGCGCGTTCTCGCTTTCATTGCTCTATTTAATTACGGTTTAGTTGTACGCGCAAAGAAGAGGGACAGATGAATCACCTGGGCCGCCCTCGGTTGGCGGGGTCCGGAACGGTCAGCGTCGAATTCTCCCCCAGTCCGGGGATTTGATGATGAGCCACCTGCTGTCCGTGCTTGCTGTCCACCGAGCTCGCGGCGTTGCCTGCGTCCACTTGCGAGCTGCCGAAAGCAGAAGAGAACCTTCGTTCACCGAACGTTCGCACGCGAGGTAAACCGTCGTCGATTGCCGACGGAAAATCGAGTTACGACGTGACGCGCCGCTCGAACAATCGGCCGGTCCATCGGCAGAGTTTGACGCGTCATTTCATTCGATTTGCCGTTTAGCAGCGCTGCCGACAGGGCGAGCGGACTCTCGAATAGCGCGCGAAGAACCGGCGAGACTCACCTCAACGTGTTCGCGTCGCGACTTCGCGGCTCTTCTTCCTCCTGCGGCTCCTGCTTGACGGCCATGTGGATTAAAGGTGGTAACGGGCAGCGTAAGTGTACTGAATGATGCAAATGGTGCTGCAGACCGTCGGTGAGACCACTGTCTATGCCAATGGACTGTGCGCGCGGCACGACTTCCTCGGTCTGCATAGTGCCGCCTGGAAATTCGAACGTCGCACGTGAGAGAGCCGTCGTCCAAGTCGGCTCGCGCGATTACGATCGACTTGCGAGGACTTGTTATCTGATATCATTTGACATCCGGTTTCGTAAAGGAGAGAAGAACGAGAAAATCTATCTCCACCGAATCTCGAGCGCTCATTTGCCGTTAGACAGCTGGTAACGCTGTACCGCTCTCGATTTCGTCTCCCGGGCTGCTGGGGAAGAGGAAAAAAAAAAGAAAAACGAGACCGGAAGCGGAGCGGTGAAGGTCTCGCGAACTCGTCGTGCGAACGGCTTCCACTTTCTTTTTTTCGGCGTGCGAACCGCCAGGGCAATGCGGATCTCCTCGGGAAAGGTTGCGCGTGGGTCGACGTCGATGCCGGAGATCTGCGCCGGTGTGCGCGAGAGCGCGCGGCTTGCGGAATAACCGTCGTATTAATGAGCGTCGGATTAATGCCGCGTGCAGCGGAGAATTGCGTTGCGTAGATTTGACGGGCGTGAGAAATGGCAGAAACTAAACAAATGCCCGCATGCAAATGGATAAACGATAAAGCAACGCTCGCGCCGGTCGCCGTCGTTGCACCATCGGCGCGAGAAAACACAGCGTGGCGGCGTGGGCGAATGCGCCGCGTGTCCGTTCAAGGCTTCAAAATCGCACAATGGCGATCCGCAATGGGGATCGCGGATCCGTAACGCGACGGAAGATCCGCTTAGGCGAGAGAGACTCGCTCGACGGGCCGCACCTGTCGCACTCGAGTAATTCGTCAGTCGAATTCGCGGAGCTCACCGTGTTGTGCTTGCGCTTTCGCGAGCACGACGACGACGTCATCCTCGGCGGGTCGGCTATTTACGGTTATATCGCGTTTGATTTGCACGCGTATGATATTTCATCGCGTTGTACGGAGTTTTATATGTACAGGGTGTCCCAGCATAAAAAGAACATTTAAATATGGAAACTTTAGAAGCGATCGGAGAAAAAATCGGAAAAAATTTTCTTTCCGCGCATGCCTCCTTCGAAGCCACTCGAATTGTGCTCTAAACACATTTTTCATGTCATGTTAAACATAAAGGAGGTATTTAGATGTTCTTCTTATACTTGGGCACCCTATATATGTGTGTGTATATATATATATATATATATGTAGGGTGTTCCAAAAGCAACATATGTCCTTAACAGATTCTTTGGCACGTTCTAAGACGAAAGTTTCAGCACGAAAATATCGAGGCATCAATAGTTTCCAAGATACAAGCAATCGAGAAAGCAGGACTCTTCGCAAACTAAAGTTCGAGCGACTGAAGGGATAACAAAATTATGTTCCTCGACCAATTTCAAGTGGACTTTACTTTTATAGAAGTCCACTTTAGGCTTGAATTATAAAGATGTATTATGTTGAAAATTGGAAATTGGAAAGTTGCTACGAATACGGGGACCTCTATTGACATTTTCGTATTTGAACTTTTTTTAGAATGTCCCGAAAAATCTGTCACGTTAAAGACGTATATTGATTCTGGGACACCCTGTATATATATTTATTTATTTATATGGTGCTTCTATACCGTTCCATTATAATCCTTCTCGTGTGACATTTACGGTTATAACGCGTTTGATTTGCACGAGTATGAGATTTTATTGCGTTGTACGGAACTTTATATATATATATATATATATATATATATTTATATTTATATTTATTAGGTACTTTTTTTATGCCGTATTCATGATAATCCACCTCGTGTGACATTTATAACAACCCTTCATGAAATATGATACGCTTCGCGCGTTTTCGCAATTCTGACGCGCTCGGTCGGATATAAAAACAACAGAACTTTTTCCCAATATTTCCGCAGCCGATCGTTTCGTGCATTATATAATTTCACTAACGCACCGTACGTGAGGATTCGCGCAGTCAAGGGTTAACGATGCGGAGACGTCGGCGACCGGCGCGGCGATGTCAGGAAACGGCGCGCACGAAAGAGGCTGAAAGGGAGAAAGAAGGAGACGCGGAGGAGACGAAGAAACGTATTATACATACTGCGACTTTGCAGCACCGACGGATAAAAATATTCCCGCACGAAAATAGAACCGGACACACTCCCGTACAGCCCACCCAACACCCGCAATTCCTGGGCCATAGTTGGCCTTAGTCGATCGAGTTTCACGCCTTGAGACGCCTATGTATCGGTTGTCGCTCGGTTACTTCGGGACACCGAAGCGAAAACCAAAGCATTCGATCTCATTCGGGGGGATCTCGCAGATTCGATACAGAAATGTACGAGCGTTCCAAAAATGGGATTCTCGAGTCGTAAGATTCCAATTTTACCATTCCGAATATCCAAGAGTTCCGAATCTCGTGCAATCGACCACGTTCAAGTTCCAGAATCGCGAGCGTATGCGGGGAATTCAAGTTCTTGAAACCTCACAGTTCCAAAAAAACAAAAAAAAAGAAAAGAAATCGAACCGTCGATGGTCTCGTAATGTGAGAAAAGCTGTACGTAAATGCACGGTAAAAAGTAAGGGCGGCGTAGGGTGTTTAAATTAAAACCGGCATACGCGGGAGACAGCTCGTTTTCATTGAAGACCAGTTATAGAATGATGCAGGCGGGCGCGTAACTACAATTTATTTTTTGGTTATTTTTAGCGGTTGGCGTAGCGCCACTATTTTCGGTTCTCTCAAATTTCTCACTCCATATTTAGGATTATGGCTGATGGCATCGCGCCCCGCGCTATGCCTTTATGATCGTTGAAGCGCACTCGTCGTGCGCACGCATGCACAATCGCATCACGCGCGGCTTTCGCGTGTTAAATATTAGCCGCATTAAAAGGATCGTCCGGTAAAATCGACGGTTTCTCTTTTCAAGAAAAAAACAAAAGGGAAGAAATCGGGAGATCCAACGCGCCGCTTACAAGAGACACATTTCCCGTTTCGCAATTTTACACTCGCGTGACGGGTCGAGGAGTAATACTCGCGACGCTTTCGACTCGAACGACCGTCGTTCCTTCCCTCTTCACGACGTTTTTCCCCTCAACATTATTGCGCCGAACCCCCGAATTTCACACATTCACGCGGGCAACAAGTGGACGATTCGTAGAGCGAAGGTTTGTTCCGCAGGAGAGCATGTGCTCTCGCGCTTCTATTGGCAGAGGCGCAACTAGGTTAAAAACGGAAAGTCAGACGAGCGATGCACGGGAATGTGTCAAGGTGATGCAAACGGCCGAGGAAAAACTCTTTGGAGAAGATCCTCTCGTGACGTTACCGCTGCCTGGTCGGAATATTCCCGAGCCCGTTTCGCCCAACACGTCTCACGCGTAATCGCGCCCTGTAGATCGATTCCGCTATATATTACGGCGACATACCGCGACGGGCCGTGATCCACTGGCCCGATTATGATGTCGCTATAGATCCGTAATTATGCGTAAACCAGCGCACGACGCGCGTCCCACGTGGTGTAGCCAGGTGATCTACCAGGTGTAGAAAGACCGTTCGGAAAGACGTTCGATCGCGGATACGAACTATTAACAGACCCCTTATTATTTCATCGTAGAGCGCGTATGGAAGTGACGAATCGATTCCGAGAAAGATCGGCCCCGAAAATACACTCGTCGCGTCATTTCGAAAAGCGTCGAAGCGACGTCGCTCGCTCGTTCGTTCTTCCTTACGCACTCGGCGATCAGCGTGCCCACTCTCGATTACCTGTAACGGGAAAATTGCTTTCCGGCAACATGAACGTATTGTTCTCGGCGAATCCACCTTCTGAGGAGAAGACCCGCGGGTTCGGCGACCGAACGTCCGGCGCGCGCCGCTACGTTCCTACGTCGATGTCACGGCTCAGGCGATCTTCGCGCGCGATCGATTCCCGGTTTTCGTGCCGGATCACACGGCGGCGATCGTCGTCCGCAACGTCGAGAGAGAGCCGCACGATCCGGTCGCACAAATCCGAGCACAAGCCCCGATCAATCACTCTCGCTCGATTGATGCCGCGCGCTGTCCGACGTCCCGCGGTCGCCCACGCGCCCGATCGACTCCCGCGATCTCCCGACGGACGTATATCGAGGAATATATCGAGAGAGTCACTCCCGGCGGAGGATCGTGGATGCGGAGGAGTGCGAGAGAGACACTGGGCACGTGGTTGGATTTCCCCGTGGATGAGACTGGATCAATCGCACGAGGAAGGTGGGAAGATGGTAAATAGATGAAAGAGGAGGGAGAGAAGGAGAGAGAGAGAGAGAGAGGAGAGGAGAGGGGAAAAAACGGGAGCGACGGGAGCAGAGCGTTTTAAGGTACTTTTGGCACTGTTACGAGCGAGAGTGGACAAGCGACAACCCCGACGGAGCGGCGTCTCCACCTCCGCCGAGGGACGAGAGAAACGACGACGACGACGAGCAGCCCTCCGCGGGCCAAGAAGAGCGAGCGGAGGCGCGGGCGTATATTCTCGATTTGGGCGGATGGAAATCTGAGATTGCTCCATATCGGGCTGTGCGCCGCGGCCACGGAGGTGCTCTGTAATAGCAGAGCTCGACTTCTTCCCTCTCTTTCCCGTCCCTCCTCCCCTCCCCCCTTCTCCCCGTCTCTCTCTTCTTCTTCTTCCTTTCCTTCTTCTACTTACTTCTTCTTCTTCTCCCTCTTTCGTATTCCTTCGCCCCGTCCCGTTCCCACTCGGGTGCGTGCGTACGCGTGTGTGCGACTAATTCCTATCTTTCTCGCGCTATTTTCGCTTTCTCTCTCTCTCTCTCTCTCCCCGTCTCTCTCGCTCTTCTTTTCTCTCTCTCTCTCTCTCTCTCTCTTCTCTCCCCTTTCCCCTCCTTCAACCCGCCGACTCTCGATGTGTATGATGCGACCAACGAGGGTATATTTAACCCCGCGAACCACCAACGAGAAATCGAGCCGCGCGCGCGCAAGCCACTTGGTGTACTTGGTCTTCTTCTTATTCCCCGACTCGTCGCTCGTGACATCACGACTACCCGTCGTAGAACAGCGAATCAGACTTTTCTCACCGTTTGACACTTATTTGTTTTTCTCTTCCGGGTGATCGATGAATCGAAAGCCGACATAACGCGGCGAGGAAAAGCTCGGCGAATAGTTCAGTTTCCGATGAAACGGGAAAGCTTCGATCGGAGCGTCCCGAGGATGACGCCTTTTCCCGGAGGCCGTGCGAACGGCTGGTGCAGATGAGGCCGTTAAATGTCACGAAGTCAGTGACAAAGTGAGAAATCGGAGATTCACCGTAGCGTCGCGATCCTGAGTGGTGCGCAATGTCATTTGTATTTTTCGGGGCGCGTCATTGTCGCAGGCTCATTCGACAGGTTCTTCTTAACGGGACCGAAATAAACGACTCCATTAAACCGACGCGGATACAGATCCGGAGAAAATCGTTCTGAGAGGCGGCGCAATATCGGCCGACTACATCGAGTCTCTCTCTCATTTTGCGTGCATGCATTTCGAATAACAGCCGGCGACGATATACCGACGAGGAGCAACATCCACGTAGCCGTCGGCATCGCACACCAGCGGGCCGATAAGTGCGCTAACGAAGAGACAGCGTAATCCGGCATAACGCGCTATCTCTCGGGTTAATGAGCCTTGAAGGCTCCTCTGCCGGAGCGGAGGAGAGAAAGAGAGAGAGAGAGAGAGACAGAGAGAGAAGGTACTTGGGGTTTCCCACAGTGGCACACCGGATGACATGTAATACCCACGGGGCTCCTCCGTACGCGAGTCTCCTGGCGCGCCGTCCATCTCGTAATGTACGCAATTTATTGCGCGCCTTCGTTGCACAAAGTGGCAAAAACGTATTTCGGCCGCGCGCTCGCGCCTGATAATGCCGCGCGCGATGCAACGCACCGCGCGAGAAAGAAGGCACTGAATTGGGATTAAGCGAGGCGGACGCGAACCGACATACCCGGAGCGGAGCCTGGAAACGTCCGTGTGTGTGTGTGCGCGCGCGAACTTAATTAATGAGATTATAAAAAATTGAGCGAGAAGTTGATACGAGGCTATTTGCACTTTCTCGAGGCTGTTTACACCTCGGACGGTGCTCTTACGCTTTCAGAAACGCCTTTGAATACGCAATCATTTCGCGAGACGGACGAGCGTGCTCAAGCCGACAAGCGTCACGCGAGCGGCTCATTTGCGAGCTGTCTGTGGGATCCATGTTTTTCAGAAATAGACATTATGCGAGAGAGGCTCTGCAATTATCCCCGTTGAAAATGCTCGGATGGATTCCCACGGAAATCCAAGCGAGCTCGCGCGTGAATCCATAGAGGATATTCAAAACCCATGTAGGAATCCACATGGGTTGTTTCCCTACGCGGAAGAAAGGAATCAGCTGTCCGTGTGATGCAACGGAAATTTAGTTACCAGGTTCAGTTTCCAGCTGTTGGAGCTGAAAACCAAGTTCAAGGGCGAAAGGAGTTAGCTGAATTAATTAAATTTCAATTGTATCATATGGGACGCTAATTTTTACCTGTGGGAGCTGGTTTTCAACTGTGAAAGCCGCTTCTTTTCTTTCCACATAGGACCTGGATTTTCGGTCCGAATCCCCAGGGGTGAACCGTGGGATTCCGCGTGGATTCCTTACACGGATTCCTACCTGATGATTTTTCAACAGCAACGAATACGAGCTTCTCAGCCCCGCGGATCTCCGCTCTTTGAGAAGATACGAATTGAAAAATCGCCCGGTTGAACAATTATACGGAGCGTTTCACCTTTCCAACGGTAGAGTATCGTAAATACAACGCGTATTGTCCGATCGCCGGGATTAAGCCGCCTGCGTTCTGCAAACGGATAAAACGTATACCTGACGGCGGGGCACGGAGTTGAAAGTAGTTGTTGACATATCGCTGCCAGGTATTGGGACACGTCGCGTAAGTAGGCGGGGTGGTTTAACCTATACGGGATATAATATACGCCTCCACGAGAGAGATAAAGAGAGAGAGAGAGAGAGAGACGACAGAGCCGCATAAAATATCAACTCGCGTCTCGCGCGAGAATCGAGCGCGGCGCACAATGCGCGTTCGCTGGCCGACTTTGTTTGTTATTTAGAAGCGGAGACGCGCGTGTTCGCGCGTATTCGCGCATCTCACATCGCCGGCCGATGATTATCAACGGTGTGAATGCAACGGGAAAAACGCTCCCTCGGTTCTTACGCAATGCGACCCAGATTTGTCTCGAACACGCGTACATACACGGCCATCCGAACGACGTGCGAGCGGAAGTTCGCTCGGACGGACGCTGACGAAACCGCGCCGCGTGGGTGACAATTTTGGTGCTGAGGATTAGTTGCCATAGACAACGTCGTCGAGCGAGCGAGCGAGCTTTATTACCGGTTCCCGAGGCCCCGTAGCGAAATCGAAGGCCGCTCTACGGCCACCGGACGGTGCAGAAGCGGCGCAAGAAGCGAAGGCGCGTACGTATCCTCGCGAATACATAACGGGTATGCCGATTAATCCTTGACGCTCGACGATCGTATGCAAATGCGAGGCCTGCCCGACGGGGACGAAATCAGCAACACGGCGACGCTCCGCCGCCGCCGATCGATTTTTAATTATCGCCTTCGCGCGAGCGAGATTGAGGGAGGATCAGAACTCGCGATCTTGCCCAACGTTTCGGCAAGCGTTGCTCGGTTTTGTATCATTTAGCGCGCACCACCGTCGCGGCAACACCGGGCGATAATTCACTCCAGGCATATCCCGGATTTCATCCACTTCGGGCCTCGCGTAGACGCAACATTGTTGCGCTTTTATGGGCTCGTTAATCATTGTCGTTAGCCGTGATAGACGATGAATAATTTCGAGCCGCGCAATTCGGTCATGCGGCGTCGTCGGACACCTGCGCGAGACTTCTCGCGCCTGTTCGCTTTCGAAATGCGACGCGAAGTGTAATGTGATTCAGCTAAAAGCGTGGATTAGTGCACTCCTCTCTCTTTCTCTCTCGTGTAGCACCTGGAGAGAGAGAGGAGAAAACGAGAAAGGTCTCCCGAGGCGACGATGGGCCACCTTGCGGCTAGTCCAATTGGATCGCCCACGCGGGTAGAAATCCGAAAGGAATATAAAGCAGCCGGCCCGATGCCGTTAAATCGTCCGGCTTGTCTTTCCCACCACGAATTATCCGACACGTCGCCTTTAATTTGGCAATGACGCAACTCGCGAGCGCCCCTTCGTAGGCGTTTCTCATTAGGAAAGGTTTGACGGCCGCATTCTCGAGTCGCATCTTCCGGTAATTGCTCGCTCGAGATGCAAGGACTGATGAAGGGCGGCCCTCCGGAGGGGGGAAACAATCGGGAAGAGAAACGACTACTTTCCTCGACATTTCTCTCAGCCGAGGAAAGCGGTTACCCAATGCCGCCCCCCCCCCCCCGTAGAAGCCGTGATCGANCTAAATTCGAATTTTCTACGATCGCGCGCGCGCGATCGTTTCGCAACCGCACCTGCGGTGCAAGGAGCGCACAAACGAGCGGAAGAAATTCCGCCGGCGCTGCGAGTAAAACGTACCTACTACGCAACTACCAGCATGCATTTATGATCGCGAACGTCGCCTCGAGAATGTGGCGCCTTCGGCCGCGCGCGGTACATTTACCTAGTTTGCGGAGCCGAGGCGAGCGGGTGGGAAGAAAAAAAATTGTTAATTGAAGCGAATTACCGGATCGCCGCGGCGCCGATAACAATCTCGCCCGGAGGAATAATCGACAAGAAGCGGTTCGCGGCGAAACGCGCACGTCCCGCTCGCCGATCGCCTCTCTGGAACTTTGATTGGCCGATCGAGGGTCGACCAGTCGTAAAGCTTTTCTCAGCCCAGTGCGTCCGAATGCGAAATGTCGCGCTTCGGCGCAACCGGAGAACGTTTGCCCGTTATTACCCGCTTATCTCTTTGGCTTCGCTACGTCATTCGTTACACCATCGTCCGTAGCGGTGGCTATCAGCGCGCTAAGACGTGGAGATTCTTCCTTCTCGTTTCACGCAAAGTTACGAGAAATAAATCTCCCGGTAAGCAAGAAACTTGATCTCTTGAAACATCGATTTCACGCGGATTTCCGAAGCATACCGACGTAATATTTTACAAATGTTTCTCAACTGTTACTTGATAAGATAATATTCTTGAATGTTACAATGATATCGCATAAATATTACTTTTAACATTCGGGCCCGATATTGTTAACTATGACGTTGTGTACAACATTAAGAACTACACGTTTGAAAACGTTACATGTTGTAAAATATCATTGTAGCAACGTTGGGTTAATGATTTCTTGCTTACTGGGCTTCCGTCAGGTAGAACGAGATCCCGCTTTACAGATACAGACCGACGCGTATTTTAGTACACAACATTACCGTCGTTCTTCCTGTCGCATTAAAAATATTATCCATCCTATATAAACTCCCCTCCCAGACCGATGCCCTGCTCCGTGTCGCGATTTAATCGGCCGAGTAATCGGCGTTCGCAGGTAACGGCCGGTGATCGCGATTGGCAGTCGTACCGACGTGAAAATTCTCCCACTCGACGGTGACGGTGCGCTCCTCCCTTTAGTTTCCTCGCGTGCGACCATCTCCCTCCTCCCTCGTGCCAACCTGCCGATCGTTCGAGATCGAGTAAAACCCTCCTCCTCTATTGCCATATCCGTTAATTCGAGAGAAAATATGGCAGTCCGGATCGTTAGCCGGTTCGATCATGGCTACCGCGCTCTGTCTGATGTAACGATAGCGATCTCTCAATCGATTACGCCTGCGGCGCGAGAGGGGCGAGGGGGGAGATTGGATTTAATTAATTTTGCCGGGCGGACAAAAGATCTCGGCGAGAAACGTATGTTCAATTAAAGTATCGACTCCGTCGATAATTGCCTGAATAATTAGTCGATTATCGGCGGTTGCGCGTCGTGCCGCGTAATCAGTTAAGCGAGGCGTTAACAATATTGCAGCCGCAAGCATGCGCTAGATTTTATATTTAGGATGGCACCATGTAACTCTAGAACTACTGAATTAGGTTAGAACGAAAATATCCATACACCCACGCCGATGACGCTTTCCCCACGGTCTCTCTCCGCGTTTATGTATTTATTTATTACCGTATTCTCGCGCGTCTTTGCATTCGCGACGGCGAGCCGCGTTACATAAGAAACGACGTCGTCGCATATCTTCCCTTTGCACGCGTACATATATGTCTCTTAATGACCATGAAAGTCGAAAATAATTATTGCTAAAAAGGATTGAGGAAAAACCACGATGGTGGTGGTGCTCCGTTATTGTTCATTGATGGTAGTTTCATCGCGCATGAGGAAAGAAGAAATAACCGTCTAAAATCTATTCATTCGGAAATCTCGATTCAAAATCTCGAGCATCGTTTTACAAAGCGCAAACGTCATCCAACATCGTGTAGAGTAAGAAGCACAGAGAAGAAGAGAGAAGTTTAATGGGAGGGAAGAGGAAGAGAGATTAATGACCCGCCAATGTAATTACGAATTCCATGTCCCGGTGAGACGCCTCGCCGATAAGCAAATAAGCTCAACTCTCTTAATTAAAAATGATGGAGCGAAGCTTTAAAGACAAGCGTGCGTATAAGCGTGCACCGATGTCATCGATCATCGGATCTGTAAACGACTTTCGACGCTCTCGCCGTATCTCATTATTTCGTATATACCCTTCCGAGCGAGACGAGCTCGCTCGGGAAGAACGATCGCAATTAGCGACGGTATTGCGGAGGAATCGCGCCGTGCCATTAATCAAAACGAGGTAGAAACAATTCGAGGTAGGCCACCGAGCGCTTACCGAATTATTATCCGAATTATTATCCGCATTATTGCCCATCATCGTGTCGTGCCCGCGAGAAACCGGGATCGATTAGCACCCCGCGGACGTCCCAATGTGGCGGCTGATCGGCGGGAACGATGAGACGTATTATTAGGTCCGTCGGTGAATTTTCCGGCTGAGAAAAATTTCCGCCGAATAAACCGATTAAATGATGAGCATCCGATTGTTGTTTTCACTGTCCGATCGAGTAACAGGTACCTTTATTCGATGAAGTGTCCGATAAAATTACCGATGAAATCTAATCGGGAAATTAGAAAATTGCTCTTCGTATCCGTTATAATTTTCGTCGGATAAAGGCGCGATCGGATGAAAT
Organism: Dinoponera quadriceps; assembly: GCF_001313825.1. Taxonomy (NCBI): domain Eukaryota; kingdom Metazoa; phylum Arthropoda; class Insecta; order Hymenoptera; family Formicidae; genus Dinoponera; species Dinoponera quadriceps. The sequence continues at coordinate 1,338,245 of NW_014555863.1, forward strand.
AACGAAATGATCGGACATTGCATATGATTCCGTTTCATTTCATTTAGATTTACTCACGGAAATTACATCCCTTTGGTAAGAAGATACATAGTGAAATTTCGGGAGTACAAGGAATTTACACATGCAAGGATTTTATAACAGAAGATTTGAACGTAGCCGAAGACATCAAACTGATGTCGATGTTGTTACGTAAATCATTCGCGTGAATCGCTATAATCTATTTAAAGGTTTGAATTTACCGTAAATAACGCGACGCAATCCAACGACAGAGTGGATAATTTCTTAGGGTTCGAGGGCGAATATTAAACGAGATCAGTCGCAACAGTAAAGAATAGTATATTAATTCCCTTAGTAATTCCTTTCATAAAGGAAAATCAGGTCACTTAAAATCCTCCTATCTTTAAGAGATGGCAGTCCCGAAGATTTATAGATCGTATTATAATTATGCGACCGGATACATCTGTTTGTTAATTTTTAATTGGATTACCCGATCAGATATGATCGGATATTTTTTTCAGTGCCGCTATTTCCTGTCAAATTGATCGTTTATTTGCGAACGAACGCCTTTACGTAATCGCAAAACGGAGCGACTTACGGCGTGCTCTCTCTCTTTCTCTCTTTCTCTGTTCCGTCGAGACATTGAGAAAGACGTGGCCTCTCCCGATTCCCGATTCGACAGCGACCAACGGATTTTTCTCCCCGCAATGACTAATGAGTCGACGTAACGTGTTCGCCCACGTGCCCCTCTCAGTCGATACACCGTCGACGTTCGATTTTTCGAATCGTACCATCGTCTCGCGCCATCGTAATAACGTACTTTCCAATGATACACTTCGGACACGCGTGTCGCTATTTTCAAGCTGTAAAACTCATACGCACTGCAACGTCGTTTCGATTCGGAGGTGTCGGCTTTCAGGATCTACATAAGGTATCGGATACGCGATCTTTATAAATCGATCTCTGTCCATCGCCGGAGTCCGACGAAATTACATGTTAAGAGCGCTCTCTCTCTCTCTCTCTCTCACTGTCCCTCCGCTTGGCTCGAAGCGTTTTCCATGAAAACTGTCGGGACGTGACGAAATCGAGCGTTGTCTCACGCCAATCCGCGAACTTGCCTATTCTATTTCCACGTTGACTACACCTGTTTTAGCTTTATTTTCGGAAGTCTTCGAGTTGCCTCGATCGCGTAGACGCAACAAGATGTCGTTGCGTCTCCAAAGTGAGGGACCACTTTTGCGCTGCTGTCCTTCGACGTTCCATCGAGAGAATTTTCACGCATGCGCAGATGTTGATGCGTGCGATTCGGGTGTTCGAATTTTACAAAGAAACATCAGTCTGCGCGCACGCACACACGGACATGAAGAAACGTCGGGCTGCGCGAAACATTCGAAGCGTCCAGAAACGCGCAGGACATTCCTGATTCTTGATATCGCGTTTCAGCATGTCTGCAAAGTACTTCTCGGCTCTCCGCACAATATATTCCCCCATCATTCTTCCTCCTCTCGTGCAACGCGCTTAAGTGTCATATTCTAATTATTACGTTGCGCCGCGTTCCGCGAGGGAACGGCTCGTTTTCGATATTTGCCGTTCCCGACAGATTACAGAGCGCTAGTGGCGGAATTACACTCGGACGGTGGAGAAGAACGAATTGATACGAGTGGTCGAGCCTGTTGCTAGTCCATATACGGATCAGAGTGCTAAAATGAATTACCCAAGCCGATACGAGACCCGCCTTCGTAAGACACTGGATGAACTGGTCCCATTGAGGGGGAGCCACTTCTCTCTCGTCCTGCCTCGCCGTCGCCTCCCCGTTTCTTTTTCGCGTTCATTCATCAGGCATTGAGGCGCGCGCGCGCGCGCGCGCGTCGAATGCGTCGAAAACTTCGGGCGATTTAATAATTAAACAAAGCACGCCGAGATCGATGTTTAGGCGGCGGCGACGACCGTTAACGGGTTCGTTAACGGCTTCCTCAATGGGTAGACCCGGCGGAGCGACGTAAGTGGAACCAGACGCGACAGACGGACGGGCGATCATCGAAGGAAACGCCGCCGTGTAATCCGCATCGGATCCGTGACTTTCTCCTCTTTATGTTAAACTCGACGGAACCAGCCGTAATTCTCCTCGCGCGATTTCTTCACTTCACGCACAAACACACGCGCACACCTCTCTCTCTCTCTCTCTCTCGTACACGATGTCCCCTCGAGGCGGCACGTGTCGGCCGCGAGAGAAATAAGTTGCCCGGTCGAACCGACAAATCTTCGCGCGGATAAGGAAAGCAGTTATGAAATGAAGAGCGAAATAAAGCTTCCCTTATCCGCCACGTGACGCCCCCCGGGCGAATATTTATCGGCCGGATTTATTTACGAGCGGCGCGCGTCTCGCGATCGATCGGCCGGCCCGAACGACCGATTCCCGGATCCGATTCGGGTCTCGTAAACGGCCTTCGTTTCACTCCGACCGTGCGTAACTCTATCCGCGCGAGCGGCGCGGGATCGTAAAATGTAGATCGCGTTTTCCCGACGGTGTGTCGCGCGTACGGGAATCGAGAAACCGACCGGCAAATCGCCGGTAATTCCCACCCACGTGCCCGCGTCCGTCGCGCGAGCTATTCATCAAGCCGATCCGGCGCTTCGGAGGGCCGAGATAAACGTCCGTAGAGAGAACGAGCCGATATGAATACCTACGGGCTGCGTGCCGGAGCGCAAGCGGCCCTTCTTCCTTATAAAGACGCGCCTTCGAGTCCGCCGCTCCCCGGGAAGGAACGGCCGGACGGACGGATCGAGATCCGATACGGCGGAGTATCGAGGCCCCGCGATCGCGAGTATTTATGCTGTATCTCGCGGTTTTGCCGCGTGCATCTTCGGCATCGCGCGCAAACGCTATAAATCCCAGGCCAATCGTTCGCCCGCCTCGTAGACGCGTCCTGGGCCCTTTATATAAAGCCCGATCCATTGTTCCCTCGTGGGAGATACGCGTAGGATAGAACGACGGGGACAAAGACAGGCGGAGAGATACGAGATGCGCGTCGCGCGGTCACGTCGCAGAGCGGCCACGTGAATGAAGCTTCCATTCATACGAGCCTTCTCTCTCTCTCTCTCTCTTTCTCTTCGTGCCTCTCGCGCCGAAGTCTACGAGATCCGCTCGGAGCACGAGCGACAAGACTATGCGCGACGTGCGCGCACGCACGCACGCAGTTACGCGCACAACAAGCCCCGCGCTGCCGAAGCGCCGCCGCACACGTGATCGTCATTGTCAATCGCCGCGAAGATGCGTCTCTCGTCAGCCGTTCCGCCGCGTTTCGCTGCCTCGGCTGCCTTTTTGCGCCAGATCGGTGGCGTCGACCGGTCGCTCGACTCGCTGGCCGGTCGTGCTCTCGCGGTACCGGTTGATCCCGGGAAGCCCGGTACGCGCGCGCCACGCGCGCGCGAGTTACTCTCATTCATCGGCTCCACCGTGGCTCTAAGGGCCTTCGCACACGAATCGCCGTAACCATAAACATCCCGGGTGGAAATTCCAAACGAACGTTCCAAGGGCTGTGAAGAATTTTTCCCCGCTTCTATCCAGGCCCTATGCGGAAGTGTAGTTGCTTGCGCAATCCGGGGTTTTGCAAGTCTGTATGTAACTAGGCCGCATGAGTCGCGGGTCTTGTTAGGAGCATCCACCTCAGTGTCTGTTCAGAGTTTATTCTTTCTATTTGGGATTCGCTTCTCCGGGCCATATCCGGGCCCAACGAAAGCGGACCTACTTGGGACGTATCTGTTTAGGGCCGCTGAGGAGGGGCGCGCCCCCGATTAATTTCTATCCGGGATAAGATTTGAATTTGGACGGAAGAACTAATCAGGAGGTTCGTTTAGGTTCGTGTACACTAGAAGAAGATGGAAGCGGCGGTTTAACCAGGACTCAGCTTTCAAGCAGTCAAATTCTATTTACTGCTTACGATCAGATTTACCGTTGATTACATCTTCTTCTTGAGTATATAAATTCACAATAAAATCCTCGCTGGTTCGCCAGTCAAGGTTTACGTCTTACGTTCGTCTTACGTTCGCAGTTACAGTTTGTATGCGGAAGCCTTAAGGGCTGCGTTTATTGGATCGCTCGTCACGAGTCGATACACGGAGCTTTGTGTGAGCGCTCTTAGAACATTGTGGGAAAAAGCATTTTCCAGAGAGACCTTTCCGTGAATTTTATTTCGATCGAAACGCATCCGGGGGATAATGCCGGTCCGACGTTCCAATTAGAAAGCGCGACGAACAGTCGGGGAAAAAAGTCTCACTGACCTTCCGCCTGCAGTCTCGTCACGCGCAACATAGGTCTAGGATCGTCGGAGAATCTCAAACGCCGCAAGAAGCTAGTCGGAAAGGGATAGCAACGGGAAATAGAAGAAGTCTCGCTTCTTCTTCTCATCCCCAGGAAGAATAGCGCCAGCGAAGTGGCGCCGTTTTAAATCAGGCTGCGTCGCGTTGCCGCAACTGTCCGTTCTACAGCGATTCGCTGTTAGAGTCGTTCATGTTCGCTAATTATTGCGTTCTCTGAGGGGAACATCCATTATCTTTGCGTGTTCTTCTATCACATGTAGGTTCGGAAAACTGCGTGATACGCGAATATACGCGATTATCGCATAATAATTAGTAGAGGAGGAAGTAGTATTATGATGACCCTCGTAGGTATTATAGACCCTCTTAATACATCTCCATTATTAACCCTTTGCGCTCGAGAGGTGCCTCTTAGGCACCACTGGATATGATGCGACAACTCGAGCGGTGCCTCTCCTACACTTTGTGTGTAATCTTATGAGGTAATGGCTACAGAGATGTCTTATCTCAAAAACGCTTGCGACCGCGGGTCAGACTCTGTCTTCGACGTTAGTTCGAACTCAGCTTTCTTGGCAATCAGAATATTTCTCTCAAAGTTACTGAGCCCAATAAGCATGGAATACGAGGAAGAAATTAGTTCAAGTGAGGACGAGTTCAATAAAATACCATACGAAGCAAAAATATAGAATGTAATATTTAACAAATGTCTTTCTTTGAACTATGAAGATATGTAAAATGGTTAAAATATACAGGTTTAAAGTGTTATATTGTGTCAGAAATCATTTTAAGTTAACTGTAAAAAACTCATGAAATAAGCGGGAGCAGCTAACTCCTCTCGAGCGAAAAAAGTCCCGAGCGAAAAAGGCCTCGAGCGCAAAGGGTTAAATGGCGAATTCTAGAAATTATCTGTGGAATCATTTATTTAGTAGCCCGCCGTTACGTAGTGACGTTAATATGTCAATATACAAGAGCCGGCATTTGTTATAACGTACTTTTACTTTCGAGTATTTCGAGACATTTTCAAAGCACGTTTTAGCATTTAATTATGTACTTTTATTTAATTACTTTTATTTAATTATCTAATAATACATGCTTCCACGTTCTTCTTAAACTTGAGCTACTATTATCACATGAATATATATACTTTTGAGTGTTTGTTTGTGTTATTTAACATTTCATTTGGCTATACATTTCGAATAATGCAAAGTTAAACAGTAGCATGTAGCATTTTGCTAACGTAGCTGTCTAAAAGTGCTGATAATGCGACCTCGTTTTCGAGGTTTTCGTATCAAAGTAGTTATTCGATAAGTCGCTTCTAATTTATAGCATCGCCGTCCTTCTGACAGATTGTATCTTCTCAACAAGTTAATATCTACATTAAAAAGTGACAGTCATATTTATTGTTATTCCTTCCAAGACTTTATTTTGGATACATATATAATTTTGTAACACAAAAATCATTCTGTGATAATTCAAACAAATCTAATTTTTAAAATTATTTTAATTGGGGACTATATTACCACCTCTGTTTCTCTCTAACCCATATGCAATGTCGCCATATTTTTATAAATAACGTCCTAAGCAATAAACATTTCATAACTTTGGGTCTAGAATCGATTGAACAACACTTTGACGAATGTAATCGTTCAGTTTTCAATTTGAAATATATTAATAAATATATTAAATATTAATTACAAAGTTATTGTACAAAATGTAAATAAGGAGTCATAATACCATCTCTTCCGTTGTTAAATAGCATTAGCGATAAATTAGCAATGATATTCGTAATGAATGAGTAATAAATTGTTAAGCGAGACAGAGGACACAGAATGAATATTAATGATACACTCATGAAAAGAAAGCACGAGTTCAGTCGAAACTCAGTAGTCTCGAAATAGTTTCGATATTATAGAGACTTCGAATAATCAGCGATATTAATTAGATCTTTCTGATCGGTTCTGCCGGCTGTGGATTATGTGATTTCGGAACTATATCAGGAAGATATCATGGTTAGGGCAAGGACCCACACACAGCCATTACAACGGTCCTTGACTCGAGGGTAAACAAAGCGGGAGACGTCGCGCGCGTAATTCCGGTTTTTTGCCGGTTAATTAGAGTGAGACCCGTCGCGTTACTTCGCACGCGGCGCGATCGTCTTGCTAAGGTCGTTTCGAGCAGTGGCAGCATCTTGAAAGTGTGACTATCATCTCTTATTTTAGTTAGTTTAAAAAAGAAATATAGGAGTCTCAAGCCTCCTTATCCTTGATACGTTGACATCTATCGATATAACTAACCAGGAAATTTATATTTTATTTCGGGCTTGTTGGAAATTGCGACCACACGATGGATCCTGTTCCTGCGAATGCAGTTTTGATGGACTCGGATGCTGTACTGGAGGATTCGGTTCGGGCCAAGCAGAGTCGGCTCGAAGGTAAATTTACAAATTTCCCGTACCTTTATTGTGTTTAACATTTTCATCATAAATCGTATTCATATCTGTGCACGATTTTCTTGTGCAGTCGTTGATTATCGTGCTTATAATCAAGACAATCTTATTATTCTAGATCTGTGGCAGAACGTGACCGGCTTTGAGTTTTCAATGTTTCGGTGAGTTAGAAAATGAATAAAAAATAGTTTAAGGTGGTGAGTTTATTGGTGACGGATATTTATAGCTCTCATTGAAATCAATGCGATTTATTTAGTATTTGTAGAATTTTCGCATGTTGGATTTCGCACGTACGTGTTGGTGCTGTCTACGAAAGTATACTGTTTGAAACAATCAAAGAATTTTAATCAAGGAATCACTTCCTTAAATACTCGCATCGATCAATGGACATTTAAACTATTGAATATTCTTCTTCTCTTGTAAAGATACTTATTCTTAATATTTCCTACAATCTTCTCATTTCTTAAAATTATCAGTAATCTTATTTATATCGAATTTCCAGTTTTTATTATATTTAATTAAAGATACAAAAAAAATATTAGACGGAACTATTCATCCAATGAGGTCATGTAATTGTTTTCCGAACAGTACACAATGTCCAAGGTGCGTATAATTGCATAAGGCGCACACAGAGTATCATAATTATATCACTATATGAGAGAGTTCATGATTCCTTACGATATATTTCGTTACAATAATCAGAACACGGTGACCTTCGATTCATACTTTTTTACACGTAATTCGCAACTCACGAATATATCCTCGCAGCACCGGGCTATATCGCGTATTTCGTGCTAAATCGTCGAGCGTCGTTAAAATAATCGTGGTCGTGAATACGGTGATCTTCGGTCCGCAATTTTTCTACATTACTAATTCTCGACGTACGAATATATCCTCGCAGTATTGGATTATACCGAGTACTTCGCGTTAAATCGTTAAACGTCATTAAAATGATCGTGGCCGCGAGTGCAGGGTAGTAAAGTGAATGAAGAGCGATCAACGTGAAACGACAGCTGGACGTTAAGCAGGCTGAGGAAGGTGGACGTTGGACGGTGGGCTTCATCGATAGACGGCTGGACGTCCCGACGTCATTAGATGCAGATTATGCAGTATTGGTGAGTGACCAGTTCAAACGCTTACAAAACGTCGTACTACGTAGTTCATGTTTAGACGTAAATCGCATTGATTTTCGACGAGAATACATAAAAACGGTACCATTACTCAAAACTGCGAAGACGTTAAGCTGATTTTGTATCCGAACCGAAAGACGCATTTCGACGGCGTATTCTAGAGCTGAATTAGAACTGATTAGAACTCAAATCAGACTTAGTCTCGAGTCAGATAACGTGTATATAACAGTAGAAATTTATTATTGGTGTTCAATTTGTTATAAAATAACAGATAAGTTTATCACGAATATCCGAGCTGAGCCGCGAGAGATAGTAATAAATGACAGATCGGATGATAATTTTTTTAATTTAATAGAACAATTAATAAAAACAATGAACAACTTTTAATAAATACTAGCCACCGTGTGTGGAGGTTGTCCATTTTTATAGTTCAAGATTAACGTAAAAAAAAAAAAAACATTTATAGGAATTAATGGTGCGCGATCGTAGCGTTCGCGATGTCCAGAGATCAAGAATAAAAACAGCGCGCTCGTTACGCGGCGACACTTTTACGCCTTCTGAAACGCGCGTTATGATTCGCGGCTTAATTAAGTGCGCGCTTCATACGCTCCTCCCGGTGTTAAAGTTCGTAAATTAACAGGTTCGCTCACGATCGCGAACGAGTAATCGCGGGTCGGTCCTGATTTATCAACGCCAATTATCCCGCACTGTTCCCTACGTCGCTTTTGAAACACTGCACTTTCTAAAGCGATCAATATTCGATCCGCACGTTCGGGAAGATCGCGCGATTCGCAGATTACGCCGCGCGTTACATCGCGCCGACGGTTTCGTTAGCTCACATTTATCCGCGGCACGCCTAATTGATGCCGCGAGATCGCCCGACGTCAAGATTCGCAATCTCTCGATGGAAGTCGAGCGAAAGATTCGGGAGAGTCCGCGTTTTCTCTTATACAGCGCGAAGAAATGAATTCATTTATGACACTCGCTTTTCTCCCTCTCCCCCCCCCCCTCTCTCTCTCTTTCTCTCTCTCGCTCGAGGGGACTTATTTCAGGGCGCAAATAAACAGCACGCACGTACGCATACACACACTCACTCACTCTCATTCACTCTCCTTCTCTCTGGTTTGAGTGGACTTGTCCCGGACGCAAATAAACAACAGTCTCTCTCTCTCTCTCTCTCTGCCTCTCTCTTTTTCTGCAAGGAAACTTTATGAATTTATCTTCGATACCGCGCCAATTCTCTCGGCCGAGCCGATATTAACCGTGAAACCTTTATTATCGCCGTACGCCCGGCGTCTTTCCACGTCTCAAGTGCGCCGTCGTTCGAGCCATTACAGAGGCAGGCAACATCAAACGACACTTTAAGCCTCATTACACCGGCCGTGTCCACTTGTCATTTTGATCGTTGTAAATCTCCGCGACGTTGTATCGCGTCGCGTTCGTATTTATATAATCTGTAGGGAACGTCGCGCAGGGCGTGATCGGAACCGGCAATCAACGGCGCTCCGACTTAAACAACCTCGTCGTTCCTCTCTCAGGTGTGCTTATGCGCGAATGCTTACGCGCGCGCGCGCGCGCGCGACCATAATCAATTCTCACTTATACGCACACTTCAGCATTCGGTGCCATCGTTTTAAGAAAGCTATCATAAATTATCCCGTACTCTCGGACGTGTCCCGTATGGCGTAAGTTGCAAGTCCGGACACGAGCGCTCGGAGAAACGAAGCACGCTTTCGAGATACAGAGAGAGAGAGAGAGAGAGAGAGAGGAGGCTGCGCGACACGTCGCGAGGACGCAATAATAACCGTCTGCCCACGCGCGGAAATTAGAATGTATTTACGGTAATTTATGGAGGATTTATGCACGCGTCGTTTAAGCGCGTCGTTATTATTAAGCGTCTTGCTCGAGAGAGAGAGAGAGAGAGAGAGAGACGTGCAGCAGAGAAAAGATACCCGGCGTGTCTACCCAAATTGCAGATCGGACCGATCGTTATCGGCCGTGTCACCGGACACGTCAAAAATCGGTAACGCGATCGGCAACGCGTAAAGCCGACTCGCAGCGGGCAGCGGCGCGTATCGGCCGGGGAAAAAAAAGAAGAAGCGCGCGCGCGCGATTTCGCCGGTGCCACTTTTCTCCTCTTCGGAATGACTTCATCCGCGGTTCCAAGGACTCGGGGCAGGAGGAGGAAGCAAAAAGCAGGTAGTAATCGCGGAGAGGAATGCGCGGTGTAAGGTCGAAATAATAGTCGGCACTCGGCGACGACGACGATGCCCGTTAACGCGAACGCGCGTTCGCACAATCCGGATTTCCACGACGTGTGTCCGAGACGGAGGATTCTTCACAGAGAGTAGCCGCGAAGACGCGTTAAAAGATCACGCTAATACCCGGCGCTCGAGATCACTATCCCCGCGTACTTAACCCAAAGACCTCATCGTCGACCTCGCGGCTGCAGTCGCGCAGGAGCCGCGCGCGAGCGGTTACATTCCTGCCGGTTATTTCTGCGCGCGGTTATGAGCGCGCGCTCGCTCATCCCACGTTACGATGGCCCCCGGCGATTAATTGCGCCGTTCCGCGAGTTTCCATTTTCGAATAAGCCCGATCTTGACCTTCCACCCGTGCCGAACGACTGTTCCTTTGTTAAGCTGCGCTCTGTCGTCGCGAAGTGAACGTACGTGGAATAATCCGTACATGCCGCGCTAATGTGTGTGCATATACACGTGTGTGTGATCGAATTCATATCTGCGATCGAACATTTCTGTCTCTTTCTCCCCCGTCTCTCTCTCTCTCTCTCTCTTCTTTTTTTTCTTCCAGTCTGATATTTCCCCTCGCAAATATTACCGAGAGACACGAAGTCAAGAGACTAGTTACAGAAAAGACAGGCGAGAGGCGGTTTGTCAGGATACCGATTGATGGCTTTATTCCGCGGTTGTCTCCTCGCGTCTCCCCGATCACACGCGACAATTAACGAACGTAGGCGCGCTCGGCGCTGATTAGGCCGCCGGTAGGCAATTTTCGAGAGCCGAGTCTCGTTTTTGCGTAACGTCGATCGATCGGCGAGGAAACGGGCGACCGCGTCAGCGCCCGATCGTAATGATCCCTTTTCCAGGGATCGTAAATTACGAGCGGCCATTATCATTCCGTTCGCGGTTATGAGAGTACGAGCCGGTGAGTACGCGCGCCGCCCGATACTTACGCGTCCATTGTGCGTATTAGTCTTGATGACATAATAGCGTCTGCAGGCTCGATCGAATTCTCGCAGCGCGATAATGACAAATGTCTTCATCGCTCGCTCGCTCGCGACGCCGTTGCGCGCGGTTTACACGCGGGCCGGCGCGAAATTCGTACTTTCCGCCTGAATTAATACGCGTTACAACCGGATCGTTAGATGATCGTTGAATCGCACTGCGTTAATAACGACACCGCGGAGTGGCGGTTGCTCCGTTACGTTGTTCCGGCCGAGTGCCAAGTGAGAATAATTTATTCCGAGTCGGATGTCGTACGGACCGAGTGTGAAACACGGTCCCGCGGTCTGAAAGCGAGACATTTTTACGCGACACACACTTGCACACACACCGCTCCCGGATGCGAGTTTCGCGGAACGCGCGATAGATACGTGACTCAGTGATTTCAACGGCTCGCCGCCGCGAGGCTGCACGCTAATACGCGCGATCCAAGTAATATTTCCTTATGCGGAGAAGCCGCGATTCTCGGAAGGCGCGCTCGATTAATAACCGGGGGTAAATGTTAAAAAGCCGGGGGACACCGGCGAGGTTTAGGTTGCTCACCATCGGGCGGAGATCCATAACGAGCCTCGTCAAGGTACCTGTCGTGCGCGAACGGAGGCCGCTCCTCCGTCTCGTCGTTCTCAACGCGTGGAAGGCTCGACGGCGCGCCGCGTCGCGCGAACTCGCGACGCGCGCTCTTCCGAGGGATGGTGCGCGCTTCCTCGCGTTCGGTCCATCCGCGACGAGCTCCGCTCAACGAGGATCCGTGTCTCTTCTCGAACGGACGACGGGTCGCGTATTCGGCCGCCGGCTTCCGCCGGATGTCGACGTCGATCCGATGGCCCTTCAAACTGCATACACCTCGCACTTGTTCTCGCGTGACTCTCGCGCAAACATCTCCGGGCCCCCTTCGCGAGCGGTGTCTCTCCTCTCGGCACGATATTCCCCGGCGATTCTCACTGCGACGGGCGCGACAGCGCGCGTATTTTTAAAAACGCGCCCTCTTGATCTCGCGGCTTCCCGGCGCGTCGGGCGCGTATTTTTGAAAACTCGCTCTCGACTGCGCGTCGTCGCGACCGGAACGACGACGGCGATCACGCAGACGCGTATTTGCGATCCGAGGACGCGCTCGGCGACGCGGCGGCGGCGGCGTGAAATTCGACGGGAACGTCGACGGCGAGGAGAGGCGTAATCTCGGTGCGCGTGCACGAGCACCGGGAGAACGGTTGAGCGCGCGCGGCCGATGCGTCGCGCGAGCGCGGTACGAGCCGACTACTCGTGCGCCTCCGCCGGCTTTCGGGCCCGCTCGGCGCGCCGCATCTCGCTCGGTCCAGTGCGCGGGCGGACGCGCTCAACCTCGGATGGGGGGTAGGCGTTCTCGCACCGAGAGAGCCCGTCTTTCTTTCTCTCTCTCTTTCTGTGCAGCGCGCGACACACAATTGACGCTCTATGCATTCGATCCTGCACCTTGGCGCGCGTCTATGACGCTCGTTAGCCGCCGGACGCGAACGATACTCCCGGCCATTCACAGCCGGCCGGCTATCGTTATTGCCGGGTATCGATGGTACTCTCGATATTTAGCGGAACGTTTCACGGAACGACTTCGGGCTCAGCTTATTGGAAGCTTGCTTCTAATTTAACGGACACTCCGAGGATAATCTGCTGTAGAACTGAGTTTGCGCACAAGGGAGAAATAAGTCCCTTAACTCTTTCGATACATTTGACGAGTGAGACTCGTCATCTGTTTACTTGAGCATAAAATGTATTACTTTTACATATTAATCCATATAGCGACAAATTAAATCCGTCCCATGGGCATAAAAATCTTAAAATAATTCACTACTCAAAGGGTTAATCCGGGAATAGTCACCTTATATTTTTTTTGTATACGACCACTCGGGGTCATTTAGATGTACTCTATTAAAAACCGCTATTATCCGGACATTTTTATCGGTCAGTATCAGATGTAATATAAATATTGCTTAATGTTTACTAAATATATGGATACATATAACTTCATTCAAACTTGTTATCATCTAGTCTTCATAATACGAACTCTTACTATACTTGACTAATTTTATAACGTAAACGATTACCTGGGGTCGTTTTGTACCCCAACTTTTGTACCTCCAAGTGTTTTTACAAACTTATACTATAGATAAAATGGATCACAGACTATTCTTATTGCACAGGTTAGGTCTCTAAATGTCCAAATGAAAGGTACATATTGATACCCAATCGGTAAGAAAAATCCACCGCGACATGAGCTTCATTTTCTGATCGCTGGTGTATGAAATGACCCCCTGGTGACTATTCCTATATAGTAGGGTTAATTGTTTCTCAAATAAATCGGGACGAAGATCCGCTAAATGTAGATTTGAGTAGTAAGATCATAAACAGTAGCGCATACACTTTGCGCAACCTTGCGGGCCATTAGCGGCCGCTGCATTCGTCCGGTTCTGTGGACTCGTTTCGCAGAGCTGGTCGATAATGAGTTAATCGACGTGCGCTGGTTGTCACCGGTCGCCCATGGGTCGCTCTACGTGCGACATATCGTAGCAAAGCTGCGATTATCCGCTCGAGTACAACGGTTGAACACCGCGGCTTCCTGAGACGCGTACAGCCTACTTTCGATTTATGGATAATATAGTCAAATGTATGATTGATTGCGAAAATGTTACTGCACCGCGTCTACTCCAGTCGCGAAACTATTCACCCGTTCTTCGCCCCACACCGCTGTCCCGCGTTATTAGCGTTTAAGAATGAAGGAAAGATGATAAAAAAAACGGTGAGGCTTATGAGAAATTATACCGAGAAAAAATATTTGATATTTGTAACTATAATGCCGTAACTATACACACCATACATAGAGAGAAAGTTTTCTTTAGTTTTAGTATTTCTATTTATTTGACTAAAATTTCGTTTCATAGAAATAACATATGCGAAATATTATTTGTTTGAATAAAAATTTTATCGTCTCATTCAAGAAAACTCGATTATTTAACATAAAGAACGCTGTTACCTGAAATAATATCTTTTAACCAAATAAAATATGATTTGGTTACAATAAATATTTAAAATGAAACTAATTATTTCTTTATAAGAAAATTATTTTTCTTTTCAAACGAATTTTTTATTTAAGATAAATATACATATTCGTTGAAAAGTCCAACAATTGTACTTATTAATTGAATTAATTAGTTTCTTTGGGGCATGCCAATGACGAGATTTGTTTGAATGCAATAAAATTTATTAAATTTGAGGAAATCTTTGTCTCAGCGTAGTAAAAGGAATTATAATTAAGGAAACTTTTTCTAGCAACTGGCTGACTCAATTCAAGAGAATGAAGTGCGCGCGAGACCAGGCCGTGATTAGTTGGGAAGTTTTATTATGTATGTTTACAATATATTTTGTGGCCGCGTTCAGTTGGGAAGTTGTAAGATTCGTCAGGCACGGTTTGACTCGAAAAGTCGACCGGAAATACAGATCGTCGACTTCGTACATCGTGAATCGCCGTTTCGGATGATACTCTGGGGAACAGCAATTCCGCGTGTTCTCGATTGCAGGCTCGTCCGGTGTTGGAGTAACCTTCGGAGCACTTCCGGGCGCGTTACATCGGGCCTTGGGATGAGTCGACGTGCGCGTAATTACGTAAACCAGATGGCCTGGCCGGCGGTCACGGTTCACGACAGCGGTCGTTTACGTCGAAACGATCAACGTAAGATAGAGTAAGTGCGGACTGCAATTCCGCTCGAAGTAAATGCGCCCACGTCGTCGCGCCAAAGAAGGCCACGACCACGAAGCACAGATTTGTCCAGTGCTCGCGCGTGCGAAACATTAGAGCTCCTCGGGTGTTTAATACCCGGCGGGGGAAATTGTAAAACAAACGGATACTGCAACTAATCGCGCAGTCGCGATATGGAATACCTTATGCGCGAACAGTTAACGCGGAAACAAAGACAAGCGAAGTCCGACCGCGAGTCGCTCCGAGGTACGTACATACGTACGTTGTAACAGCCGATATTCGTACAGTGCAATTTGCAATCTTTCCCGCATAGGAGATGGTCACGCGACAGCAATCGAGAGAGATTTAAGAAACCGCGAGAATTAAGAAACGATTTCGATCGTGCTGACTGTTTCACACAGTGAAAAGCAAGGCACTATTTTTGGACAAAAGTCAGCCGCCTGTCTAATATTTAGCCAGTCTCTATTTTTTTTTTATTCACTCGTTATCAATTTTCCAACAGCATAGAAATATAAAACAACTTATGAAGATCTTTAAGATAAAGCTGACATTCAAAATCACGGGTATACGGTAATATGGTTATCAAAAATATTGGAATTCTACGATATTGAATGTATTTGCTATTAAAGTATGTATGTACTATAGATTCTTGGAATCGCTGAATAGCGAATTTACGATGAGATCTTTAAAATTTGAAATGACAGATTGATAATCGGAAATACAATGAGAATAATTATCGTCGCAAATTTTGATATTTTTGACAAAAAGTGCCTTTCTGCCCACCGCCGGTCTAAGATAGATATTTCTTGGCCAAAACACATTTTCTAAAGTTTCAAGTCGATATAACTGCAGTTTCATGATGTCCTATAGTCAAATAAACATTAATTGTTATCATTTATGATTCTTTTATCGCTTTTATCATATTGGTAAATATGATACTAAATATATTGTTATCTCAAAGCTAACTTTTATACTCATATCTGTCGCACTCAAAATTGTGCTACATATTTTAAATAGTGTGTGTGATGGTAACATTCTATATATTTAATATAGTAAAAGAACATATTACGAAGTAATTTCACATTTTGTTGCGGTTTCTTTTATTTTTGAAATGAGATAACTAGATTTATGGTTGAAATAAGCGTAACCTCGTAATGAGAAAGTGTTTCATTGCCAATAATTCAGGAAATGTTTCAAGAGTTACTGAACAAATTTTGGAAGAAAAACTACAATCGTGTAATAATCGTCAACACTACAGAAACCTATTATATTCGTTTTGCGTTTTTTTGCGCCTTTTGAAAATAATTGACCTTCTTAAAGCTTGGTCTACAATGTGCTCTTTGCGTATTATTCTCTCTCTATGTCCTTTCCACAAGTAAACAGAAGTTCTTACAGAAGAAGGATAGAGAGCAAGATACAAGATGTAAAGAGTACATTGTAGACCAAGTTTTAAATCCGTATATCGTGTTCTGTCGGATCCTACATGATCTTTCAAACAAAAAATAAAAATATTCCTCTAAGTGATGTGTAAAATCCTTCCCGAAACGATGCGAATTCCTGTGTTATTCAGGAATATCGTAAAAGAAGAAACGTCGCTCCCTTCGGAAAAAAAATACTATTCATAAGGAAGTGAAGTTGCTTTGTATTACCCCCCCCCCCAAAAAAAAAAGTAAGATAAAAATATTGAATCACAAGATAGTCATTCTTCTTCTTCAAAGACATTTTCCGCATGTAAAATATAATTCTCACCGCGACTCCGAGTTTCGGCTAGAAATTTACACTTTCAAATCACCGCGGTGAGTCGGCTCGGCCGTGTGTGCTCCTTCATTCGCCGTTCGCGAAGTGCGATTCGGGAACCGCTGTTAAACCACGTTACGCAACGGTTTCATTTCAGCGGGCAAACGATGTTGGACATCCTAATGCGGGATGGAATATCTATCAGTCCCCTCCCACCCCGAAAGGCGCACTTTCGCCCGAGGAAATCGCGCATGCCATAACATTTCGTGTGTAATTACGATCCAGACGTCAATGACAAAACGCGCGCTCGCTCGCTATGATTGTGAGACACGCTTATGCCATATTCGGCGCGATGCGATCGCGTATCGTCCGTAACCGCGACGAACGGGCTACGTTATGATTTAATCACTCAATTTTAGTTTATTACACGGTCCACTTTTTTCCCCACGCCAGCTCTTTCGTCGCGTTGCGCAATCGATCCCCGACGACTGCCATCGTGCGTTTCTGCGCTCTCGGAGGAGAAGAGGCTCTCGTCCGGAGGAGCGACGTCCTGTGCGCGTATCCTCGTGCGCACGGCATCGCCGTTTTCAGTATGCGAATATTCATGAATCGCCGAGACATCGGGGCTCGCTCGCAAGAAGCAAAGCTCGGCTAGCTGATCATTTAAATCGGGTGTACGTGCATGCTTAAGCGTGCAGAAACGAGCCGATAGTCCGCGGTCGGAGAGCGACTTGTGCGTGCAGTCCGGTGCAGCCGAGCACGCACAACCACGCGGGAGACGGCGTGGGACCTGTTGTTGGCTCCGCCCTTTGCCGGCTAGATGTCATTATTCATTACGTTGCGCCGTTGCGTCGTTATGCGTTCCTCCTTCTCGATTAAAGGGCCGTAGAAAATCGTTCGCGGCCGTACGACTCCGGATCTCGCATTCCTCCCTCTTCCCTCCCTCCCCCCCTCGCCCTCCTCTTCTCCGGCAGGATGGCGATTTTTCACTGCACCGTGATACGAGGGAACGCTTAAAAAAGAAACGAACGAACTCGTCTAACTCCGGCCGACTTGCTGAAAATACCGACCGTTGTTGAAATGTTGAAATAGAAAAGCGAATGTAACTTTGGACTTGATGGAGTTGGTTTGTGCATTTGATTCTAGATTCTCTCTATTTCTCCCCACTCCCTTCTTTTTCCCTCTCTCTCTCTCTCTCTCTCTTTCTCTCTTCCCCTCTCTCTCTCTCACTCTCTCTTTCAGAATACTTTGAGAGAAAATTATGGAAATAACGGAATGTCCTCGGTCGAAAGTGAATTCTTACTTAGAAAGGTCCGAACATTTGACTGAAGCGTGATAAGTAACAGCGTGATTCCGACGACTTTGACGTCGCGACTGAACGATGATTTTTTTACCGTCTCTGAAAATGATTTAAAAGATAGCTTCTCAGAGGGACTCTCGCGTTACGAATATTATTTTCATATAATATAAACATCAGCGAGTTAGCTATATATATATACATATTCTCATAAAAATACGACCGAAATTCGATGTATTGCAGATACCCTTTATAGATAGAGATGTTCTAGTGACAAATCAGATACTATTTCTGATAAAAAAAAAAGTCGGAGATGTCCAGACTCTTATTTAAGGAACTTTGAAGTAGGTATTTATGGTTAGATCTTATTTACATTTAAGATCGTTTCAAGTTACCTGATAAGAAATGTAACAGTTTTCCTAAACAGGTCCAGTTATTGTCTGGTATTAATGCATTCTCATTAGTTGTAACAATACTATGTAGAAAATGGGCAAAAACTTGATAGAGTTTTAATCAAAGTTACTTCCAGACCAAAATTGCTCATTTCACGAGCAGCAGGCTTGCTTATTAATTAATTGATTAGATTTTGTCCATTTAATGTTCTGTCTTTATTCAATAAATGGATTCAGATTTCGTGCATCTTTTGCGCGCAGTAACCGCCGCGGGAAAAGCGTTACATCTTGATCGGGAAATGATTTTACTCCTCAGTTACTAGACAAAAGTTAACAAACTGTCCAGTAATTGCTGAAAAATTGTATGAAATTTCTACCAGAGTTCTTCAGATACTTCGTAATCAATGGAAACGATCCGCAAAGCATCAGTAGATGAACTTAAAACGATCTTAAAGATAAGATCCGACTATAAATACCATCCTAGGTGTATCCACTGCGAGAATCGATCCCACTGACGTCACTCGACAGTAAGTAAGCGATTGCTTAGTAGGCGGTACGTATCGTCGTATCGCGTGTTTCCTTCGGCCCGAGATCGAGGCAACGAGTGGTTTTCCGCATTTAAACGCGCGCTGCGCGATATCTCCCGGTGAAATCTATGAAAGTTCACGCAGTTTATGCAGGCCGATCGAGAACGCGCGCAGCACATAACGAAATAATAACGCTGCGAGAGCGGCAGTAACGCGCGCACTCTGACGCACGTCCGTGCACAGGCACCTGTCGGCCGGAGAGCGGGCCAGATTATTCGAACAAGTACCGCAGGTACACGAGTCACACCTGTTGCGCGCTCCAATGCACCGGCTGCGCGCTCTACGAGCGTCCGCGTCGGCCGAGCGAGCGACTCTTCGGCCACTTTTTCCCCTCTCTCGCAGTCACGCGTCCGAAGCAAGAAGATCGACCTGGTCGGGCCGAGATCGCGAGAGGGCTGCTACTCTCGCAGCATTCGCGTCGGGGAAAAGAAAAGGGCGAATGTCGCGCGAACGGCAAGGCGGCTGGAACGGACGCCGTGTCGGTTTAGAATGCAAGGCGTGGGCGAAGAGCTCGTTTCGCCCGGTCGTTCGATGATTTGACGGCGCTTAAGAGGATCCAGAGAAAGCGACGGAAACGTATTCGAGAAGCAACCGCGAAGAGAACTGCGCGACCGAGCACTGAGAACGGGGATAACTTCCGTAAAGTTGCTTTTCTCAAGAGCGCATGCTCGGACAATTTTCCGCGCGCGGCTTGTTGACGGTCGAGTTTTTCAAAGAACATCTATCCTCCGCGTGTTTCTCGCCGCATACAGAAAAATACATACCGCATTCATATGTAAATGTTACTTGTTTCGAGTATCTCGTAGGTTTATATAGCCGCAAATGTATCATACGTAGGTAGCTATTTATATTTCTAGCCTTGGTAGCAGTAAGTGTTGCCAGGTGCCATCTGACGTTGTCATTGGAAACTTGACATTGTTGAACATAAGAACATAAAAACACATTGTCATTTGAGCGCGGTTTGTGTTGTTTACAGTGAATTGAAAAATTCACGTCGGGCAAAAAATGGAATTAATTCGTGAACATTTTCGTGCGATTATTTTTCGTAACTTTCGACGTTGATTACCAAGACAAGAGTGCATCGATGAACTTAATTCTTTATATAGCGAGAAAGCACCATCCTACAGCACTGTAAAAAACTGGTATAACGAATTCAATCGTGGCCGACGTTCGCTCCAGGACGAATTCCGTGAAGGTCGTCCAAAATCGGTTGTTCTGCCAGAAAATATCGATGGTCTGCGTGAACTGATAAAGCAAGATCATCATGTGACATACCATGAGATTGAGGCATCTTTGGGCATTAGTATGACAAGCATCAATAAGATATTGCACGAACATTTGTCCGTAAAAAAAATTTGTTCGCGTTGGATCCCGCATAATCTGACAAACGCTCAAAAGAAGACTCGTGTGGATTGGTGCAAGGAAATGTTGAAAAAATACGTTCAAGGTGCATTAAAGGCTGTGTATAACATCTACACAGGTGACGAATCATGGATCTATGCATATGAGCCCGAAACAAAACAGCAATCGACTGTATGGGTCTTCCAAGACGAGTCAAATCCAACAAAAGTTGTTCGCGGAAGAAGCACATCGAAGCAAATGGTTGCCTGGTTTTTTCGGTATTATCGGTCACGTGGCGACAGTAGCGTTAGAGCACCGTAGGACGGTCAATTCTGAATGGTACACGACCATTTGTTTGCCAGAAGTCGGAGAAATTCGAGAAAAGCAGAAGAAGAGGCGAATCATTCTTCATCATGACAATGCGAGCTCTCACACATCGGGTCAAACAAAGGAATTTTTGACCGGCCAAAACATCGAATTGATGGGTCATCCGACGTACAGCCCTGATTTGGCACCCAAAGACTTTTTTTGTTCCCGCACATCAAAAATAAATTACGTGGTCAACGATTTTCCACACCCGAAGAAGCGGTTGATGCATTCAAAACGCATGTTTTGCAGTTACCTCAATCGGAGTGGAAAAAGTGCTTCGAAAATTGGTTCAAACGCATGCAAAAGTGTATTGATCATCATGGAGAATATTTTGAAAAACAATAAAACCAATTTTGATCATAAATATTTGTTTTTTCATTATTAGGCCAGAAATATAAGTAGCAACCCTCGTAAGTTTATCATAAGCATCAAATTTATTCCAAATATATTCTGAATTCTACACAGGGAAAAGTTACATTTCATTCAAGTGAATAATTAGTCCAATACATCGTAGCAAATTTTTACTTGGGTTAAGTGAATTTTATCTGGATAATTTACTTGGAAAATATTTTATTTGGATCAAATAAACGTTGCTTGATTCAAATAAAAATTTATTAATTATTGGAATTATTATTCACTTGAATCTAGCATTTTTTTTTCTATGTAGTGAGCTTAGTATATCAATCAAGAATATTAAATTGAAACAAACTTCGGTTTGTTTATTCAAAACTTAACCGAATTTAATTTTTCTTCGATAAAGTTCATATAATATCTTTGAAGGGAAAATCAATTCTTCTGTTGGGTACATGATAATGAGCTTCTCTCAAATTTGTGATTTTTAAGATTTTTACCAAGCAAGTATTCTTTGTTGAAGATAACTATTACTTGAAAGAAGGAAAGAGAGTAAACCGAGTAATTGCTTTTCTTAGCGACAGAACGATATTTTTTCTGTGTGTGGAAACACAGTCGAATCAGAACGAACTTATATTGAGAGAAATTATAATTATTTTCGGCCTTAACTACAACTTTTTCATGATTTTTTAAAATGATTTTAATACTTAGATAGCGCATAAGATTATTTGTATGAACTATTCTTATACTGAATATACTGTGGATATATTGAGAAACATATTGAGAATATCTGCAATATCTTTCGTGTAATATCATATCTCGTATATTGATGGTATACAGGGAAAGAGGTGTAGTGATTACCATATCGACATATTTAAACGCGAAACTAACTACTATCGTTGAATGTGTAGCTGTAGATGATAAGGGAGAAAGTGGTCTATCGAAGAGCAATCGGTCAAGTTATAATATTTATTAACTCATTAGGTTGCAATGAGAGGCCGCCAATACACTGCTGTGCGTGGATAGACATTTATCTGATAAATCGTTCAGCAGCGCAACTTAAATATTGCGTTGATATGAGTTTCGGTCATTAACTAGCTCTAAATTGTAATATATTTCTTTAATTAACATATTTCTAACGAGAGTCAATCACTGTGACAAGTATACCAATCATTATGACATAAATGCCAATTACTGTGATTTTAAATTCACTATTTTATTTTGAGCAGCACATATTTTATGTTTATATAACTATGTATTCTTGTAGCGTAAAATCTTGGCTAATTTTTGCAAGAGAAAACGAATTCTACTAGTATCAGTTTTACGTCGAGAGACAGCTTAAAATAGAAATGTGTTCTAAAACTGCCACACATTATCACACATTATACATCTGCTCCCCTATTCAGGGTATAGGAATTTAGAATACGATATTCTCAGCATATTACGTATATTCTCAGTATGTTCTCATTATATTCGGTACGTGTCTCGAATATTCTAAAAATACACGTGATACACTTTTACGATATTCGTGGGACATTCTTAGAATCTACTTGTGCTGTGTGGGATAACCACAAAAGTAGTAGTAGCAATATACATGTAAGGTTATTATCACTATTATTATAATAACACTTACTAGAAAAATAGTTGTCCTGGTTACATTTCTTTCACTATGTCAGCTATAAATACCGAATATTTTTCTGTTAGTGTATGAGTTTACATCTAAATATTATAATATAATAAGAGAATAAAATAAGAGTATAAAATAATAAGAGAATGACATAATAAGAGAATAAGAATATAAGAAAATAAAGAACGAAAATCATTACATATATATATATATATATATATATATATAATCTATTTCTAATAATTTCTAATTCTCCAACGTTCTTAGTTGCGTGACACGGGACACTTACGTCCGTATCTTTGCCATGGATACAAACGACGAGCCATTTCGAGCGACCCGGGTGTAAGCGCGCGCGCTCGCTCGTGCGATATAGTTCCACGCATTACGGCCGCATTTGCAACCTGGGAGGCCCGGAGGATAATGCGAAACGAGAACCGGGGTAACACCGATCGGCGGCGGAGGCAACCTGGCGGTTCGATATCGCGCCCCCGGGTGCGTCGCGTTTTAGCCGTTGGAGCGTTGGATTTCTCGCTGGAACGTAGAGAATAAATAACACGCGAGGGGGCGCGTCCATTGTTTTCTCTGTGACGATAACCAACGAGGATAACGATCTCGGATCCTCCCGGAGTCTGGCCGTTCTCACTCGGACTCTTTTCGTCGCGATCTCCCACGAGAAGGATTTCCCGAACTCGTTTCGCGTCAAGAGCGAGAGAACGGACGGATATAACTCGCGAGTTTGTAAAAATGACGTATCGCGCGACCGATCGTTTGTTCAAACCGTCGCGTAGCGGTACTGTAGCCGCATTAACATTCTTTTATATCTCCCCACAATACCGGCGCAAATGTAAATGTCTCGCGCCTCGAATTTCCATTCGACGCCCACGTGCGCGCCGGCAATGGGTTAAGTCATAGGAACGCCTGTGTTCTTTGGAATACCTAATCCTGTAAATCACACGTCGAATTTATCGTCGAGCCTTGCGCAAGCCTAATCGGTCATTTTGCTCGGAGGAATATGGAAGTTGTAAATTGCGTAAGTGGTGCAAATTGAACCGATACCGGCTTGCTTGGAAACTCGAATATCTAGCGCCGCCGAGCGTGCTTGTGGAATCGACGAAGTGTACGATTCGATGGACAAATTCTTGGATATTTCACGTCGAAATATGATATCGTGATTCGCCAATCAATGAACAATCTTAAACTATCGCGTCGGTATTCAAGGGAGAGTGACACAATGTCGGAGATCACGAGAACGAAGATGCTTAGGCCGCAGGAATTTCGGCAGAAGGTCGTAAAAGGTGATCGAATCGCCGGCCCGAGTCATGCGTTCGCGCGCACTTGGCGTTTTACGCGCGGACTTAGAGAGACGGCGAGATTTGCGTGGGATTGGAATGTATGCGGGGCCCGATCGCGTTTTATGCTCGCGCCTTGCGTGTGGTATCTTCGCGTCATCGATTCTCTAAAAATAATTTACGCAAATCACGATGACACACGCGCTACTTAGCCCGTGACTTTCCTTCGCTAGGCCCGAGTTTTTGCAATTAAAGCGCCACCACGAGAGAGAGAGAGAGAGAGAGAGAGAGAAAGGAAATCGACGTTACGATCCTGAACGTATCATCCCGCGCGATTTAATTTGCAGCCCGTCGGAATTAACATCGTGATGCAGCTCGAACAGCTCGTTATTTGGCACGAGCAGCATGCCTGTGTGCAGGAAGGATAGCGATTATCTCGTGTGATAATTAAACGAACTGTCCCGTCGTCGGTGGAAGTCGCTAAAAATTGCAAACAAGTTGTCGAGCGCCATTAATGCGAAGGATAAACCGGTGCAACCACGATCTATTTAAAGAAATTATGACCGCGCGCTGTGTTGCGTCGCATAAATGCGCCGCCGCGTACGTTCTACTTTATCACGCGAATTCTTCGCACAGATTTCAAGCAGCGAACGGGCAACAGTGCGAGGACGACGCGTTCCATGTCCAAAAATTTTCCATTGAAAACCATCCGCCAGGGACAAACCAGCGTCAATCGTTGAGCGAAAATTTCAAGATTCCCCCCCCGAGGTACCTCTTATCGAGGAAAAACATTGACTTCAGATATCACCAGCCGTAGAGTTCGTAGCGAGGAGAGGGAGTTGGCGTGACTTTGTGCGCATCGTGTATTTTACGCGCAACGGAATATCTCGAGTGCCACATATGCATTTCTGCAAGTAATATTTGGATTTTTTTTCTACGCGAGCATCGGCGTCTCGACGGACGCGTGTATCGCGCGACGCCTTCGGCGAGCCTACTCGCGTGCACACCGGCGGTGTCGCGAGAGAGTGCAAGGACCGTCGGGACGCAGTTGCAGCCGCACGGTTACTAGGCAGAGACACTCCGATCCGATGCAAATGCGTTCTCGACACCCGACGGGATCTCTGCTAGACGTGTAGGCGAGAGACGTCCATCCTTTCTCGCAGGACCACTCCGGAGCTTCTAAGAGCTCGCGTCGGTGTCCTCCTGCCATTGGCGTCGCGAGCTTGTTGTCTCATTGTCGTTCAAACAGTTCGATGCAAGTAGGCGAGGAATAGATGCAACATCGCTTCACGGTGACAAATGTTATTCGAGAGATTCTCCAGATCGAAGATCATCTTAAAACGTCTTAAAATCCCCGGTATGATTTGCACTTTAATTAGGAAGTTGAAATATTTGTCTAAATAAGTGCATTAGTTTGTTTCAAGCTCGATCTATTTTCTGTTCTATATATCTGTTGAATATTACCTTTCTATTAATCTATCTATTGAAAATTTGGTCCCGCATTTCGTGTCTAAATTTAATCAAGCGTACGATCCGTTCTCCTTTCCGGCCCACCCTGTATACGCACGACTCCGCGGGAGTCGCTCGCAACTTTCCATATCGAGAAGTTTTAAAGCTACGCTTTGGTAGTGGGATAAGCAGGAACGCCTACACGCGTGCGACTCTTTGAACAGAAGTCGATAGTGCATACGTGAAAGAGATTTACTCGGCGAGGTTCGATATCAGAAGTGCATGCACGATATAATTTCATATATGCCGTTTCGTCTATATTTGATTCACTCTTGTTTCCAAAATAGGAGAGAGATTCTGATAACTTGGGCGCCGTAAGTTTAACAGTCGTTTTAATCATCTTTTTGGAAAGAAAGAAAAAAAAAACAGAAAAACGATGCAGAATATCGTTACACGATAATGTCATTTTTGAGCTGCGAATACATTTACCTCGTCGGAATTGTGTTTACCATATAGATTTCGTTAAAAGAATGCAGACGTGTGTCTGTATTCACGCTGACATAAGATAACAATGAAAGATGCGCACGTGGCAAAATAATATCGATCTATTATATAGAACGTTTTTCAACGGTGCAAAAGTGACGATATCTTCGGCGCGCTTAGAACTATATGTGACGTGGATTCCGAAAACATGTATATCAGTGGTACACCACAAGACATAAAACTGGAGGATGGACATCGAATCAGACATTGTAAAGGGTATAAATATCTAGGAATGAAGCTCACACAAGAGGGAACATTAGATGTAGCAATAAGGAAACGAAATATACAAGGAAGAAGAGCCATTTCCATGTTAAACGGAATACTGTGGGACCAGAGCATATCCAAGGTGAACAAAAAAATAATATACCATCGTGAGAAGCATCATAACATACGACAGTAAAATGTAATAATTGAAAGATAACACAGAAAAAATACAACTGGCCACTGAGATGGACTTTTTGAGAAGGACGACAGGAAAATCCAGAAGAGAATATACAACAAATGCAAGAATCCGTGAAATGATGAACGTCAACCGTATGGTAAACGATGGTAGACGATATTAGAACAAAACAATTGATATATGGTACGGCCATATGTAACGCATGACCGAAGATAGACTATCTAAGCAGGTATTGAACTGGACTCCACCAGGAAAGAGAAGACGAGGACGGCAAAGGAAAAGCTGGCGAGAGCAAATAACAAAGGAAATGAGAGAGAGAGAATTTGAGGAAGACCTATGGGCTGATAGGGAAAAATGGCGATTGGGTATCGGAAAACGTCGTAGAACATTATGAACCGATCGTATGTATATATATATATATTTTTTTTTTTTTTTTTTTTTTATTATGTGCAGGCAATGGACATGTAGG
The DNA here is from genome assembly GCF_001313825.1 of Dinoponera quadriceps. NCBI lineage: Eukaryota > Metazoa > Arthropoda > Insecta > Hymenoptera > Formicidae > Dinoponera > Dinoponera quadriceps. The sequence goes on from NW_014555863.1 coordinate 1,364,955, forward strand.
CAGCCGAAACCCCTGATCGAATTAATAGAGCACTGAATGCCACTGTTGCTTAACTGGATTTTGGAAAATATATTGGACTTATTAATGTTACCGAAATTAACATTGGAGGTGGAAGAATGGAATCCTCTTACTGACACTGTGTCTATACATGGATTCATCCTTGGTTGCTATTATTGCGTGAATATACATATGCAACACGTATTAATCAGTGTGCACACACACACACACACACACACACACACACACATATATGTACATTCAGAAATCTTACAGCATATTTACGGTATGAATACAACAAAGTGACTATACAATTTGAACAATTGCAGTTAATTTCATACAGAATCGGTTCAGATATATCTAACAAGGCATTTAAATGCGTTGTTAGATATGCATCCAATTGGCATCTAATTTGTACTATTGTGGCACACAATCAACACGTTGCTATGGATGTATGCCTGGACGTTTCCCACTTTGTACTCGTTTGGCTTCTTTATATCTATTCGGGATCGGTATAAACAATATACCACGTTCCTCGCACTTCTTTTGCACGAGATCCTTGAAGCTCTGCGGGATCTGCAAAGCGGTTCGCACTGCCCCCGCGAATCCCTGCGAACAACACGATATATTCAATATGTAACCAATTATAACATCGTGTATTTTAAGTTTGACACTTAACGCTTGACAATATTATACCTCTATTAGCGGCTGCACAATCGGTACCATCTGTGACATCGTCGGTTGGGTTCTCTCTAAACTCGTTAGATACGAAACTTGTTCCACCGCGTCAGGTTGATGACTTTGTGGCTCGGTGACGGCTCTGTTCATCATATTTAACGCTTTCTTGAAGTGCTCTGGTAAATCATATTTATATTTCGTTATATATTTCAATGAATAAAGTTGTGAGGGGGCAAACAGAGAATTTATGTCTGTAGATTATAGCGTGATACAAAAGCATACTTTTCACCGCCGGTCCCGCTAGTAACCTGTCACTCAGCATCCCCTTCCAACCTATATACCAGGTTGCAACTTCGTCGTAATTGGGCGAAAATTTGAGCCAAAGCGCCAGGGCCTGCAGCCATTTTAGAAAGAACTTGTTGAGTAATCCTCCCATGCGTAGACCCAGTTTCACTGTTCCAAACATTGTCGATGTGGATTTATTACGAATTTGGACACGGCCATTTTCAACTTTGGAATTATAATCTTCATTAACCCTTTCGCGGCGAACAGCGCCTTTAGGCGCTCAGCTATAGATGCTCATTCTCAGCGAACAGCGCCGTTCGGCGCTCAGGCAAATTTACCCGCGGTGAACGAACAGCGCCAGATGGCGCCCATCCGGAGCCGCTCTCTTCGTACGAAGGCGCTGTTCGTTTGTTATCAACAACTGCCATTAATGTCCATTAAGTTGTTTTTGACGTGCTAGCAGCATACGCTTCTTGTGCAAAGGTTTTTTTTACATAGTCAAATATTATATACACACTGCGTTCGGAACGACTCGCGTATTTGGTCCGCGCGGTCGATCTGGCATCGGCTGCTTAGAGCGCAACTCTTTCCAGAGCACTCCNAAAAATACTTGCATATGTCTCTCGGCGAATATCTGCGTCCACGGTTGCAGCAATAATCTAGCGGATCTAACCGACGGATTTCAGCCTGCTAAAGTAGATCCAAGTTTTCTGCGTATTATAGGATAAATTCGGGTGTCCAAACGATTTTCTGAAGGAAATAATGCGCAATTAATACTAGCTCGTTTATAATCGAACGTGTGCACACTGATTAATACGTGTTGCATATGTATACTCACGCAATAATGGCAACCAAGGATGGAAGAATCCATGTATAGGCACAGTGTCAGTAAGAGGATTCCATTCTTCCACCTCCGATGTTAATTTCGGTAACACTAATAAGTCCAATATATTTTCCAAAATCCAGTTAGGCAACAGAGGCATTCAGTGCTCAATTAATTCGATCAGGGGTTTCGGCTGCCTACATGTCCATTGCCTGCACATAATTAAAAAAAAAATTATGAGATTATGATGTTGTAATTAAAAATTATATATGAGATTATGTTGTAATTAAAAATTCACTCTTCGGAATTATTGTGTAAACTAGTATGCTATATTAGTACTATATATTAGTGTTATATTAGGTGGTAAACTTAGTTCCTGCGGCTCATAGTTAGATGACGTTAGTTGTAGGTGTAATTTATTTTGACATCTGAAACTGGCTGCATTTTAGAGGTTAGACATTTCTCAATAAAATTCAGTGCGAAGAGATTCATTTAAGCGAGCAGTGCTATTTTTTCTTTTGATTGAATATGGAACGCGATAAGTTGTTTTTTCGACATGTGCTGCTTTATTACTTTGACTTGAAAAAAACTGCAGCTGCAGCTTATAAATTGCTTTTCGAAGCTTATGGCAATTATGCTCCATCGGAAAGAACATGCCAAGTATGGTTTTAGCGATTTAAGATTGGTGATTTTGATGTCAATGATAAAGAACGCTCAGGCCAACCGAAAAAGTTTGAAGACACCGATTTGCAGGCATTATTGGACGAAAACTCTATTCAAACGCTCCAAGAATTGTCTGCAGCATTAAATGTTACTCCGATGGCTGTTTCCAAACGTCTACATGCAATGGGAAAAATTCAAAAGGAGGGAAAATGGGTACCACACGAATTAACCGCAAATGCCATTGCGAATCGCTTAAACATCTCTATTTCTCTGCTCGCCAGGCAGAAAAAGAAGAGTTTTTTGTGGCGCATAGTGACTGGCGATGAAAAATGGATATACTTCGATAATCCTAAACGAAGAAAATCATGGGTAGACCCTGGCCAACCATCGACATCCACACCAAAGAGAAATATTCATGGCCACAAAGCAATGCTTTGCATTTGGTGGGATATGCACGGCGTCGTTTATTATGAGCTATTGAGACCGAACGAAAGTATCACGGGGGATCGATATCAATCACAATTAAACCGTCTGAATGAAGCATTGTTGGAAAAAAGGCCAGCAGTAGCCAGCAATCGACGTAAAGTCATGCTTTTGCACGACAACGCTCGATCACACGTTGCCAAAGCCGTCAAAGAAACATGATGCAGCTCTAGTGGGAAGTTCTCCCGCACACAGCGTATTCACCAGACTTAGCTCCTTCGGACTATTACTTGTTCCGGTCGATGCAGCACGGCTTGGTGGATACACACTTCAGAAATTACGAGGATGTGCGAAAATGGATCGACGAATGGATTGCATCAAAAGACCAATCGTTCTATCGTCGCGGAATCTACGCGTTGCCCGAAAGATGGGAAAAATGTATAGCTAGCGAGGGAAAATACTTCGATTAATGTATTTTTTGCTTTTGATGTCGAAATGAGTTTAAAAAAAAAAAAACCGCAGGAACTAAGTTTACCACCTAATAGTATGCTATATTGCATAGGGCGTCGCATGGTAGACGGCATATCGGTCTGCCATGTTTAGAGGTCCCAGGTTCGATTCCCGGCAGAGCCAGAAAAATTTTCATGCACTTCGTGGCTCCTCTTCAGTGATCTGGCGAACCACTGAGAGCATTATTCATGCCATGAAAACCTTTCTCCAATTGCTTTTCGGAATCGGCGTTAAATTGTAGGTTTAACATACAACCCGTATGCATGTGTATAATCTGCATGCACTACATGCACATGTGTGGGAAGGAAGTAAACCTCAGGTTTCTACAACAGGCTGTAGCGCCAATAAAAGAAGCATATACTATATTACTTACTGTATGGCTCCTCTGATCGATGGCATCCATATATTAGTTGATCGTATGGATGCATAGTTTGTGCTTGTAATGTACTGGCTCAATTTTCCAAAATTTCTTTCCATTCTTCAAACAATTTAAGTGGATTCTCCGAATCCATCAGTGGGTTCCAACTCTGCAGACAATCTTTAATTTTTGGAGCCACGAAACTATTAGCTAATCCACCAACCTCATTTTATACTTTTCGTAATAATTGTCTTTAAAATTTTTGTAAACCTCCGCAGTCTCTTGCAGCATCAGTTCGTTCATTTCATTCATTAATCTGTCCATCACTAGCATATTCTCCATCGTGTCGATTGATTGGCTATTTTGATCGATGACTTTTGGCAGGTTCTTCTTTTCTGTCTCCAGAACGATCACTCTGTCGTATAAATACGTCATCCGCTCAACATTTTGAATATCTTGCTTGCACATGCTCACTGGTAAGTTTAAATTATGCTGCGGTTCTGACAGGGCAAAATTTACTTTAGTCTTCTTATCGGACAACAGTTTCGTCGGGACACTGCTGACTACTGGCAATCGCATGATACCCACTAAGAATTCTCAGCTCTGGCCCTGTCATATCGATCACTTTGACCTTGCTCATTTTACTGGATACTGGAAGCCTTCTATTTGGTTTCAATCTTTCATACTCTAAAACCTGACCTATACTTTGTAAATATGCTCTCGTCTTCTTCTTATTGTTACTATTACTCTTTCACCATCGGGATGCTTCAGACTTAGATTCTTTTGCCTCTACTCCATCATCATCCTTCTTTACATTTGGAATTTTAGGTGTTTCCTCGGGATCATAAACATCAATTCCACCTCTTCCCTTTTTGACATGTGCTTCCACTGGTTCCGTTATTCCTTGCAATTGTTTGCCCAAACCTTTACCAAGTTCAAATCCCATCTAAATGAAGAATATTAGCATTTATTACTGTACCACTTCAACAGAATATATTAATAAATAATAGACTCTTTTTTTGTGATATATCTGAAGTAACAATTTACTATCGATACCTCTTGTTTGTTTTTCTCAACTCTTCATTCTACTTTCCAGCAATAATGGGTTTACTTGATTTCGCTGTTTACGCAGGCTTGCGATGTTGCTTCCCAAATTCAAAGAGAAAGACAATTGCGGTTTTGAGTTACTTGACCTCTCATCTCCCGAGCTAAATAAAAGATATAAATTTATGTTACTAAGATTATACTACAGAAGCAATGCAATGCTTGACGTTACCAAGAATTTACCCCTTAATGCTAGCCTAATAGGGATTCAGGCTGTAACTACATATGCCATATGATGAGCATTGTTGGACGTGCCGATTGGCTGTCGAATAGAGAAATTTCTAGTGCTTCCTAAATTTTCTCTATATGTTCTTAGATTCAAGATTAAAGGACTGTCTACAATAGCCGTAAAATGTGTAGTGAGACGTAAGCAGTAATCTAATTGACTAACCACGGTCGATTTATTTTTGAAATATATAAATTCAATTGGTCCATTAGCTTACGTCTTACTGCATGCTTTGCGGCTATTGAAGACGACCTTAAAGCGTAGTCTACAATGAGCAGTAGGAGTATAGAGTTCATAAGAAGTAAGAACAAGAAATTAACCAATCGAATGTAAGGAGAATAATCGACTATGATTGGTTAATTTTTTACTTTTCCTTCATACAAGCATATTCCTACTGCTCATTGTAGATCACATTTAAGACATACATGATGTTCAACTGGGACTCATTCTTTTTTTGCAGTACAAGACGATGATAGGCCGAAGCTAGGATAGTCTAGTAACTATAAGAAATGTAACATTTTTTGTATTACTCAAGAATACAGACATATACATGCTTATTAGCACAAGCATTTATTAACTGATTTAAGCATTGCAGTTATCGCACCTGTTGAATAGCGAGACTTTTTTTTACACGAGCATGCCGCACGAGCCGATATCTAGTTCGACGAACAAAAATGTCCGACTAGGGACTTTCGACAGTGGTCGTGAGTGATTTCGGGTAGTGGCTTTCGTTGACACCGTAACCTTGCGACCGACGATTAACGCGGCTCGTTGTATGTTATTAATGATTAACCGGGCGTTTTAAAACAATTACCATATTATTACGTCATCGCGCGCTGTGTTCGTGTACGCTCAGTGTTATCAATAGTCGCGCCGTATCGCTGTTTTTTTCGATCGCGCCGGTTCCTCATAGTTGTCGTCGTCGTTGCCGTCGTCGTCGTCAACGTCGTTGTCGCCGTCTCGTCGTTCGCGCATCAACTTTGGTTAGGAAGAGGAAGGTTAATTCCGGCGATGGGAAACGTCCACACCTGCGGCCCGAACGAGGCTCTCGTTGTCTCAGGTATGTGCTCCGAATTTTCGAGCGCTCGTCAATTAACACACGCACTGTCTCAAGCATTGCGACATGTGATTTCGGAGCTGCTTTGCTTGACGCATCGGAGATATCGCTCGGGCTGTCATCGTCTCGCTGTCCAGTGACGAATTTGATTGATTGGTTGATCGATTGATTGGTTGAGAGTTTCTGACGCCTAGTAAATAATCCGGGCTCTCGCATACGCAAACGGAGAGCTCGTTTGTGAGTTATTCGTAAACTTCATTTAGGAAAAAGGAGGGCTATAGAAAGGTGGGAGAGTGATATTGGTGCCATCAGGAAATTACTGTCAATTACTACCAATGAGATACGGATATTTAATGAGAAAGAAGAAGGTGGAAAGATGTTTCGTTGCTTTTTTGCATCTGGTACTTTTCCGATTTAAACAACTCATTGAGCTGAGCGCTGAAGAGATCGTTAATCATCGTTAAATTGTTCACTGGAACTTCATAATTCCAGAAAGTGATGATAAGAGCTTTGCGGAAAACGATAAAACCTGGGTGCGTCCGTTTGTTTGTTTGTTGATCGTTGCTATCTTGAAATTATATTTTACGTATGTGAGAACATACGGTTAGATTATTTTCTATTGAATTTTAATAATTAGAAGTTGTAGATGTCTTGCGAAAGGATATAGCTGTCGTATCGCAGCTGCTTATTAAGCTAACAAGCTGACATCGAGCTGGTTATTCAAATTAAATTATGACGTCATTTTCAGATAACACACTGTAGATTTGTGTGCTATCTTCATTCACTGCATCATGTGCATCTAACGCTGGTTGCAATTTTATTAGGATTTAACATATCATAAATCCACCACTGCCATCCAATCACTTTAGTCATTTCTTATTATTTTTTTCTGACAAATCGTCAAGAAATTTACTATCATCCGAAATAGGTTATTATAATGACTTTTTTTTTCTGAGTTGCCCCTAAATTTGTAAAATATAGGCGTTCTATATATTTTTTTTCTGTTTTCCTAAATAAAACTACATATAAAACTCCAAAAATGTACTGTCTCAAACTGCACTATGAAAAGAACTCGCTATATATTAAATTATTCAAAGATAAACTTCGGAATTTAAGAGTATTACTTTGCCAAAATGGCCTTTCTTACTCTCAAAGTTGAATAAAAAATGTCACTTTTGATCACTATTTTGATGTCAAAGAGATTATCCATTGTCACTTCCTCCCAAGAAGCAGTCATTATTTCATTTTTTCCCTTGGCTGGATCGCAGCACTCACGAGTAAATCTCATGAGTTTGCCATGTGGGTTTCTTAATACATTATATAAAAATAATTTATTTATGGACGGAAATAATATGTTACAAGTTTAAAAATCTGCCAAATATGTATATTAAAGTTAAAAATTATATAACATTATATACAGGTTGGTAAAAATAGTCAATATAACATTACGAAAGTATTATACATGCAACACTTCTTTTAACTAATTGATGATTAAGTTATGTTTTGTTAACCGCCATTAAAATAAAATTAACACTGAAACTATCGATGATTAACGCATACCTTTCCACCGCAGCAGTTTAAATAAGATTTTTGAAAGAAATATGTAATGCAGAGGAAAAAATATTTATTCGCTTACATATTGCGACAAGAATTACGGGAAATCTCAAGAAATGCGCCACTAGAAGTTGAAACAATTTTTATCAGAAAAAATTACAGAAACCGTTTATTTGACCGATCGTGTTAGATTTAGCTAATATACTGCTAATATACTTGGAATGCATATTCTGTAACTTTTCTCCCCACTAATAATTTATGATTAACTTTTAACGTAATAATGGAATGTAGTACGCGTAAAAATCTCTACTTTTTACGTATGTGTATTCAAGATGATTTAAAAGAAATAATAATATTTATATAAAAGATATGTATATGCTATTTTTTTTTGTACAATATCGTACAGCGTCGTTGGTGACGTGAGATTTTTGTGAAACGAGCTCTTCGATTTTTTAGGAAACCTTGGTAAACGCAGTATAAAATTATTTCCATAGAATCTCGAGCGTAATATTCGCCTTGTGCTAGTTTGGCTGGAAAATACGCGGGAAGAGGCTATGACTCATCTCCCCTTTTACGTCACAACTTAAACGTACCGTTGGCAGGCAACAGTCGCCTATTATTGGACAATATTCATCGTGTTTTTTCCGCTCCTAATCGCTTCTCTTATTCTCAATATATTCGCGAGCGTTTTATAAATTGCGTCGTACGGAACACAGAATATAATATGAAAACGCGTACGATTCTTGTAGCGATTAGAAAATTGTGTCAGTAGCGTCGAGACGATCGATGTGGTCTCGTTCGTGTAAAAACATAATGAATATGAACTTGAATATTAGTCATTATTAATTGCATCAACGCCTATTGCTGACTGCGGTTATAATGCGTTGACATTAATTCGTAGTTGTCGGTACATTTGGGAAAACGAGAAAATATTAGTTTCAAAAAAGGAGGAAAAAAGAGATAAGTATATGTATCGATATGATGCACTCGATGCACTCATACTACGAAAGATATTATGTTTCTACGAGAAAAACTCCACGCGATTAAGCAGAAATGACTTGCATTGATGATATCAGGAGTAAAATTCGCACAAGAATTACTCCGGCTTAACAGTGATTCGCGCTTATAAGTTGCTCGACATTCGATAACACTTTAAACTTTTACATTCTGAATTCCAGGGTTATCCGGTTATTTATTGGCAATTATATAAGTTAGTAGTTTTATATGTTGGGTGGGGTACACTTGTTCTATAAGGACAGACGTATATCGCGCCTAGGCACGCCTTTTTTTTCAATGACCAGTGAAGAGGAAATTAACGATCATGGTTCGTCGCTGTTATATATTCCAGGCGCCGAAAGGATGGTGTGAAGTCGTTTGCTGGAATCGTCGGAATTCCGAGATTCCTAACAGAACGACATATTTTCAGTTCACAATTGCTGTACCATCTTCTGACTTATTCTCAATCAAATACTCTAAGTTTCTCACTCTTTCTCTCTCTCTCTCTCTCTCTCTCTCTCTGTGTTAAGGAGAATTCACACCTTGACAGAAAAGCAGAAAAGCAGCAGGCAATCAGGACTCGTGCTGGTAATCGACACTTTTTGCTTCATCTACTACTTTATCTATCTTACTACCAGAGGGAGTTCTGATCGACCGCTGCTTTTCCTCTTTCTGCTTTTCCGTCGAGGTGCGAATTCTCCTTTAGAGATGGCGCGGTCACAGAGTCATTCCGCACTGTACCAAGTTTCCTTGATCATATCCGCGGCTTTCTCACCGATCATAAAAATACCTGCGTTCACATGACCGGTGGGCATCACGGGCATGATCGAGGCGTCCGCTACTCGCAGCCTCTGAATGCCGTACACCCTCAGTTGCGGGTCCACAACTGCGTGAGCGTCCGTCTGCGGCCCCATTTTCACGGTCCCTATTTCATGGTTCATCATAGATGGCAGATGCTTGATGGCGCATCGCCAATAATCGTCGGAAGCGAACTCGAATTGCCGGCAACCTGGTATTTTAAGGTCGTGCAATCGGCTGCCGTAAGCCTGGAAGGCCTCGGTCTTGGATATGTTGATGGCGTGCTTCACTCCCTCGAGGATGATCTCGAGATCGGCTGGATGGCTGAAGAAGTTCGGGTCCATCTTGGGCGGCTTGAGCGGGTCCTTCGATCGCAACGTGAGCCGGCCGATGCTTCTGGGTTGTTGAACGATGGGCCAGATCGACCAGGCGTCTTGATTCTCGATAGGCTTGAATACCGCGTCGTACAGTTCATCCGTGATTCTCAAGACTTCCTTCATGACCATACCGTTATCCGAGTGTATGGAGCCGGACACGAACAGGAGCTCGACGTCCGGCTTCTCGTCGACGGCATATTTGGTCCTCACAAATGCCAGTGCCTCGGCGCCACCCGGTATCGTCATGAAACCGTCCCTGAATAGCAAATATTCCAGCATCACGCTGGGAGTTATCCTGCTCTGTGTCAGAGAGACGCTCTGGTTCACCAGGAAAGTCAGCCCGAGGAAGCCGATGTGCTCGTACATGTTATAGCCGACCTTGGAGTCCTGTATCACCGGGATACCCAGTTCCTCCAGGTGATCCCTAGGCCCGATCCCGGAGAGCATCAGCAATTTGGCCGAATCGATCGTACCGGCCGAGAGGATGACTTCCTTCGTGCACAGCACTTTCTTCAGCGTACCGTCCTTGATATATTCGACACCATACGCGCGCTTGTCGCCGTCGATCAACACTTTCGTCACTCTAGCACCGGTGACGATGTTCAAGTTCGCGCGATTGATCGTATCGAGATAAGCCCTGGCCGCGCTGCAACGCGCTCCTCGGTCCATATTTACCTGAAGGTATGAGAAACCTATCTGATTCTGGCCATTGTAGTCCACGACGTCGTAGCCGAGTTCTCGGCCAGCTTCCAGGTACGCGTCCGCCAGCTTCGTATGGCAGGGCACGTATTCCACGCACACGTAGCCGTTTTCACCGTGGTACGAGGAGTTGCCTTGATGCCTTGTTGTCTTGATGCCTGATCGCACGAGAACTCGAATTATATATCGTCACGAGCCTCATTTTCGCGCGTGCAATTTTTCGCCTTATCGAGGAAGAGGAAAATCTAGAAGGAGCAATCGTTTGGTGCAATCGGCGTCATGTATGCTGTATCATTCCCTGGATTGAAACTTTTTATTATTGCGCGATTTTTAATCTCTCATGTGTACACATAAGGTCGAAACTACTGAAATAAGAGCCATTGTAATTGTAGAGTTACTCCTGCGATTTTCGACCTTATATGTTGTGCATCAGACTGAAAATTATGTAACTCTCCGTCTAAGGAATAGTACAGTACACGCAATATGCACACTGTTGACCGTGTATATGCTGTCGTGGTAAAAAGAGGAACCTACTTGGTATGTTGAATCTTTCGCTTTTCTTGAAGTACGGAAAAACGTCCGCGTAGGACCAGCCCACGTTGCCCAAACTAGCCCAGTTATCGTAATCTTGTTTGCTCCCGCGCGTGTGGATCATGTAGTTCAAGGTGCTCGTACCGCCCAACGCTCTGCCACGCGGCCAGGAGCACTGATGATCGATCATCCCTAGACAAGCGTTATTCTGCGGCTCTACCTTGTATCCCCAGTTAAAATCGGTTAATTGGTAATAGCCGACCAATATGGGGACTTTGTTGAGTAGGTTTTGCGGGTATCCCGCTTCCAATAGCAGGACCCTCCATTTCTTGTTCTCCGACAGGCGATTAGCTATCGCGGAGCCTGCCGATCCAGCTCCTACGACGATGAAGTCGTACTTGGCGATATTCGTGAATTCAGGACTTTCTCCGACTGGCTGGATGTTGTTCTTAACGATATCCAGGAAGAGATCGCCTCTGCAGATCGACGCGATGACGGTGAATATCAGCAGAATTATCATACTGTACTGCAACACGTTCTATAACGTTCAGACGTGTCTTATAGGAACAATATCATGAGTGATATCTCAATACTTCGAAATATTATCTTGTAAATTATCTTATAAAGACTTATGTCAAAGTCACATATTTTCGGATCGAACGAGTAGTGCACGAGAAGATTCATTTTTAATCGGTTTTCTAATAGTCGGAAAAATATTAGATTATTGAATTTTATAATACGCTTCTTCGTAGATCTCGAAATTTGCAGGTCTATGGCCGAGCTGTTTCGCAACATTCTGCATTAATTCATTAGCCCGCGGGCTTTCGTATGAATAAATCAACATATGTCCATAACGACGTCTTTCATGGTATCTCTTTTAACGAAAATTTTTTCGATTTTTTACGAAATAGATACTACTGGCTTCGAAAAAAATGGGACGAATTATGAAATTTATCACTATATGTTACGCTATAATTCCGTTATTGGAATGCGCATGAGCAGCGCAAACGTAACGTACGTGTCGCAATTACTTTCAGATTTTTCTTACGTGCTCATATATAAGATATTATGGAGGGTTTCGATCACGATATTGCATAATCTCTTTGTACTTTCATAATACGTACCGTTCGCGATTTTTACGGGCCACCGAAGTGTCTTTTTTCACATTTAGCCGATCCACGGTCAACTTTCTTGCACACAGCCAGTCGGGAGTATGTTGTCTTCAACGTGGTATGACGACTTCTTCGTCGGTTCTTAAACTGCCGTTGAATGCTTTCTGACCGGACGCTGACTGACTTACCGGAGAATATACTTTCTCGTTCACGTAACGCTCAATCGTCTTTACTTATGTGCAGTTTACATTTGGATCGAGAACCCCCACTTAAGCTATTACGTTTTATATATCGAAATCCTGTATAATTATCTTTACATTTTTTATACATTATTTGCGCTTATTCTATTATAACGTATATTTATAATAAATAGGTGTATCATACGGTGTATTGAGATAATATTCGTTATCTTTTCGAGTATTAACTTAACGCACAGTTTTTTTGAAAAAAACCGGCCAAAAAAAATCAATTTTTTTTATGTAATAAATTTTTTTCTTTGCTTTCACATTGTTAATTTTTTTCTTTGCTTTCACATTGTTATTTTCAATTCTCGATTATATTCGAGTGTGCACAGTTTGGCCTGTTTAGCGCGCTCGAATTAACTCGAGCGTATAAGTTAAGGGGTTAATTGTTGTAAATATAGTCAATCAATTTGTCATATATTGGAATGAATACATCATCGGTATGACGTTTTTATAAAAATTCTTTATAATAAAAAATTCTTCATTTTATTAAGTTTTATACAATGTTATTATAAAACAATGATACACCTTTTTATTATAAATATATGGAAAAATCGTAATGGTGTTAACATGAAAGAAGATTAAAGTATTAGCGAGATAAAAGTATTTTTTCCGTATTTACGTGAAGATTTCTCTGGCCCACTTTTAACCTCAGTTTAAAATAACCGGCGTAACGACCGGCGTCGAAACCTTTTACATAACGTTCCCGCCGACGAAAAATCTGCACGTACTTGAACTTACAAACTTTCATTATTTCGTACATAATCTTACGGGAGGGTTTAATAAATAAATGGGATAATATTTCATTATCAAAATATAATAGATTAAGCGAATGTGACTCTCCACATAAACAGCAAACATAGAATTTCGTTTAGTCATATATATATATATATATATATATATATATATATATATATATATATATCTTAGTCTAGTTTAGTCATATATATATATATATATATATATGTATGTATGTATGTATGTATGTATATAAGCATTGGAATCACATTCATAGTTTTGCACTTAGGATTTACATCGTTCGTTGACGGAACAAACATATCATTTTTATCTGACCGATATTTATCGAGGCTTTTATACCGGCTATTATTTATTCTGTCCTGATGTCCTGATGGTCAAATTATAACGTGTTATACGTGTCAACGTAACAGCCACGTCTATGAATTATATATTTTATTATAAAAAACGCACATATACATACAAACAGACACATACACGCATACAAAGAAAATTTCTTTAATCGATATTATCAATCATAAAAATGATGACTTGAGTTTTAAATATGAAGGGTCGGACTAAGACTTATGATTTAAATCTCTCACGATATATATAAAAATATCCAGAGATACTTTATCAAAGGATGCAGTCGTTATATTTTCAAGTATCCCCATTCTTCCTTAATCATGTCCGCCAGCTTTTCAGCAATCATATAAACGACTAGATTTATATGGCCCGATGTAATATCCGGCATAATAGATGCGTCAGCCACTCGTAATCCTTGAACACCGATAACCTGAAAACGTACTTGTTAACTTGCAGTCAATATATACATATGTATAACCGTAAGTAGATTGGTGTTTTTATAATCAATACCTTCAGCTTAGGGTCAACAACAGCGGTCGGATCATTACTCGACCCCATTTTGCACGTGCCAGAGTAATGGTAAATAGTATAAGGAATCGTTCTTATTGCACACTCCCAGTAAGCATCGGAATCGTTCTCGTAGCTCTCGCATCCGGGAAGTACATCGTTTATCAGTTGCGAACCAAACGCTTGCATCGCCTTTGTGCGACTTATGTCTATCGAGGCTCTTATACCGGCGATTATTGTTCTGATGTCTTCAGGATCGTCGAAGTAATTCGGCGTGATTTCGGGTTTAACGTTGACATCGTTAGCCAGTAATCTTATTTGACCGCGACTTTTCGGCCTTAACAACATCGGCATTATGGTCCAGCCGTATGTCCCTTCATGTTTGTTCCAGATTTGACACATCTGTGTATTTAGATTCGACGTTATTGGCGTAACGAGGTCTCCTTTGAATGAAGCACCGATAAATAGTAATTCAATATCTGGCAAACCGCTCCGCTTTTCCGGATGCTTGGTATTGATAAAAGCAAGGGCTTCGCACCCACCCGGAATCGTCAACGGTCCCGATCGTGTTGTTAAAAATTCCGCTATGTATGGCTGCGTTATATCAATCATATCAATGAGTTCTAAACTTGTCGAAGTATTTATCTGGAACGATAATCCACCAAAAGCCACATGATCCATCAGGTTCTTTCCTACCGGCGCGTCCTTGACGACGTCTATGCCGAGTCCGACGAGATGTTTTACCGGTCCAATCCCTGACAGCATCAGCAACTGAGGCGATCCGATAGCACCCGCGCACATGATCACTTCATTTTTCACAAACACGCGAATAATTTTACCATACTTGGTGAACTCCACGCCAACCGCTTTATTCTGGGGGTCAATAAGTACTTTTCTCACCATGCTTTTGTGTGTTATGTGAAGATTCTTCCGATCGCGCGCCGGTTGCAAGTAAGCCCTGTTGCTACTTAGTCGAATACCGTTCTTGATTGTAGTCTGCAAGTACGAGAATCCAATCATATCCTTGCCGTTGTAATCTACCAACGGATACCCTAATTCTTTGCCAGCTTCTAGAAAAACCTCTGCCATTAGTGTGCGAGTTTGTGGATTTGTAATGTGTAGTGGCCCTTGAGTTCCATGATATTTGCTGTCGGATCGCAACTCCGGAATATCTATCGTTTCCATTTTTCTAAAGTACTTGAGAATGTCTTCGTAGGCCCAGCCGTCGTTTCCCATCTGGGCCCAACGGTCAAAATCTTCGGCGCCTCCTCTAGTGGCGATCATGAAGTTGAGCACACTACTGCCGCCCATTACCTTTCCTCTCGGCCAATTGCACCTTTTTTTATTCATGCCGAGACAGTACTTCTTCGACGGCTTGGTTTGATACTTCCAGTTGATCTCGTTACTTAACTGCAGGAAATGAACTACCATCGGGATGTCCATGAGGAGATTCTCGTTAGGCCCGGCTTCTATCAATAATATCTTGACGTCAGGAATCTCGCTCAACCTCGCGGCCACTGTTGCACCCGCAGTGCCAGCACCAATCACTATAAAATCGTACACTGCTGCTTGCTGCGGGGTCACATCCACTACTTCTTTTTCTAAAAGGCGTTGACCTTGATTTAGAAAATTTACAATCCCGTACCCTAGTCTGAGTAGATTATTTGAGATGTTACTGGGATTATTGTTATGAAAATTGCTATATGTCGACTGCGTTAATCCATTTAACTGGAGCGTCAAAATAATGCCAACGATACCGAGGAAATGCAAGAGATTGAGCGTTGTGTGGAACATGTCCGAGTGCAAGTTGTTCTGTGAATGTCTCGAGTGGGGAAGAATGATAGGGAACTACATCTGGATCGATGAGTGTTGCTTACATATATACCTGTATTAAAACTCGCTTGCGACATAGGTGTCACTGCGGGCAAGAAAACATGTGGCAAATAGTTTCTGAGACGAGCAAAAAAAAGGTCATCATTGATTAGTCATAATGAGAGATGGTTAAGCAAAACATATTTCTTAGCAACTATTTATGCAAAGTATACATTCTTCTTTTTCTTAGTAACTTCTATTATACGGAAATATATTTTGTATATTGAATATGTGTCTCGTTAAAAAAAATATATGTTTAAATATAATATATAAAAATCATCACAATTTAGAAGAGAATATTTCAAAGGAAAGTTATAGAGTTTGGAAGAGGATAGAAGTGACCTTAATTTTGTCGTAAGATTGGAGAGAGAGATACGATAATTTTAATTTCATCGGATAATCAATAATTCAAAAAAGCAATTCATTTCCAAGGATAACTTTTTTTTCAACGGAGTTATATAGTCTTTTATATAAATCGATTTCTTTGTCCATTCTGCGTATAAAAATACTAAGATAAAATCATTGTGCATACTTTCCGAGATATTTTTCTTTTTATTCTGATATTCTCCAGCACAAAATATAAAATATGTCATG
>NW_014555863.1:1381485-1426587 GCF_001313825.1 Dinoponera quadriceps
TTCGATATTTACGACGATTGGACTTTTTTATATATTTAAACAAGTTTAAAAAAATGGGGTATTTTGTATTGTTAAATTTTCGCAGGATTTTTTAAAAATTTGTTACATATAAAACTCGAAAATAATTAACTCGAGAAACGGGTTAAAGGATTGCGCGTGCGTGTGTTGGGTAAGATATCTATATTTTTTCAAATTTATTAATTTTTCCAGTTTTTATTTTAAATAAGGATATTTTGCCCTTTTTGTATTGGGCATTTCTGAAAGCTAATAAAATTTGAAATTAAAAGTACACTATACATTATATATTTATGTATAAAAATAATATATTACTTCCTGAACTACTTTTCGTGTAATCCATAAGAAGCCTTTAAAATATTTTTTAAACAACGTCACAATGTGACGTTGACATATTTTAGCAAATGTAAATTCCAAAACTTAATTCTACAAATATAGAATTAAAAGAAGTGACTTCTGTTCAAGGTGACTTGAAAGAAGTTAACCTTGAAATGAGAGATCGGAGTTTCACCTGAATGATTTCGGTAATGAAAGTAGTGGACCTTGGTGAATTTTTTATGTTTCTAAATCCTAGTATTGGAATATTATTTATATTATTTATATTTCATGAATTTTTATTTCTATAGCTCCTATAAAAAATGTTTTTTTTACTTGGACATCGATGGTATTCCAAACTACGTCAACGAAAATAATGTCTCAACATTATTAAAATTAAATGTCAAATGGATGAAAACAGCTTAAAATTGAGTTAATTATTAACTAGATTTAAATTATGATAGTAAAAACGGTAATTACTCGATTTGAGTCTTTAAAAAAAAACTCGATTACAAGAAATCATCCTCAATAAGTCTGGTTTCTTTGAAGACAGAATAAACAATTTAAAAGAACCAGAATAACAATGACATTGATAATACAATATTCATAAAGTGAAGAACTATAATTTTATTTTTAAGCTATCAGATTTTATCAGATTTGTCAGAAAAGCAGACAATGACTTGCGTAAGCACAACAGACTGTTTTTTTTTAATTACAAATTGATTGTCTAAGATTTGTTTATGTTTTCCCATCCATAATTCTTATTTGTCCACCAAGCCAAAACGAATTATTAACAAACAAATCTAAAAAATAGATAACGATTGATATGAATACAACTAATTGTTTTCTTTAAATTATATGGTGTAATTATTTGTCTATAATTCGTTCACATTTATCCATTGATAATTTTTGTTTGTTCGTACCTACACTAAACTAGGATGAGTTGTTAATAAACGAACCCAAGAAAATAGATAATAATCAGCATGAATACCTGACTCTTTTCTTCAAATTAGATATAATTGAATATTATTTTTAAGAAGTTGACTAATTAGCCTGTTTTCAATAGAAAACTCCGTAATTTAAAAATATCTTCGTTTTTATGTCTTTATTTTTTTTATCTTTATTTTTGTCTTTATTTTTGGCCTTTATTTTTGTCTTTATTTGTCTTTACTTTTTTTGAGTTTGTTTTTATTTAATGGAAGGATATCAATATTTCCTGGAAATATATTACAATGTAGCTTAACTTGACTTAAGTTTTTAAGTACATTTTTATTTTATTTCATTAAACGTATTTGGAAAAATATAAAGAATTTAATTTCTAGTTTTTTAAAAGGTTTTAAAGGGTTTTATTTATTCGAATACGTGTCTAAGACTGAGTTTAAAATATATTTTAAAACATACTATATACACAAATATATTTTAAAACATACTATATACACTACTCATAACAATTAAGAAAATACGTGAATACTTCTTTCATAAATGAGCAAAATTCAAACAGCTGTAACTTCATCAATCATGATCGAAATCTAAATATAAAGAAAAGAAAAGATTCTTAAAGCTTGAAATTTCTTTTTACATGATCTCTATCGTTCTTAAGTTCTTTTAATATTGGAAATTTTAACATATCGTGAACGTCGAACGATGAGCATCAACTAATTTCTAAAAGCGAAGTAATGCAACAAGCAACAAGCAGTATGTAATACAGAACTGTGCGCTGACAAAAAACACGCCTCTTATTATTAGTTGATCATTGTTGTTGGAACATTTTTAGAAATAAGCCATTTTTCTTTGTACAAAATCTAATCTATCGTATGCTCATTGGCTCACACAAAATAATTAATTTCTCATTAACTATTGTGAATTTTGCAAAATGATACATGACTTTTCTGCTCAGTTTCACCCGTTCTACTTGTATACGAGAACCGAGAATGGTTTAAGACACGCTATATATTTTTTTTATAATAGATGTCCCAAAGAAACGCTTGCATCAGCAGTATGTTATGCTGTCTTTGAATACTTTCTATTATCCGCACCGTGATAAATATTAATAAATTTTTTAGATAATTCAAAAATTAAAAGTTTCGGACAAGATATTAGTAGAAGAAAACTCGTTTCTGAATCCAGTTAGAAATATCTTTCGAAGGACAAATAAATTTTCTCAACCACTCTATTTATTTGGCGTTAATAGGAACGAATTAATCATATTTTCTTTTGAAAGATAAATATTTTTATTGGAAGGTTATTTATAAATTATATCACATATAATGTGCTGCGTTAATACTTAATTTGGCTCCTGAATTAGCGCCGCATCTTTCATAGATTTGTTTACGATGTTTCGTGAACATTCTAATTCATTTTTTCAAAGTGAGAAACAATCTAAAACTATTGCTCCTACACACTTCAGAAATTCTCTTTGACTGAGTCTATGCGCGCGCGCATACACACATATACACACTATTAAATTCATCTTATTCTCCTACACTATTTGTCTCACTATACAAATAAATTACTTTGACATGTGATATAATATGAATAAGAAATCATAAGTTTTAGCAAAAAGATGACTTTCCTGATATTATGTTCCATTCCATTAAATATTCATATACTGCCATTTATCTTAACAGCATTCTATACCGCATTTATTTTAATCAATTTATTTCCAGTTTCCTTTCATGAGGATTCCTGTCTAATGACGAATTTATAGGCTAACTTAGATATTCTTACGTACAGACGTGGTAAACATTGAAGTTTCGTTTTAAAATGCCGCCAATTCATTTTTAATATCCCATTTCTTTATTCATTACTGAAGTAATTTTAGTTAACTCTTCCTTAGTCCTGTTGTCTGTGGCCAGGCGCGATGATGACCTCTCTCACATATGCCTGTGGTGCACACGCTAATCATTTACAGGCATATGGAACCTACAGTTTAACGTTGATTCCGAAACAATTTTGGTAGAAAGTTTCTCCCGGCAAGGATATATTCTCGATTGTTTGTTACTGCCTTTCGAGAGAAGACACGAGCGTTTGAAAACTTTTGGCTCTGTTGGCAAACGAATCCGGGACCTCTGGCATAGCAAATCAATGCGCTGTCTGCTATGCCACGCTCACGCTCATCAATTTTAGTTAATAAGCAATATTAATTTCATATTGAACATAAATAAATAGCATTATCATTACGTTACTCATATCTTAGCAAAAATGTATCCAATTGATAACAGTATTATCATTGATTTTTGATTCATTAATCAAAAATATATATCGTGATGAATATATTATTAAAAAAATAAGATAATTATTTACAAAAAGTTTTCTCTGCTTCACGGACTAATTTGATATTTTTGTATTTCTGTAGCGATTATGTGTCGATAGAAAATTACATTAATATCAATTTCTCTACGATCTAGGATTAAAGTATTAACACGTTGATTGCCACGCTGATTTCCATCGATCGTACAAACGCCTAATTGATTCAATTAAACCACTAAAGCTGCAGTAAATAAATATAATTCAGGTTACGCATCTGTTAGCTTGTTTCATTAGCTCATTACTGGCTGTACAACCTATTTTGTAGATGCAATTAATTATACGTCACACGTAATTTAATAAAACGCGGTAACATCATAACGCCGGTCACCGGTGACCCCCGTGGCAGTCAACGTGTTAATCATGAGTAAATCTTTGTAAATAATTATAGTTTTTAGTGATACTATTATATTATTAATATTATATTATTAAGTATCAACATTTATTATTCAACATTTATTATTCTTACTTTTTGCTAGTCATATCTGCTAGCTTTGTAACGATCATGCAGAAGGTATTTATATGCATCGATCAAGCGTAATAGATGTGTTTGCTGTTTGCAGTTAATGAATAGTAAACGACTTCAAAGTATTATAATATCAATTAGTAAGTTAATATATAATTCATATACCCCAATGACTCTCTCGTCACCCATAAATATTCTAACTTTTCCTGCAACGAATATTTTTTATTGAAAATCGATATCAATCGGATTATTTCTCAGCTATATCTTACATGTGCTGGAGTAGTGATAGTTACAAAATACGGAATAAATGGTGTAAGTGATTGTCACATCCTTATCACATATTCCCAGCGACCATCGGTATCATATTCATAATTATTGTATTCGGGAAAAGTATTATTCTCCAATTGCTAACCAAACATTTACATCGCCTTTATACTATTTACATTTGTTAGGTTTATATATCTTTGATCATTGTTTTAACGTTCTTCGGGATCATCGAAGTAATTCGATTCTGTGTTTAACGTTGATATCTTTAGCCAGCAACTTTATTCGTTCGCGACTTTTCGGTTTTAACATCGGCATTAGGGTCCAGCCGTAATTCTTTAGATATCTCTACTCTCAAATATGTCAGATTTGTGTCTTTAGATTCGTCACTAACGTGAAGATTTTTCCGGTCGGACGCCGGTCTCATGTCTTGTTGCTATTTAGTCACATCTTTTGGATTGTAATTTGTATCTATGAAATTCTATCATGTCGTCGTATAATTTAGTGACGATTTGTAACACATGTTTTGCATCATGTATACAGGAATTTGTAAAAAGTAACGATCTAAATTAATAGTAATTAATGATAATAATCCAAATTAATGATAATTAATAGTAGGGGTAGAGGAAAAAAAGAATTTTTTAATGAGAAAAGGAAATTTATTTCCATACTATAACATCATTTATTTTACAACGAAAAACATCTTCAACAGTTTTTAAACTCACGTGACTAAATTGTAAAAAAAGTTTTTTTAACATTTTATATAAACAACAAATTAACATGCCGTAATACCTCTCCCGTTTATTACGGTTGGAAATAGTTAATTATCTTGCTACTGTACAAACTATAAATGCATATATTTAAAACGATATGAAAAATTCTTTGTTTATTTTCTTAATATACGTTTAGCTATCGTATGGCACGAAAAAAAAGGTAAAAGGTTAAAGTATACCTGAGAAAATTTAACAATTTTGCATACCGTATTGTTTTGACATAATTTTACGATTTTATACTTAAACTAGTCTACGAAGTTTCATTATCGAAACATTCTTACGCGTTATTGCGCCGATTCGCTCTGCAAATTGTATATATGACAATCTATATGTTGTTACATCGTAACACATACGTATTATAAATGTAATTAAATTGAATACTCTGCGTACATGAAATACATTGTGACTGGATTTCCAATGTGACGTTTTTTCTCCCGTTATTATCAATACAACGTTTCTATCAAATTTTTTCATCATACACATATAGGGCTTTTTTTAATGACAAACCGAATTAATAAAGTTAATGAATTAAAGTTAACGAATTAATAAAGTTAACACGCGTCAAATGGAATAAGAGAGTGTTAAATGAGTTCACTAAGTAATTTTTTTCGAGATACACAACGCGTGGAAAGTGTCAACTGAAAAGAGAAACTTTGCACATCGACCAATCGACATTATCATGTGATGCTCCGAAGATTGTTATCATATCATTATAAGTAACAAAAATAAATGCAGGATGTAATAAAATCGCATGCGATTCTAATAGATATATTCAATGTAAGAATTGTTCAGTGGAGCGTTTAGAGAGTTTTTAAATCTTACTAATAAATATTTTCAGATCTGTCCAAGAATTTCAAAGTGCAAATCAGTTAGATTTGAAAACTCGCTGTGCATTCAGTGTACGGCTGTTTTACCGAATATAACCAGTGTTTCGTCAAACGACTTCAGATAGCGGTAAAACAGTGGAAAACCGGTAGATATACGATGACGTATACACATATCTCGATTAGATTGATACGAATCGCAGTACGTAAATATAGTTCTTATCGGCTAATGTTGTCTCGTTGTATCTCGCCACGAGGGATATATAAGCGAATTTCTATTTATGACGTTTTTCCTAGAACGAACGTGTTGAATCAATCATATAATAATAATGCCATTAATACGCGTAAATCACAGCATATGTATATACGGTACACGAGATATATTACAGCGACTCATTTTCAAGCGTTTTCGAAACATCTCTTATTAGCGTTGCAAATAATTGCACCGGCGCTTCATGCTCACGCGCAAATAAAGACGGACAATTATCATATTATAAGCGGAATTATCTCTCCTCCTTTGTCATCTTTGGTTCGCACATACTTTCACGATCGGCTATTGGCGACGGCCAGCCAGTCCTGCTTGATAAGATCGGCACCTTTCTCGCCGATCATAATGACGGGAGCGTTCGTGTTCCCGCTGCTGATTGTCGGCATGATAGATGCGTCAATGACCCGAAGACCTGCGATACCATGGACTCTTAATCTCGAGTCCACCACGGCGGTGGGATCCGTTGACGGGCCTAACTTGGCGGTACCTACGGGATGGTAGATCGTCATGGAGATGTGTCTAATATGGCATTCCCAGTAGGCGTCGGAGCCAAACTTGAGGTGTTTGCAGCCGGGCAGTTTGACGCGATAGAGCCTCGAGCCGAATTGCTTAAAGACCTTCGCTTCGCTCACTTGGATTGCGAGCTTCGCACCTTCGACCAGAACGGCGATGTCCACAGGGTCGGAGAAGTAATTCGCGTTGATGACGGGGCTGTGAAAAGGATTGGAGCTTCGTAGTCGTACGGTACCTCGGGACCTGGGCCTCAGCAGCAAAGGCATGATAGTCCAGGCGTCTTTATTGGCGATCGGCCTGTACACAGTATTGTACACTTCGTCCGTCAGCCCCAATACCTTCCGTACTTGTATACCCGCGTCGGAATTGATAGAGGCCGGCGCCATGTGGAACTGTATGTCCGGGTAGTCGATGGATTTATTGGCAAATTTCGTGTTGACGAAAGCGTAACCTTCGACGCCGCCCAAGGTCGTCATGGGGCCTCTGCCGTTTACCACGTAATGCATCGTCACCGGGGTCGCCTGGAAGCGATCTTGAACTATGGCGACCGGTTTGTCAATTAGAAAGGTCAAACCGCCCATACCCACGTGGTCTTGCAGATTGTCGCCGACCCGGAGATCTTTGACGACCGAAATGCCAATGTGTCTCAGGTGCTCCTTCGGTCCGATGCCCGAGAGCATCAAAATCTGAGGACTGTTGATCGCGCCCGCTGATAATATGACCTCCTTTCGCGCCCGAATTATCTGCCTGTGGCCGTCTCTAATGAATTCGACTCCAACAGCCTTCATTGTCAACGGGTCGATTATAACCTTGGTCACGTGACTGTTCATAGCCGTGTGAATATTCTTACGCAACCGGATAGGCCGCAGGAATGCTTTTGCGGTGGAACACCTACTACCTCTGCGAATAGTTCCTTGAGATATCATGAAACCTGTTTGTCGTCCCCCATTGATATCTCGGTTCTCGTACCCCATTTCTACACCGGCTTGGACGAAGGCTACTACCAAGGGCGTTCTCCACGGCGACTCTTGGACCGTCAAGAAGCCGCCGGTACCGTGATAAGGGCTTTTCTGTAGATACGGGTTGCGATTGTCCTCCGACTTTTTGAAGTAGTACAGAACCTCGTCGTATCCCCAGCCGGGATTGCCTAATGACTCCCAATGGTCGTAGTCGTGGGCGTTTCCGCGAACGTAAAGCATGTAGTTGAGCACGCTGCTGCCGCCAAGGACTTTGCCTCGCGGCCAGTTACAACGGCCGTTTTTCATGGCTAGACACGCCTTACCCGTGGGCTCCGTCTTATATTTCCAATCGAGCTTCGTCAGCTGCAGGTATGCCGCCAAAGACGGCACATCCGTGATCTCGTTCTCGTCCGGGCCGGCTTCCAACAGCAGCACATTCCACTTTGGTATTTCCGACAGTCGATTGGCGACTACCGCCCCGGCCGAGCCGCCGCCGACCACCACGAAATCGTACTCCGCGTACAGAGGGTACCTGTCGATCGGTCGACTCTCGGGATCGAGCTGATCGTACCGGTAGTAAGAAAGACCCGCTATCAACAATGGCACGAGCCACAAACCCGTGCCCACCAGACCGATGGCGCCTTTCAAGGCGGACGTCACCACTATCGTGCTAAAGACCATCCTGAGGAGAACGGTTCGATCTCACCTTGAGAATTTTTGGCGAGTTTTAGTTCCGCGTTCTTGCAGTCTCATTGATTGTCATAATAGAATGTCGGGCGGTCTTGTGCCGATCTTTTCAGTCCCAAGAATGTCGAAGGGCACGCCGATGTTTATATCCCTCATGACGTTTCTATCGGTTCTTCCGGCGGGTTATCTTTATACTTCTTCGTTCTGCAACAGAAAAAGAGATACTTCATGAGAAAAGAGCGAATCTTCGTTAATGTATTTCGCAAGTGTTTTATTTAGCGAATAATTTAATGTCAAGTTGAAGGACGTTGTCTATTGGCAATTTGCACAAATAATCCTATCATTTTTCTCCGAAAGAAAACCGGTATATCTCGTTCTTCCCGTTTTATTCGGATGAATTTTAAATAAAAATAAATATCGCTTGAGATGTTTGAGAGAATTCAAAATTAATTTCTCAATTCATTTGCAAGTTAACGACATTTTTACTTCAGTATAGATGCGACAGAGGAGAAAAATATCGAATTTACGATTGGAAATAAATATTTTTTAAATTCCACTGCTAAGAGATATAGAAACAAGTTTTAGCAGTTTTTACCTCTAAATCGATTATCCATATTTTGAGCTAGTAACGCAGATTGTTTTTAATTTAACATATTTTTTTTATTATTAATGTTCAGTTTATATGTTTCATAGCTTGCTTGAAAAGTGTTTAAAAGAACTCCGTATGGTACAGATATCTGTCCGAGTCCCACATAAGGGGGAATTAAGTTTTGTTGAATAGCGCAATTAACGTGAGCTAATTGTCAGTGTATTTACGTTCGCTCAGACCGGCTAGTAGAAGCGGCAGCCGGCTGCTTCCGCTAGCGGAAGGAAGAGTGGCGTGGAACAAGGAAGTGCCGAACTCTCTTGCTAGAATTAAAGACGGTTATGCGCTATTGGTAATGCGAATTCAACGAACATTCAGCTTAATAGGGAGCCACGGGGGCGTTCGGTGACCGATGGCTTCGATCCACGTGTAAATTAGCGGATAAACGGCGCACAAAGTTATGCTTCGATTCGCGCCGGAGGTACGAGATGGTGATCTCATAACGGGGGAAAGGAGAAAGTGTTTCACTAGCAAACCGGTGTGAACCTCTGCCTGACTCGTTTCCTTCCATGAGACTTATGATTACGTTATGTTGTCTGCCGGTCTCCTTTCGTCTCTGTCTCACTCCTCCTCTCTCTCTCTTTCTCTCTCTCTCTCTCTCTCTCTCTCTCTCTCTCTCTTCACCTTCTCGCTCTATTTTTCTCAATTCCATCCGTGCAATTTTCATTGTCGACCTAAAAAACGCGCGCGATTCTGACCATAACAATATCTCCGATCGACAATTAGATACGAGGACAGGTATATTAACCCACATCTTTTTCTTCTCGCGACAGGCGAAGCGTGAAATTGTGAGTATGCTAAATATAACGACAGGAATTTTATTATAGTTCGCCATTCACGAAGAGAGATAGTATACACTTGAGAAAACTTACTTAAAAATGTAAGAGAAGATTAAAGAATTTCGGAGAACCGTCGCAAATTGGAATCGGAAAAATTTGATCTGCCTGCGTATCGCTTGCTGCGATGTGACGATCTTAATTTCATAATTATTCTAATTCATAATTATTCTTCCGGTCGAGGATGTTTGCGCATCGCGACTTCCTCAAAGACCTCGAAAACTTCTTCCTCGGCACGCGATATTCGGAATAATTGGGATAGAGTCTCCTTTATACCAGAAATTTCCAAGGCTGTCGGTTCTCTACAGACGTAGTAAAATGATTTTACGGCACTATTGGGGCGTTCCCGAGTGCCAATAGCGGCCTGGCAAATAAAATCGCTATCATCAGTCTCGCGCGAGAGGCGCAAGAAAGAGGAGTGGAAAAAACGAGGATACGTTCGGCAGATTTCACGTATCACGCACGGAAAGCGACGCGGAAGTTATATCTCCCCTTTTTCCTGAAATGTTTTTCCTGAAATTGCTCGCCAGACATCGGACGTAATTGCGGCAGAAAATTGTTGGGAGTTTAACCGATAGTATCGTAAATAATGCGCATACCGCGACCTTGCTGCACGATATCCGCCTATTGGAAACGGCCCATTGGCACAATTAGAAAGGAAATATTACACATTTATACAATTAAATTCTATGGACGTTGCTATTGATAAAATCATTTTTTCTGTGTTTCAGGTGAGCTCTAATTTCTCACGCTATTTTCAATCGTCGTTATACGGTGAGTACTGTTTTTTTCTACTCTGTTCCGCGTTTTATACACACATTTACATGATTAATTGCGGTGGGGGAGGATAAAGCGGTCAGGAAGTACCGCAAGATGTAACTTTCGAGGCGTCGAAAGTTCAAAACGAGACAAATGTCAATCGGTGAAAGTACGTTTTCAATACCTTCCTAACGTCGAAATTATATTGAACGGGCGAAAATTCGTGGATTACGCAACAGCCCCCGGTGGGTAACTCGTCCCAAATACTTCGGGTGAAACGAATGTTACTCGTCCCGTTGCGGATCAGACCGGTTTAATGACTTCGCGCGCTCCGGATAATCGTTTCCGACACATAAGTGTCGGCTGTCACATAAATTTCCTTTTATTGTGGCAGATGTACAAAAAACTCTCTCACCGGTTGATAGATCGAAGTAACGATCGAAATATTAAGCTAGATGGATGTTTACTTGAACATACGAAAAACTCGGCCTTGATCAAATGAAATGCAACGAACAAAATTAAAACCAACTTGTTCATTTTGCTCAATTCAAGAGATAAAAATTCAAGTCGAATAGATTCATAACATTTTTTTATATTTCCTCTTTTTATTATATGTATTATACCTATGATTTTGACAGTAATTTATTAGTTTTTCTTCATCTTATATGACGAAAAAAATGCGTCGGCAAAAGTTTTTTATTATTACCATTTCTAGTTACCATTTTATCTTATTTATTATAGTAATTATGAGCTATTTATCATCAATATACTTACAACGCATAATTCCTCATGGTATTAATAATGCATTTGACGTCATTGAAGTATAATGTGCATTCTTGATCTTGTTGTTGGAATTCTTTATTATTTTTTTGTCTTGTATTAGTTCTAGTGACGTTCAGTTCAAGGAATCAGTTTTATTGGTCCACTTATTTGCTCCTATACTTATAATAAATAATAATATATAATGATCATAAAATGAAGCGTCGTATTTTAATATATGCGTGTCACATTGCAACTTTTGCGCAAAGCTTGTATTTATGCTGTCATTTTCTCGTTTGTCGATTGTTAACAGCTCTTTGTTGCAATCCTAGCTTTATAATCTCTATAATTGCACTGATACTTAATCACTCTCCGGCTAACAGACGTGTCGAACAATTCTTGTAAGAATTTTTCACTTGGAGGATGAAGTCATAAAAATTGACTTCAGCTTCCGCTAGCATCCGATCCGGGCCGTCACTGATTTCGACGCGGGAACTGCCCGTTAACGATCGCGATCGCGGAAACGGAAGAACGTAAACGTGCCTATATATGTGTTATCACTGTCAAAATTCTGTCAGGAGCATCGTGCACGCTGGAAAGCCGCCGGTAACTAGACGACAGTCGAGTGACCACGATGAAGCCGGTAATGACAGTCGGAAGAACGATACGGTACTGCACCGATATACCTCCATCCATTTCACTCTCACCGTCCTTGTTATTCCCACTCGTGCTTAGCTTTCCTCTTATCCTTCCCGAAGGCTCTCAGCCACGCTTTGGCAGTGAAAGTATTCTCTTCCTGTGGTTACCTACGTGTATCTACCTACCTACCTATCTACCAACCTACCCTGTCAACGAGAGTGGTGACCGAACGTAATAGCCGCGCACACAAACGTAATTTGCCGCGAGGGACACACGAAGGATGGTACAATCTCGCAGTGAATCGGTGATCGCGGTGTCTGCTTCCGCGATGAGCAAAAACCGGTAAACTTTGGAAGGAAAAAAACGTGACGTATTAATTTCTCGCGAAGTATTAATTTCAGAGAGAAGGGAGGGCGTTTTAAGGAAGAGTAATAATAACAGCTTGAAAGAGATTGTTCACAGGAAACCTCTGCCATAAACTGTGTTATTACCAGGATGAGGATAATACAGTACCGATCATTTTATCCAAAAGGAAATTCCACATTTCTCTCGCGATGAAATTTGCGGACGACCCCGAGTCGAAATTTGGATGCTGCTCTGACGCTTTTAAGGATAGTTTGCGTCTACTTAGACGGCCTATAGACTGATGAAAACCTACTATGACCATATCGATACTTTTTAACTTCTCTTTTGAATCTTTAATTCTATAGATTGAATTTTAATGCCTTCATCGTCCTATTTTAACGCTAAAACAGGGAAAACGGAAATTTAAGACATCATCAGAAGTTATATTATATTATTAAAATTGAAATCGAGTCTATTTTACTACCTTAGCTCCTACTATATCGTGGAATTCATAAACATAGTTTAACATAGTTTAACGAAATTTCGACTCGGGAGATTACGAGGCAAATTTCTTCGTTCGGCATATTGACTTTTACGTTCGTTCTACGTCGTAAGTTTCAGCGGCTAATGCACATCGGATGGCGTGTTGAAACAGCCAATGTTGACTGAAATCTACGGTCTGTTCGCTACGTGAGCATCGGCACGAATCGCGCTAGTTATGTATCACGACATACGAATTTTGTGCACGTTAGAGGCACAGAGGAAAGTTTCTTACAAAATAAGCCGTCGCCTTTGTCAAAGGCGTTTTCTTGCTCTCGAGGAAACTGGATTCAATTACCTAACGCTTCCGTCGGGATTTTCTCGTAGTCGAGATCCGACAGGTGCGACCTGCCCGATCTCTTTAGTTACACATGAGAGATACATCGATAAGCGCGACGCTGCTTGTCTTTGAAGCCATTGTCTATTCTCCGCCCGTGATACGTGCGCTCGCCGTGTTACGACATGATTACTTAACCTGATATCATTACGACACCGATTATATCGCCCGTAATTCGAACAGTGTATTACTACATTCGAATGACACGTATGGAAACGTACAAAGAGGCATGATTACTATGAGCGACAAGGCTGAACATATATATTAGGTAAACCGAAAAGTAATCAAAATTTTTTCTTGTTGGCGAAAAATATTTATTTATTAAAGAAATCCTACAAATTAATCAACAAAATAATTTCCATCATTTTTTAACACCTTTTGCCAGCGTATAGGCAGTTGTTCGATTCCTTTTTTAAAAAAGTCCTTCGATTTTGCATTGAAAAACTTTTCCAAGTGCGTTTTCACTTCTTCAACATCGTTAAAGTTTTTACCTCTTAATGTATGCTTTAACGATCTGAAAAGGTGGTAATCCGACGGCACGAGATCTGGTGAATAAGGTGGATGAAGTAAAAGTTCCAATCCAAGCTCCCTAATTTTTTCCTGTGTTATTTTTGCAGCACGAGGCCTCGCGTTATCGTGTTGAAGGATTCTTTTTTTGTAATTGACCAAAACAGATCGTTTTTTTAAGAGCTCTTGCTTCATTCGCTCGAGTTGTTCACAATACACTGTCACTGTAACGGTCTGATCAGGTTCAAGCAATTTATAATGTATGATTTCTGAAAAATCCCACCACACGCAAACAAGGACCTTCTTTATTGTTAGTGATGGTTTAGGTGTCGGAATAGGTGCTTCTCTGGGAGAAAGCCATTGTTTTTTTCGTACAGGATTATTGTATAGCACTCACTTCTTATCTCCAGTTACAATTCGTCGCAAAAACGGATCGGTTTCATACCGAGACAAAAGAGACGCGCAGATTGTACGCCGTTGATCGAGTGCCGTCTCTGTCAATTCATGAGGAACCCAAATTCCTTGCCTATACACTTTTCCTATGCGATGAAGATGATCCTGAACTGTAGACCATGGACAGCTGACCTTTAGTGATAATTCCCTAATAGTTTGACGAGGATCTGAATCCACCATCGCCCTCAGGATATCATCATCTAATTTTTGAGGTCGTCCCTTTCGTTCCACATCTTCGAGGTTCCTATTTCCATTTTTAAACTTTTTAAACCATCTATGACACTTGTTTAGTTTTAGAACATCACCGTAAGTGTCGTTAATTTTTTTCACTGCTTCGTTTGCCTTCAATCCTTGATCGAAAAATAGCATACAATGACGTAAATGTCCTTCTTCTATTGTTGGCCTTGACATCTCTTCTTCTTACTAGAACAAAAATTTTTTAACCGAAAAATAGAATTTACAACCAAGCTTGACCGTAGCAACAAAACTTACGTGTTTACTGGACCGTGTCTCCACACGAACTGACTGTGAATGAACACATCGAAAAAATTTTGATTACTTTTCGGTTTACCTAATATATCATTACGTAACATATCTTAGAATACATAATTATCTCGTGTGTGCATAAGTATGCATAAGCAGGAAGTAGCGATTCATTTATGAACAGTTTTTTCCTTTTGTGTAATTTCCTCTTTTTATCATTAGATGATTTCTTGCAATTGGGATAATCTGAATAATCTGAATAATATAATCATAACATTCGTATTTATGCGTTATCATTAATGTCATATATAACTTTAAGTTGCATCAGGTTTTCTTATCGCCTTCAGCCATATTTTGCGTTTCTTGCCGATAAAATTTACGCGAGTGCGCATTTATGTGCAAAAAGAATCGGGAGTCAGAAAACGAACGTAAAAAGTGCAACTAAAAACAGCACATCAGAGTGATGTTAGGCAACGCGAACGTTAATTGATTGCGACAGAATAGATTGCGACAGAACACAGCCGTGCTGCAACCGTATCTCATACTCGACGAGGTCGCTCGCGGTCGCTAACGAGTCAAACTAGATGTAACGAGTCGAGATAAATATTTTCTGCCTTCGCGAGTCGCGATTTTTTGCAGTCATTTTTATCGAAAGTGGTATGTAGAAACCGCTTGCCGAGTAACCTTACCGTATAATCTTCGTCCGCCGAATGCGCGTCTTCCCGCCGCGGTTTTGCCGCGCTTTCTTTCGTTTAGTTATACTTCACGCAGAATATTTTCGCACGTGCATACATTTAACAAACCGAGTGGTCTGATGTAAGCACCACGGTAGTCGGTTACTTTCACTGTTCATCCTTTTCTTCGCGGGACACGCGAAAGCATCCGCAACTTAACCCGGGCTGCGTATGAGAGAGAGAGAGAGAGAGAGAGAGAGAAAGAAAGAAAGCGAGACGCAGTTAACGGCGTTATGGAAATCCGTTTCTTTTCCTTATCAAGTGATACGTGGAACGAAGAATCCAAGATCTCAGTTATATCTCGCGGACGGCCGAGAAAACCGGGAAATAAATGCCGGATTGAGTTCGTACGCTTAGGAATCGTCGTGTGCACTTTCGTCCGATGCGCCGGCGGATAAAGTCGAGGAAGCGGAAATGCCGAGCCGAAGACGCGCGTGAGAACGTTGCATTCCGTGACGCGTGAGTTTTGGCACGAAATGCAGCGTTACATAAAACTGTGCTCGCGCTTGCTCGCCCGCGATTCGAAAGTCGTTACGATCTCGCGCGTCTCGACGCGTCCATCTCCTCGCTCTTACAAATCAAGAAAATCGCGTTATGCGCTTTTAATAATGATCGCTCGGATTATCGATCGGATCGAGGAAACTCGGTCTCGTCTGTGCGTGATGGATTCTTAAGGACGAAGTGTAAGTCGCGTCGTAGGATGCGGAAGAGACTCGTGGTGTGGGGATGCTGGTTGTCGAATACAAAAGAGGGGGAGAAAGTAAATTAACTGTATTTCTCAAGTGTTATTACAAGGAATGGCACCGCCATGTATCACCGAAGCCCCGCCACTTCGATGGCCACACACTCAACGTCCGTGATAGTTTGTTATACACATATGTACAAAATATCGCGTGTATATACGCTATGTACAGCAGTCCCGCAGAGAGGGGCTTCGTCGAAAAGGCGTCTGAAACGTTTTAGGACGGAGAAAGTAACCTACGTTTAGTACCGCATCATCTTTACGAGCATACAGCGCGCGAGAGCGAACGAATTTTAATTACATGCAAAGGGGAATCTCCATCGAGACGATTTCGCCGCGACCTTCCCGCCCTCACCTTCCCGCCCCTCGCTTTCTTTTCACTCGCCAGTCCTCCTTAATTATGTCGCTGGCCTTCTCGCCGATCATGATGATCGGCGCGTTCGGATTGCCGCTGACGATTCTCGGCATAATCGAGGCGTCGGCGACCCTGAGTCCCTTCACTCCGTAAACCCTAAGTCGCGGGTCGACGACCGCCGTGGGGTCGCTTCGCGGCGACATCTTGCAGGTCCCCGTCGGATGGTAGATCGTAAACGTGAAGTGTCGCACGGCGCACTCCCAGTATTCGTACGTGTCGAACGGATATCCTTGGCAGCCCGGCATGTGAATCGTGTGGGGCCTCGAGCCGAAGCGCTGAAACGCGCTGGTGTTGGACACCCGGAAGGCCAGCCTGATCGCTTCCACGCAGACGTCCATGTCCTCTTTGTGCGCGAAGTAATTCGGAGTGATCTCGGGGTGGACCAAGGGATTTTTGCTCCTCAGCCTGATCCATCCTGTACTCTTCGGCCTCAGCAGAAGCGGCAGGATCGTCCAGGTCTCGGCACCGAACAACGGCTTGTACATGGTGTTGTATATTCGGTCCGTCAGGCTGAGCACCTTCCTGATCTGATCGTCGGAGTTGATACCGGCCGGTAAGAAGTGAAACTGCACGTCCGGGTAATCGCCGGACTCGTCGGCGTACTTGGTGTTGAGGAAAGCGAGCCCCTCGACCAGCGAACTGGTCATGGGGCCTCGTTCCCTCAACGCGTACTCCAGCATTACCGAGAAGGTTTGGAAGCGCTCCTTCGTCACGGTGACCGTCTCGTTCAATATGAAAACCAACCCGCCGAGGCCTACGTGATCCTGCAGGTTGTCCCCGACCCTTAGATCGGATATCACCGGTATGCCGAATTCGGCCAGGTGTTCGCTCGGCCCGATCCCGGATAGCATGAGTAACTGGGGCGAATTGATGGCGCCGGCGGATAATACAATTTCTCTTCTACACCTCACCACTTGTTGTTTACCGTTGCGAAGGAATTCCACACCTGTCGCTCTCTTATTCGCGTTGAAAAGCACTTTCAAGGCTTGCGCGTTCATTGCTATATGCAAGTTCGATCTGTTTTTTACCGGTCTTAGGAAAGCCTTCGCCGTCGAACACCGGCTGCCACGTCGTATAGTCATTTGCGTTAACATAAAACCAGTTTGATTCGCCCCGTTTATATCACGATTATCGTAACCCAATTCTTGACCGGCCTGTAGGAATGCGATCGCCAGAGGAGTTCGCCACGGCGCCTCCTGCACCGTCAAGTAACCCCCTGTCCTGTGATAAGGCGTCCTCGCTAAATATGGATTGCGGTTGTCCTCGGACTTTAGAAAGTAAGGCAGCACCTCCTCGTAACTCCATCCTGTGTTGCCCAACCGAGCCCAGTTGTCGTAGTCGCGCCTGGAATAAGCGTCCACTGTAAACTAGTCGGTTGAGGTTGATCGATACGGCGAGTTTTAGCACTCCAGCCCAGTTAAATTGTATGTACTTGCCGATTACCACGAGCGTAAACCATGGCATTGAGAACGCTGCTTCCTCCCAGAACTTTGCCGCGCGGCCAATTGCATCTGTCGCCTATCATGCCGAGGCAATAACGAGATGTAGTAGGCGGTGCGGTCTGGTATTGCCAATCAAGCTCCGACAGTTGAATGTAACTGGCCAACAAGGGAACGTCCGAAATTTCATTCTCGTCGCCGCCAGCTTCTAACAGTAGCACCGTCCAATTAGCCACCTCCGACAACCTCGAGGCGATCACAGCACCCGCGCTCCCTCCGCCGACCACTATGAAGTCGTACATTGGCAGCAGCTGAAATTGCATCAGTTTTAATTCAGGTCGCTAGATTATTCTTACATCTGTCAAGTTCATTTCTGTCAAGTGCAATTAAAAATAGAGTTTTTATCAAGCGCTCCCTATACGGAGAAGAAGGTCTCTTTAGATTTCGTATTTCTATTTATTTGACTAAAATTGGTTTCGTAGAAACGACACATACGAAATATCATTCGTTTGAGTAAACATTTTATCGTCCCATTCAAGGAAACTCTTAATAGAAGGAACGTTATTATTTGAAATAATATGTTTTAATCGAGTAAAATGTTATTTGGTTACGATAAATATGTAAAATGAAACAAATAATTCCTTTATAAGAGAATGATCTTTCGTTTCAAACAAATTTTTTTTATTTAAGATAAAGATAAAGATATATATTTTCGTTGAAAAGTCTAACGATCGTACTTATTAATCGAAACATTAGTTCCTTTGGAGCATACTAACGATGGGATTTGTTTGGATGCGATAAAATTTATTAAATCTGAAGAAGTCTTTTTCTTAGTGTACAAGAACGTAGCAATGTGTACGCGTGAAATTATCATTCACTCGAATTATTATTCGTCGTTTGATCGCGTTGACCGTTCATTAACCATGTAAAGAGAAAGGTAAAGAGCGCGAGCGTGAAAATTATTTTTTGCGTTCTCACCGTTGATCGACGGATCTTACGTTCAGTCGGTAGTCGGTGGATCACGAATGTTACTTTATCGATCGAAACGGAACTCCGTAAACTCGTTTAAATTTAATACCTGACGTGCATTTTGCGGATGTGATTCTGGATCGACATTGTTGTACCTAAACACACTGAGACCGATCGCCAAGAGTGGAATCAAACCGAGCCCAAGGACAGAAGTGGCGCCGATCAAGGCTGTTAACCCTGCTGCCATTTCGCTTTATTTTCACCGTCACATATCAGAATCTAGATGCATTCCATTAGAGAAGATTATCCTCTCAAGCGATGCTACGAAACACGAGTCTTCTGAAAGCAAGATGGTAAAAATTGTATAGTATCCATTCCTCAGAAAGCATGCAACAATATCGAACGGGATGAAATTACAATACGGCATGTTACTTATTTTAGATGTCTCTTTTTTTGCTGCTTACGCGTGTTTATGTTGAATTTAATCCGTGAGGCGGAGCATGAACATAAATTATTTAGCCAATCCCTACTTCTGTCGTCTTAAGTAGTTGAACTTAAATTAATGTTTGCGATTTTTTGCCATTTGCTACGTCCTTACCTTCTTATTTTTACATCAGCAACGTAAGCCGCCATTATTAATCGAATTACCATTTGACACGACATTTCATCAATTGATGAATATTTGAAACTGCTACGAACATCATTCGTCACAAGGATATCCTAGCGATAATTATTACGCTCGTCACCGACGCATTCATTAATCTGCCACTCGCGCACATTTTCACGCTGGTTCTTCAACGCTAGCTCGACTTTTACTCGCCAAACTTTCCCAAAGTGTCGGCAGTGCGTCCCTGAGATATCGAGATCACACTTTGACCACTTAATTTGCATTCAGCATCGTGACACACGCGGTTTCGCTTAACAAACTCCAAGTAGCAGTCTATAGTAGTACACAGTCGGTTTCCGACTGATATAGCGGCAAAGCTGCAGCGGAATGAGACTAATGCCGGTACGAACGAAACTGTAGTGCGGTGAATGCCGAGAGTGAAAAGTTCTTGGGCCCCCATCCTTTCAATGCCAATCTCGTGAAAACGTGACCCCGTAAGCTGAACGCTCCCGAATCTTCTCCCCGAGAAGACAATCTTATTTGTTTTTTGCATTACTACCCGTTTTTTGGAGACTTTTTTGTGCATTCGGCTGATTTCACGCAGAATTTTTAACCGGTGTTCCACTTACACCCCATTATTTTTCAAAGACAGATTTTCCAGCTGACCGAGAGTCGATTTCACCTCAGCGAAAATTGATTTAAGGCATCGATAATTTTTGAATTTTAAGCGATTGAATTTAATCGGCAAAAAAAAAACTTATCATTTGAGAACAAAGTTTCTCAATCGATCAGTTGTTCCTTATAAATTCATATTTTTTATTCGATAGAGGCATTCACTGAAAATTGATTTCTATGAATGTTTTTTATCAGAATGTCTACGAACTGTTTAGCAAGAACGTGACGACAGCGCGATAATGAGTCCATTTTTTTACTTTTGCAATTTACACGATTGCAAGTCATACTGAATATATTAAAAATACATTTACCTCCATTACCTTGATATTTCTTTTGATAAAGTACGAAAAAGTACTAAAAGTAATAAAACACTAAAACGACAGGCGTGGAAAGCTGAGCGACCGAAACGATCTTTTCCTGCTCTACCGGTAGAACGTGAAATGAAGTGGCATAACATGGCATTTATTTTTGCAAATAAACGCATATATATAGTCGCTATGTCAGCAAAGATAATTACGTTAACGAGTGTCTCTTTTTTTCTTTTCTTTCTCCCTCTCGGACGTTATAAAGCACAAGTCTCACTTGCACACAGGCGCACCCGCGCTCCTAATTGATATGCGACTCGGCGATATGGAACTTTATCGAATAAGGATCTCTGGCGGCCTACGTGATTCCACGCGCATCGTTTTCTTTTCGAACGCATGAATCGAGACACACGCGCGCTAACGTGCCAGCGTCTTTCTCTTTGCTTTCGTGGCGAGCACATACGCGGCGAGACGAGTTCACTTGGACGTACTTTCTCTCTTCTGCGATACTACGTGCCGTTCGGCAGACGGCTACACGAGCAACGCATCCGCGCGTTTACGTCGGCATTGCCTCGCGGCTACACGCGGTAGTTTCGATTTCCTGGTTAACCTTGGCTGCCGATTAGATTTCACCGTCGACGTTCGTTTGGTAATAACGTCGCGTTTGCGAGAAGCAAATTTCATACATTTCCACGTCGAGATAAGCTTTTTTCGCCGTGACACCGATGTGGATGTGTAATTCCGTTGCTTTTCTTTCTCGTGTCACCCGGAACTATGTTGCGCGTTTTTGCAGATCTCTAAGTTGAAGTATAAACATCTAACTTAAATTACACCAGATGGAGTATAAAATTATTCTGCGAATTTTTATCGTAATTTATTTTTAGCAAGTCAGGTTAATAGCAAAGGTTATTAATAAGTTTATAAATATGCAACTGATAATGCAAAAATTCGGACGAATTGTCAGCTGAATTATTTAAGCAACGAATAGAAAAGTAGCTCGCTATCGATGGTAATTTAATTTGCACATTCTAGCACAGACTCTCCGGACGACGACGTTCTACTTTTCCTCCCACGAGATCTCGCGATTTAGCGGTTTTGCAACTTTATCGCCAGGGGCCAAGAGAAAACGTCCTTCTTCTTCTCTTCGTTTCGTCCGACAAAGTTACGAATATCGTGCTGATCTCGTGGGAGAACCGGAAAGATCTCGGTGAAAACGAGGATTTTCCAGTCCCGGGTGCATTGCGAAATCGGCACGCATTCCTTTTGATCGGAACACGCTGCACATTTTGATCAGGTCGAAAGGGGACGTTCGTAAAATTTCTTTTCACACCACTCGCCTGTAAAGGATGCCTCGAAAAATTCACGACTATAATCTTAATGAGATTTTCGGACGAATATAGAGTGTTTGTTTAGTGGAAATGACTTGTACGTTGCATCTCTGCGCGTCGGAGAGCAGAGAATAATATATCACGGTTAATGATTGGCGGAAATGTTGAATAGAGATGCTATAATCTCATAGCTTTCGTGTTAATTCTTCAAATTATCAGCAACAAATCTATATTTGTACTTTTTGAGACATAAACAAACATTTTAGGAAAATTTAGTACGAAATATTCATTAAAGGCGTCAGTTTAAGGTTTTTGGAAATATTGCGGCAAAAGAGAAGAGCTTAACTACATATTTTCCATTCTTGATTATGATTTCGCATTCGATTATGATTATACGAGTTATTTGCTGCAGATATCTACATTACCTTTCGTACTGAAACGTGAGTTACCGTCTTGTTCATCCGAAAGTAGCTAAGAATGTCGGCAGGTAAATTTCGTTTGCTGAACCTGTTCGTAGATAGCGCTGCCTTAGCAAATTTCTCCTTCATGGCTCAATTAATATTTATCTTAGCTCAGACAAACATGTTGGTAGTATTTCTAAGGTTTTTAATAATGTAATAATTAATAAGTATCAAAATTTGTTTTAAACAAGTATTTTTGCAGACCGCAATTTAAATATCATATTGGATTCATATATTGGATTTATATCAGATATCTACTGTGAGCTATTCTTGATACTAATTACACTATTGTCTGATTAAGTTAGCGCTAAAACAAAATAATTAAGAATTGTATTAAGAAACAAGTTTCGATGAATTTTTTACGAATGGGTGTTTTTGTACTGGCATTGGATCGATTATATAAGCAGTTGCAGGTGAAATTTACTTTCGTTTCTTACGAATCAATGCAATGTGTTTGAGACTGTTTGGGTAACCGGCAAGAAAATATAATTTTTAGGAACTAAAATAAGAAGAAAAAAGTCTGCACAAAATAAATATTTTATTTTTTTTTATAAGAGGTAGAACATAAAATAAAGCAAAATTCTTAGATATTTTATTGAATAATTGAGATAATATTAAAAAAATATATCAAAATTTATCTGCGAAAATGATATAAATATTTCATTCTTGTACCACTCGTAACTTCTTTTTTTAACTTTACACAGATATTTTTTTTACAAACATAGTGCGCATATACGAAAACTTAATTGACTTGTACATGTACATTTTTATTTCTAAATCTTTTCTCTTCGATTTTTCTCTTTTCATTTTAAAACTAACATCATATTTAATCACGGAAGAAGTAACATTATTTAATATTACCTGTCGAGTTATGACTTATTCAGCTAACGAATAACAAATGAATACGTTGTCACATGCCTTCCAGGCATTGCGTCATCGATTAAAAACACGCCGTTGTATTTGTTCTATAATCGCTTTTTTTTTTATATGATACTCCTTATTGATGATACGTTACCTTATTCTTCACACGTTCTTAATGAAAAATCTTTACGTAGCATATACATACGTGATTTACATATAATAATGTTTTCACCTAAGCGTACACACTAGCATCATGATATATTCGTATCGAACGCACTTGCTTGAGGCGCTCTTACATAAATAAATGAATGAAAGAGCGATTGCAATAGCGACTGCATAGCGGTGAAATTGCAACAGCTTGTCTATGCCTGCATATCGTTATAATAGTGCAGTCCGCAATAATGCAGACGCAATTACAC
This sequence comes from Dinoponera quadriceps, assembly GCF_001313825.1. Classification (NCBI taxonomy): domain Eukaryota; kingdom Metazoa; phylum Arthropoda; class Insecta; order Hymenoptera; family Formicidae; genus Dinoponera; species Dinoponera quadriceps. The sequence goes on from NW_014555863.1 coordinate 1,405,135, forward strand.
GTTAGTTACGGTAGATGCATTTTGCAATTTGGTTGCTCGAATAAATTTTCATGCCAGTGTGAATATGCGCGTGTTCACATGCGTCGGTCTTTCACGTGTCCGTTTATAATTCATGTTACAAATTAGGATCTATCTTAATTACAACTCGAAAAAATGTTAGTTAAATCTTCAGTTATTTTGAAAAGTTGTCCAATTTAAGTTGAAATAATTTTCTAAATCTTTTTCCAAAGGTCTCCAACACTATGAACACTAAAATAATTAAATAGATATGAAAATTTCAAACACATTTGGAAATATATATTAAATATTGAACAGATATTATTTACTATTAAAATTTATTTATAATAAAACACTTATCTCTAAAATGGAACGTTGACCGTTAATTAGTTAATTTTTAATTGTGCATGAGCTATTATTTCTTTTTTATTATCTAATATCTTTTATAAAACTAAATCATTACTTTCGACATAATTATGGCAAAGTTATTACGCGAGTATATTATAGCCTTTACGTAATACTATTAATTTATTTACATAATATTAACTTATTACTCGCATTCTCGACCTTTTCCGCTGGAATATCTAGAACTTGAGGGTATCTCGAGTACGTCGAACTCGCTACTCGTCGAAATATCCTACAAGTGCTGGCAAACGTGAAAATTGCACGAAAACTGTCCGATCGAAGTCGCTACTGTCGCGTAGCGAAAATTGATATTTTGAAAAACACGTAACGTGCTCTCTGCTCTACGTCCATCGCGCTTTCACCATGTCGGCACCCTTTTCGCCGATCATGATCACTGGCGCGTTTATGTTGCCACTGGTGATAGTCGGCATGATCGATGCGTCGATCACCCTCAAACCTGTAATCCCGTAGACCTTCAGTTCTGGGTCCACGACCGCCATGGGGTCGCTCGACGGACCCATTTTGGCGGAACAGCTCATATGGTATATGGTCATCGTATATTGCCTGATCGCGCAGTTCCAGTACTCGTCAGTGTAGAGAGGGATGTGCTTGCAATTCGGCAACGGCTTGTCGTGGAATCTCGAACCGAATCGTCTCATGCTGCTCGTCTGGCCGAAGGCGATGGCCGCCTTGACGCCCTCGCGAAGCGTCTCCACGTCTTCGGGGTGGGTGAGATAATTGTGATAGATCAGGGGGTAGTCCAACGGGTTCTTAGACTTGAGCCGTATGTATCCGCGCGACTTGGGCCTGAGCAGCATTGGGAAGACGCCGAAGACGTCGTGGTTGTTGATCTTGCTGAACACTTCATGGTAGAATTCGTCGGACAGGCCGTGAGCGTTTCTCACATGGGTGCCGCCGTCCGAGCTTGTTGACGAAGACGTCAGCATGAACTCGATGTCCGGCCAGTCGTCGCTCTGATTCGCGTACTTGGTCGATATGAAGCCGACTGACTCTAGGCCGACGCTCGACGTCAACGGGCCGTCCTCAGTGATAGCGTATCTCAGCGCCGTGTTGATGTTCACCATCCGATCCAGCACTATACTGATCTCGTAATCGATCAAGAAGACCAGTCCGCCTACTGCGATGTGATCCTGCACGTTCTGTCCGACCCCGGGCGAGTCTTGAATCACGGGGATTCCTAGATCCTCCAAGTGGGCGCGCGGTCCTACCCCGGACAGCATTAACAAAACCGGAGTATTGACAGATCCGGCCGAGAGGATCACCTCTTTCTTAGCGTACACGATCTCTTTGCGACCGTTTCTGATGAACTCCACTCCGTATGCTTTTCTACTGAGTGGGTCGATCAACACCCGAGTAACGTGGCTCCACAGAGACAGGTGGAAATTTTTTCTCAATTGAATGGGTCGTATGAATGCCTTGGCGGTGCTGCATCTGGTGCCCCGGCGCATCGTGAGCTGGAAGAAGGCGAAGCCGGTCTGTTGCTCGCCATTAACGTCCAGAATGTCGTAACCCATCTCTTCACCCGCCTGAAGAAACGCCGCACCCAGCGGAGTGAGATAAGGGCTATCCTGCACCGTGAGATACCCTCCTGGAAAGGTTTCGAAGTTAATGAAAGATGGCCACCGCTGAAAAGGGAACAGTGCTACATTCAAGTAAATATTTGTGCTAAGGAGCGATAATTTTGCTTGGATTAACTAAATATTATTTGAATGCACACTGGCAGGAAAAAGGGCTACATTCAAGTACTCACTTATTTATTAATATTTATTCGACTCGAGTAAAATAATTAACTCCTGAGCAAATATTTACTTGAATGTAGCGCTTTTTTCCTTTCTGCATATCTGTAGCATTTCTTCTCTTTCGGGACGTTAACTATTTCAGTTCCTCGATTCGACGGGACGAGAAACGAGACATAAGCGAATCCTACCAGTGTTGTGATATCGCGTGTTGCGCGCCAAATATGGATTCCTTTGATCTTGCGACTTCTTGAAATACGGCAGCACGTCCTCGTATCCCCATCCGGGATTCCCGTAACTCTCCCATTGGTCGTAGTCACGTCGGTTACCGCGAATGTACAGCATCGTGTTCAAAACGCTGGAGCCTCCGAGAACCTGGAAGAAATGTTGTTTGATTAAAACTATTCGTGTTTGCGGAATTTCACAGAAGGTTCGCCGCGGATGACGAGTTTCATCGACAAACCCCGTTGATCTAACGCGTGTGCGCACATTTATCGCCGTTCTTCGTAGAAATCATGTATTTACCTGTAGATTTGCAACGACACGGAGTGACGATGCGAGAGGATCCGGAACTACTTTCACTCCGTGCGGCGTGCTATGTATACCCCTCACTCGACACGTTGCGGTATGTGGCAATAACCGGAATACTTTCATACCATCAATTAACGTTACCATCGTAATTATCGATCTCGATTTAATCAGTTCTTATACTTCGATATCAATTGTCGGATCAACGCGAATAGCTCTGGCATAATTTCAATATGATACGTTTCTTTGGATGCTCGACACGACCATAGGAACTTTGATCTTTCACTAGTACCAGTTAAATTATTCATTATAAATATTAATGAATGAAGACATTGCGTTGAAGAAGCAAGTTACAGAGCGTTGCAAGAGCAACAGTAAAAGAAAGGAGGCCAGTTGTTTACGAAATGTCAAAATGATCATGTTTCATTCTCGCTCTTGATCGTGTAAAAAAGTCGCGTACAAAAAACCATAATGTATTATTTCTTCTAACAATACATTTTTCGTACCCTATATAATATTGCAGCAAGTGAAATCATCCGACAGTGTTAAACGCGATTGTATGTAATGACAATGTTACATTGACACCATGACGAGTAAACTGGAAGCTACGTCACAAGTTCTATATGGATTGTTCTTGTGCGGTATCGTTTGAAACTCGTTCTATCTAACTAGGTTTTCGGAAATAAATCTATCACGCGGTCATTACATTTTCTTTTCTAATGACTTATGATCATCATAATGACTATGTCAAGCGGTCTACATTTTCTTTTCTAATAACCGCGTTACCTCAGGTATGTATCTCGTATTATGACGAACACTATAGCTGTATTCCGATACGGATCACTGTTAGTACTGAAGATCTATAGTTTATGTTACGTATAGATTTTCAGTGCTGACAATGAATATCGTAGTCTATGTGTGCGATTAGATATGCATTGATAAAAAATTATAGTTGGTTTCAGCGTCAAATATACTTTTTAACCACAAAAATAGTCGGGAGAAACATTTTTCTAGTAAACGTTATCATAGTGTCAGTGATAATAACTTCACACGCATGTTGCTACCATAAAATATGCTTGGCGCTGTAATTAATCCTGCTGTTCTCTTCAGATTTGGCCCGAGATCACTTTTATTTCCCTGTTACATTTTTATATGTGAACGTTCTGGCATTTCATGACTTCGTTTTAAAGCTTAGTTTCAAATTAACGTTCTTGAATTATCGAACAAAGTCGCGAAATGCTGAAACGTTCACTCATACATCACATAAAATCAGATAAAAATGATTTCGGGTCGAACCCGAACAGAACAGCAGAGTTAACTTGAATTTTCTACCAGTGTGACGAAAGGGCGAGCTCGATGATTATCTCACACCTTGCCTCTGGTCCAGCAGCACCGGTGATCAACCATCGCCTGGCAGGCCGAATCCTGCGGCTCCGTGCGGTAACTCCAATCAATCTTGCTCTTGTGCAAATAGAGTGACAAGATGGGTACGTCGGTTATTTCGGTCTCGTGACCCCCGGCCTCTAGCAGGAGCACATTCCATTCGGGATTCTCGGTCAATCTGTTAACCATCACGCTTCCGGCCGAGCCGCCGCCGATCACGACGAAGTCATATTCCTTCCGCAGTTCCTTCGTCACGTGCGGATGATTCTCCGGGTCCATGAGATCGTAATTGAAGTAAGCGAGCATGGCGATCAACACTGGGATTATGGTGATTTTACCGATCCCGACGCCCAAGAGGACGGTGGCCGCTTTCACGGCGGCGCCGATTACCCCTGTAATACTCATGATCTCGATTCTCGTGTGTCTGGTTACCGATTAATATGTGTGCAATATCCTCTTTCTCTCTGTCTCTCTCTCTCTTCGGATTTTACCAGTCGTCCAAACAGCCGAGTCACTTCGATTCACTAATTTCTTTCGTCTTTTTATTCGGCAACTCGTTTTTCCGACTGCACCTTATAGAATCTATCTGGTGGTGTATATCGGATAATATTCTTTTCTTTCTTCCTCTTCTTCGAAGTCGTTGTTATAGGATTGATTTCATCGTGGCTCTCGTTGCCACTCGTTCGCGGCTGCAATTACGCGATCGTAGATCAGGCTATCCGCGAGGAGGTGCAGAAACACAGATAAGAATGACTGATTAATGACACATACTATATAAGTCGCCGCAAGCACATCCCGCGCATCGTCGAAAGGAAAGAGTCCCCAAATCGTTCTTCTCTGTGATCTTGTACGTGAGAATCTGAAAAAAATTGCAAATTTATTTTACGTCCATTGAAACATTTTCTACATGTGTTCATCACGTTATAAATCAGTCTTCTCATTAACATAATGGGATGTAAGGATATATTTGCAAAGTCGATATTGCCAATTGTGTAATCCCGACTCACGTTATTTTGAATTTGATCATGCAGTTTTGATAATTTGTGTGTTACAGCGCCGATTATAAATCTTGAGGTTGTCCTGTAATAAAAAATTTGAATTAATCTTTTATTATTTCTATGTTTTCCAATTCTTTGCAATTTCTGGTCCGTCATGTTATCTTATCTGTTTGTGTTACTAGTTTGTATTGTTCCATTTCGAAATTACCTTGAGATTCAATTCGTCACTTTCTATTGAAGTGAGTCTTAGAAAATTAATACTCGAACTACAAGCTTTGCGTAACCGACGAATCTATTTTTAAAATCATATTCGTGTAATATATTTCTCTTCTTATTTACATCCTCTTATTTACTCCTCATTAAGTGGCTCTTAAGCAATCGATTTTCACAATGTTATGTCAAAATGATCAAATAAACGGTGGCTTACTAAAATAATTTCAAAAGAAAATCAGGTAATAAGTAAAAATTCAGTATAACACAGCTGAAGCCTGTCAGTATTTCTTAAATATTTAGCATTGAATATGGAAATATAAGATGAATTTTCAGCACTGAATATAGAAGGTGAATTTTTATTGACTTTCTCTTTTGCGACAATACACGACAACGTACATAATTTGGGCTTTCATCTTCGGTTCCTTTGAGAACTGACGATGCATATATATGCGATACGATACACATATATAATAGTGTCGTTTTTTAAACGATTTTCTTAAAAACTGAAAACACTCAAATTACAATCGCAACAAGCGCGATGTTGATTTGACAAATATTTCATTTACATTGACAAATGTCTCAAGATACATCAGACCAATGAACATTTTTAATTCATAAAAACACAATTCCGTGTTAAAATACATTTTAGTCACTTATAATACGTTGGATTCTTCAAGGATTAATTCCAGTATACCTATTCATACGCGGACACGTCTCGAGCAAATTAAGAACCAGTATTTGGAATTTATGATCTAATCTCTTTCGGATCAGTCGGTATGGTGTGATAGCAACACGATGCTAATCATATTAGTTGCGGAAACGTACTTTGCGATTTCATCCACATACAATTTGTAAAAAGATTCATGTACGTAACAGTAAAGTCCGACGGGTATCTTTTTTGCAAATAAAATATCACTTCGTACCATGACACTGGTCGGCATTCCGATAAAAAAAACACTCCTGCGATGGTGCGGAATCAGGAACACGTGGTGTCGGGAGATTATTGCGTGATTGGTTAACTCATCGAGGTAGAGAAAGCGAAAGACTGAGACTTGGAACATTACGTTGAACATATAAACCATACGGTTCTACCACCACCTTACCATCCAACCTACCTTCATCTGATACGTATCCCCGCTGATATTGAATTCAGCTTTCTTAATCTTAGCAAAACTCGTACATTGAAACTCGTGCATTGAAATTTGGATTAGGTAACTGTTATAGCGCTCTCATAAATGCGTGTTACTTCATTAATTGTGTATATAATTAAGTGAACCGGAATTGTCAAGATCAAGGTGAGTTGAATTGGAATTTCCAATTTCTCGCACTTAAATTTTATGATATTATTCACATAATTTATAATACTAGCCGCGCACACATAACTATATATTAAAGTCGGTTATCTATTCGGACTTAGTTACAATCACGAACTGAATGCAGTAATTATTTCGCTAGCGATGTTATATCGGTTTTGTATATACACTGTATTTATAATACAGGTATTATAAAAATGTTGATATAATAATCGGTTCGACGCTCATGTTATCATACTGAAATTTGGCATAATATCGGTATTATAGTGATCTCTTAATTGATCCTATTTTCGTTATTTTTGATCATGTAAGAAAGATCTTAGATCAATCAGGACAGGTCAGTCAGCAGGTGATCCGACTCTTACTTGAAAGAGTAACGTAATATATCTCTAACATAATATATCTCTAATATAATATATTTATAGAAATGAATGTTTATTTGTCTTCTCTATTCTGAATTTACGATAGTGTCATAGCGTAACCCCTGACATTTATTCTCCCGGATTTTGTCGATCGAAACTATTTGTGACAATGCATATTATGTCCTTTTGTAAATTATGTTTCATGATCACATTATGAATCTGATTGGTTTCATTTACGTTCAATAGTATAACAGTAGTAATACCGCTATAATACTGATATGATATTAATATTGTATCGAAATTTTCATAATACCGATATTTACACAAATCGGCTTTTTTCGGTTGTTGCGTAATGCCGAAAAATGCCGGTAACGAAAACGGTATTTTTGATAGTAGTTTCAGTCAATGATTAGAATGTCACCTTGGTGAAAGTTTCACCTTGACGAACAGATAAACGTTTTTCTCTAACGTTTTTCTTTCTTTTTTCTTAATAAGATTGCATTACAGTAATCAAGTTAATAACTTGTTACAGTTGGTTATGCTTACGCATCACGCGACGGAATGTCACCTACTTATTATTGTACGTGTACTTAATATCTGATATTTCTAATAACTATTTACCCACGAAGTAATTACCTATAATATCCTGCAAATTAGTGATCACGTCCTGATACATTTTGAGTTTATGTGTTAAGGGGGTCATCCCGTGTGACGACTGTTTTTTTAAGGTTTTTTTTGCATTTTTTTGCGGCGAAATGAAAAAATACAGAGCTTCCAAATTTTTACTATATATTTATTACATCTTAAACTATATGTATAAATTTTTTTATTTAAAAATATGGCGTCGATGGTGAGTTACATCACTGGAATGGCACCCATGTAAAAAAAAGCAGACAAACGGTGCCCACGATTCCGGCAGACTGGTTTATCGGAAATCAAAAAATCAAATTGCATTTTAATCTATAGGTGAACTAGGATTTTTTGAAAATATTAAAAATTCAATTTTTCGCATGCTTTTAAAAATTATAACTCAAAATAGCATGATTTTTTGCGACAATTTTTTTATGCGGACAGAAAACGGTTCAATATTTTTTAAAAATTCTAGTTCCCACGATAGCCACACATGTGTTAAATCTACCATTAAAATTTGATTTAAATCCATTGAACCATTTTCGAAAAATCATGGGCACCAGTTAAAAAAAATCCTTTGCCAAAATTACTTTGCCAGTATATTGCATGCTCTAGATTAGATTTATGCAAAAAAAAAATCGATTTTTTGAAGCCGTCACACGGGATGACCCCCTTAAAGTATTTGCAATTGTACAATAATTTAAACATCTTCACTCACGTGGAAGCACGTCACAAATATGTCGAATATGTGACAATACTTGACAATAATGATCGAAACATATGAATTTATTTATCTATATATGAATTTATCCACGCCATTAATTCATCAGAATTACTCGAAATTACCGAAATTTATTGATTTTACCTATTTTCACAATTCTAATTCGAAGGAACTATGCGTGCGTATTACGCGTAAGTTGGTGAAAAATTTCACTTTCGCCAGGTGATTTTGCAATCTTTGCATTGTACGTCTGGTAGTCTTTACCTTTTCACTCCAATTACACAGAGTTTACCGCGCTATGTACCGCGCGCGATATATTTCGACGATCGCATAAATAAAGCGCACGTATCGTAGTGAAATGAATGTCATCGTTGAAATCACGAAAGTCCTTGAATCTATTAACCACATCACCAAGCATATAATCAAAGAGACTTAAGGATGACTAATGACTACTAAAGATCACTCTACAATCATCTCGACATTTATTAAACATTATTATATTACACACGATTAAAGTTATCAAAAGTACACATTGACACATACATTCAATAAATGAACGGAGTACAATTGCGACAGAATGTTCCATTATTTATTCCACTAATCTACTCACCTTTCATATTATTAAATTTTTTACTCGAAAGTGGGTTACGCTTAAGAAAGCGTTTAGCGACAGGTATAACATATAATTTACATGAGGCAGCAAATGCTTAAACCATACCGATTTTAATATTCCATACTCGTCGCGACTGTTTCCACGTTACGCCTGCTAATATGCAACCTCTTATGCTTTCACGTCGTATCGTTTCGAGGTATCGCAGGCGTCGATAAGTGTATTAATACAAGGGAGATGCGATTCAAAGAAAAAGTATAAATCATCCGTTGTCTCTGATAATTCTAGAAGTGAACGTGAACATATTAATAAACAATAATTAGTATAGTATTAATATAAGTAAGTTAGTACAAATAACATCATCATCGTATGGATCGAAAGGATCGAAAGAGAGATGAGCGGCAGCGGCCGATTATTTTGGTCGCGTGTTACCTTGGTGGTGGCTGGCAGTCTCTATGAATATAACAATAATCGGCGCACATCCGCCACTTTCCGTAATAATGATACTGCTCGCGGTTTGTGCGTCGGAAGTAAGCAAATATCAATTACAGAACGACGGAGCGAACAAAGAAGCCGTCACAGCCACTCTTCCTTGATCATGTCGCTGGCTTTCTCGGCTATCATAATTGTCGGTGCGTTCGTGTTGCCGCGAACAATCGTCGGCATCACGGAAGCGTCCACGACGCGCAAGCCCTGAATACCGTGCACCTTGAGGCGCGGATTCACCACGGCCTCGGGATCGTTCTCCGGGCCCATCTTGCAGGTTCCCACGGGATGGTAAATGGTGTTTGTGTACTCCATCGCAACGCACTTCCAGTACTCGTCCGTGTCGAACCGGAAGTGCCGGCAGGCCGGCAACGGCGTGTCCATGAGTCGCAGATCGTGTTCGCGGAAAGCTTTCGTCTCGAAGAGCGCACGGCCTATCTTTACACCGTCGACCAAAGCGTCTAGGTCGGGATACTCCGTGAACATCCTTGGATAGATGAGCGGTGGACCCCATAGCGGATCGCTGTCGTTCAGGAGGATGAATCCGCGGCTCTTGGGCGTCAGCAGGATCGGCCTGATATTGATAGCGTCGTAATAGGACAACGGTTCTACCGCAGCCTCGGTAAAATCCCCAGGCTGTCGCGAGTAGTCCATCTGGTTGCCTTGGTCGAAGACGAACTGTAGGTCGGGCAGGCCGGGATGATGCGCGTAAGAGGTTTGCGCGAACAGGCCGCAGTTTGTGGGCCCGGTTGCGCTCAAGGGGCCTTTACCGGTCTTCTTGTAGTAATAAACGTCCTTCATTTTCATCGTGTTGTCCTTGACCGTGGCGGTCATATTGCTGACCGCAGTTACCAAGCCGTCTATGGTGACGTGGTCTTGAAGGTTCCGGCCCACGGCAGAGTCCTGCAACACATGTATGCCGTGCTTCGCCAGCTCCTGCGCGGGGCCCACGCCCGATAGCATCAGGATCTTCGCCGAGTTGATCGCGCCGGCCGACAGGATCACCTCCTTCCGCGCGAAGGCGACCTTCACGAAGCCGGTGGCGGCCGACAGGTACTCCACCCCGAACGCTCGCTTCGTCCTCGGGTCGATTTGGATTTTCGTCACGTGGGCGCGCGTCTTGATCACCAAGTTTCGTCGTTTGTGCCTGATGGGCCGGATAAACGCGCCGTTCGTGCTCTGCCGCATTCCGCGAACGGACGTCATCTGGTAATGTTGAATTCCTAACTGCTGCCCGGCGTTCCCGTCCACCAGATCGTATCCCAGCTCCTTCCACGCGTCTATCAGGATTTCAGTATTCACGTCGATGTAGGAAAACCTCTCGACGTCCTGATAGCCGCCTTGGCGGTGATAGCGCGGGTTCTCCTTTACGACCTGCAAAATTAGTGTTTCAGAACCACCTGACTTGATCGCGTCGGTTATTTTCATGAATACCGGGGAAAATCTTGTGGAAACTTGCGTATGTACAAGGTGAGGCAATAATTAACTACTGTCACCTTGAATATCTTCCAAATACGACGGTAGAAGAAAAATTTATCTAACAGAAATGTCATCCAACGGCCATCACTTTCAATACTTTCTGTAAATATAAACTTGTTTGTCGTCTTCATTTAGTCGTTGACCCGACTATCTTTCGGCAGCCATATTGCTTTATGATGTCATAGGCGAGAAATGATATGCAATAAGTTACTTTCATAATTGTCTGGAAACGGTTGAGAAATGGCTCGTTATTTCGGGTATCAGTTTGCAATTCTACGTGATATATCGATCGGACAAAACTAAAAATTGGACACAACAAAATCCATCTAACTGCTCGAGAACTAGCCGAGCCTTGATAAAATATTTGTATCCTTCGGAAATATTCTCAAGGTGTTAATGATCGCCTCGTTCTGCGTAATAATCGTACACGAGCACCCTCGTGTGCTTTTGTTAAGCCAAATCGATAGGAAGTCGATTGAAGTCGCTCGTTACCTCCGGGTCCTTGTTATTCTCGGACTTGAGGAAGTATGGAAGCACTTCCTCGAAACTCCATCCATCATTTCCACACTTGGCCCACTCGTCGTAATCTTTCGGGTTACCTCGTATGTATAGCATGTAGTTGATCGAACTCGATCCGCCCATCACCTGAACAGGAAAACATATCCGGATCAAGGAACTCGTTCTCGTGGTTCCCGTAATCCTCAGAATACGTACCTTACCCCTAGGACAAGGACACCCACCCCCTTTTCGGGCTCGGCACGAATGTTCTTCCGGCTGCGTGCGATACATCCAATCGATGTTACTCGTTCGCAACATGGAAGCGAATGCCGGAACATTCGTGACTAATGGTTCTTCTATTCCGGCCTCCAACAAAAGCACCTGTAAATACGTCAAGCTGAAATCATTCTCAGTAACATTCGCGTCTTGCCGGGTCGCAACGAAGTTCGCGCAACGGCTAAGTACATGCGAGTCACAAAGTGGGAGTCGAGAATGCCTGCCGGATTATTATTCGTCGAGTAACGACGCAGTCGAGGTAACTATTTTCGGGTCATAAAACTGCACTTCGTCTCGCGAAACCCGTTTTGTGCAGCACACAAGGCGTAACCCGCGCTAAAAAGAAACGCAAACTTGCCACATGCATTCACTTTTCTGCGTCGGATGCTGCAATTATCTTCTCTATCCAATGCAATTACCTAGTTCCTTAACCCTTTGTCTACGACAGACTTTGAGACGCACTGGCTGTATCATACGGCAGGAATTGAGTTATGATGTACGCTGAAAACGGCGAACTTTGGGTAGGGATGCATTTTTGTGAAAACATATTTCAATAATCAAAAAACTGAATTTTACTACATTAAAACAATATTATTTATTTCTCTGAACCGAATTATTATAAATATTACGAATTTAATATTAACACTATGCCGTCCGGAGACACCACGTTGGTGTCGTGCGCAAAACTATCGCGCAAAGGCCGGCGACAGCACTGTGGTGCCGTTTGTGTTCTGATTGTGTACTGTTGGTGTTCTGTTTGTGTTCTGTTTAAGTAACAATAAGTTACAGACATTATGATTCGATCGACAGATTTTCCGGTCAGCTAAAGCAACACCAGCTAATACAAATTTCCGAAACCGACAAACGAAAACGAAGAAAGCGCCATGTACGAGGTCTGTTCAAAAAGTATCGCGAATTTTGTGTTTTTTCAAAAATTATTTATTTATTCATGAATATCTATTTTGTCTCCTTCAAAGTAATCCCTATCAGATATTATACACTTGTGCCAACGTTTTTTCCAATCCTCGAAGCACTTCAAAAAATTATTTTTTGTGATCTTGTTCAGCTCCTTCTTCGATGCCGTCTTTATCTCCTCAATCGTAGCGTCGTCCTTTCATGTGCCTCTTCAGTTTCGGGAACAAGAAAAAGTCACAGAGGGCCAGGTCTGCGGAATACGTGGCTGCGGCATCATTAGTGTGTTGTTTTTGGCCAAAAATTCGCGCACAAGCAACGATGTGTGAGCAGGGGCGTTGGTACGAATTTCGCGGCGACCCGTTTCATGCCCAAATCATTAGTAAAAATTGAATGGCACGAGCCAATCGATATGTTTAGGTCTTCAGCAACTTCTCTAACGGTGATTCGACGATTGGCCAATACTATTTTCTTCACTTCATCAATGTTTTCGTCTGTTGTTGACGTGCTCGGGCGTCCGGCACGCTCTTCGTCGTTCACATCTTCTCGGACCTCTGAGAACATTTTGTACCACCGATAAACGTTGCTTCGGTCCAAGGTAGCTTCACCATATGCCACAGCCAACATTCGGAACGCGTCTGCGCACTTAATTTTGTTATATTCTTTGATTCATTTTTTGGAATAGGCAAAAATCGAAGACGAGCCAAAACACGTCCAAGCAAAACAGCTGTCAAAGATAAACTGAATATTCAAAATGGCCGAACTTGTCGGCATAAGTGAGAGACATGAGTACCAACATAACGCCACAAAAAATCGAAAATCGAATATACGTAACCCGCGGAAATTCAAAACTCGCGATACTTTTTGAACAAACCTCGTGTATTCCAAAAACAAAAAAAAAAGGACAACAAATTTAATGTGTAAGTCTTATGGAGTCGCGTTACACCTTGGAGATTGTTTTGCTTCATATCATCTAAAAGAGAAATACTAAGTACCCAATAAAATATTAATAAATAAATAAATATATAATACAAAAAAATGTTACATTTATTTACATATATCCTCGAAATTTCATGAAAATAGCGGGACAGGATTGAAAACTAATGAGAACTGACGATTTATGATCTCCCGAAAACCTCGAAAAACCGCCGGCGACAAGCGAAATGATCTGAGTCAGTCCTACCGGCGCCAAACAAAAGAATCCCGATTAGACGTGCAGACGGCATAGTGTTAATGTAAAGCTTTTTTTGCAAGATATCTAATAGTCTAATAAAGTGTGATATAATTTGAAACATGGATAAATATATAATCTTACATCACATTTCTTACATTGGTAATGTGTCTCACTTCTTTTGTTATGTTCGATGAGGTGAGAATAATTACCACGGTACGAAGTGATGTCTTCAGAATTCTGTTTATTGTCTGCTCCGGACGATGCGAACAACGGGGCGCGTGCCTCCACTCCGTCTAAAGACCCTTTTTTCAATATTTCGCTAATATTTAAATATTTAAATAGCAGATGACTAACGAAATATGTACCAGTGAAATTAGCGTTCACTCTCGTCTAACTGAGATAAGATTTATCAGAATAAATATCGATAAAATTTTCAGGGCGCCTTTAGGCGCCCTCCGTGTCAAACTGCGTCGAGCGCCTATAGGCGCTCTCAGTGTCACAAACGCAAAATTTCTACGCGCCTATGGGCGCCCACAATAGCCTAGGGGTTAAGGAATTGTTATGCGAACGAGGCAAGATCGTATTACGCACCCGCCACCCTTCGATTTCGCTCAGTCTGTTCGCCAAAACACAGCCGGCCGAGCCCGCTCCGACGATGATGAAGTCGTACTGCTCCGGCTGGAATTCGACGGGTTGCGGGAAATTCACCGCACCGTAATCGCCGACGGTCCCAGCGGCTTCCTCGAAAAATCCCGTAGCTCGGATGCTTGGATCGTCCGTTCTCAGTTGTTTGTAGAAATTCTCGCTCAGCGGTCCCGCGTGCAGCGGCGAGAATATCAGCCCACGTTCGTCCCACGAAATTTGCTCGAAGTCTTCCAGACGGTCATTGCATCCGGCTGTTGGCGGTATTGCGAGTGCATCCCAATTCGCGGCGAGCGGGTAATAGCAATGCGGAAAGTTGTCGGAAAGTACGGGGTAGCTGTGATCCGTCGAATACCCGAAGAGCCGCGCAATGAAGGCCAAGAAGAGATACGTCGAAGGTTGGCACGACGTAACCGTCGAGTGCGGCGCGCAGAGTTCCGCTAAATTCGGTGGCACCCACGACATGGTCAGATCGAATCCTCGGAATCGCTCGTTCCTCAAATTCGAACGTTACGATTGTACCTTGCGGTTTAATTCTGCTCGGTGTTTCACACAGTTTTCACGAGAAGTTACATCGGTTTAGCCGATTGTTATCTCATCGTTTAGGCAATCAGTGAAACGTTGCACGAATGTGAAAGCTGTCAGTATTGAACGAGCTATTCAATAACGAGTTCCGTAACACAGTAAAACACCGTTTTACTGACGATCCGTCTCGAAGGCGAGGAAAAGATCGCGGATGAATCCGAACGCACCTGCGTTGCGCACCGAGTGACACCGGCGCACGAATGACTTCAACATGGTTCAATACTCCGGTATTATATTCTTGGTTATATCGCTCGGATATGAGCGAAAGTATATCAGGGTACTTTAGGGGAGAGAAATACCAGTGTACTGAAATTTCTTACAAAATTTTTTGCTGCCGGTAATTTCGACGAAATATCCTTGAAATATTTAAGCGAATTTTCCTATCGGACGAAAATATTTTTTCACATTGCGTTATAAGTCGATAATTATCTTATTTAAAAAAATGTCCGTTTTAAATTGGCAACATACATGCAAGTCGTAAACTAATTCATGCCTCCGGACACTCGAGATATTCGTACGTGTTTTTGCACGAAATGTAGGCAAATATAATGCAGAATAACTTTCACCCGTTATTTTTTCGCTATTTTGGCGTCGCTCGGTTTGCCAAAGTTGCAACTTATAAATGCATTTATGAATGCATAGTAAAAGCGCGGTTATTTAACGAAACAAACGTGCAACGAGATAGATAGCTTTCGATTGTCGCTGTTCGTTGTTCACAGCGTGTCCGTAACCCGAGGAATTTGTTCGTCGATTTGTTAGAATTTACGGCAGGCGGTACTTCGCACCGTGATTTTCCGCGCGAAAACGACCGTTCGTGACTACACGCTTCGCAGCGTGTAGTTGTAAACTTGGACCGTCGTGTCTCGGTACATTTCTTTGTATTTTCGCTTTCTTTCGTTTCTTTGTTCCCATTGTCCCAGATCGACCAATATCCATTGGAATCTGCTATATATAGTTTACGATACGAGAGAGACGAAATTCTAGTTAACAAAATATATTCTTCGTTTAATAAAATTCCTTATCAGTAAGAAACGCCGGCGAAGTAAATTATAGATGTTATTATCTAAGCTCGTAACGCGCGAGGTAAAGAGATAATGAAAAGAACTTAATTCTACCATTAATTAAATCATAGGAATATAAATGAAGACTGGACGACTAAAAATACGATTAAAAATACAGTTGCAATTATTTATTAAAGGAGTACATTAAAATCCAATACATAATCATTTACAAGCGAAGCTTAATTTTTAATAGCGACAGATATAACTGAACGAAAATTAAAACATTTTTTGTACTTATATGATGATACTCAAGTCAATTTCGACGAAGTATCTTTGAAATATTCGAGCGAACTTTTCCATCGGACGGGAGTGTCTTTGCATATTGCGTTGTAAGTCGATAATTATCTTATTTAAAAAAAATGTCCGTTTTAAATGTAACATATGTAATTATATGCAATATAATATAATTACATATGTGGCATATGTAATTATATGCAAATCGTAAACTGTTCATGCCTCGGGACACTCGAGATATTCGTACGTGTTTTTGCACGAAATGTAGGCAAATATAATGCAGAATAACTTTCAACCATTTTCTCGCTATTTTGGCGACTCAGGTCAAAGAAGGGCAAAATATTATCATAAACCTCTAAATATGAGAGTGTATCGTGTTGTGTGTGACGTATATGATAAAATATGATGAAAAATATATATATGATGTATATATGATGGAACAATAACTTTGTCCTGGAATATATTCATTATTTTTAGACATGTAAAAATATTTTAATTACGAAAGTTATGTGTATTTGGTATCAAGAGAGCTATAATAATTAATATAGTGATAATTTTTTTAAGAGTGAGTGCGCTTCGGAGATTTCAAGGTCACCTAATTTTTTTTTTAATGACATGCTATAATTTCTTATCTTTAATGTAATAACGGAATGTTCAGACGAATTAAACAACCTGATACAAGATCATTAAACAATGGAGTAAAACCATGATTCTTACATTATCAGAAATGTTGGAAATAATGTTTATATCGATGCAACATTACAATTGTCGAATTCCTAAAGCATCTACATTTCTTATCATTTTTGGACTGATTGCAACATACATACTGCAATAATTTGCTATGATTATAATACAACAACATTATATAGCGAAAAAAGCTAATCACACCAGAAAATGTGAAGTAGTGAATTACTACAGCATGAGCTGAAAATTTTATTACTAGCACATTAAGGCCTTCTTCATGCCATACTTTTGCAATTAAAATATTTTCACATCTTTAAAGATAGCGGGAATTTTCTAGGCAGACAAAATTATGTTCCATCCTGTATATGATAAAGTATATGTATACAAGGTATCTGAAAATTTAACGCATAACGTTTGTGTGCAGATAGAACGGCACAAATTGAACAAGTCATGTACCATTTTGTAAATTTTGCAATAGTTATTAAGGAATTAATTAAACAATATGAATGAATGAACGTTCGGAAAGCAGCAGAATGGATTCTGTAGGCATGCACGAAGAAATTTGGTTTCTAGCTTGTAGAAAAGACTTATTTAGTATCTCCTAAAAATTATGAACATCAGTCGATAGCGAGAAACGCGCCTTTTTTGGCGCGGTGTCACGTTATTCATAACTTTCCCTACCGCGTCTTCGTTCTTATATATGCGCTCATTCGTTCTTATATTTTTTAATTAATTAATAGTTAAATTTAATAATTAACAATCAAATTTGGTTAATTAATTAATTAAATTTATATTTTTTAATTAATTAATTTTTTATTTTATAACTGTTGCAAAATTTGTAAAAACGGTCCATGACTTTGTTATTTGGTTTGATTTGTTCTATTTGTACACGAGTATTATGCCTTAAATTTTCTGACACACTGTATAAAAAACACATGTATAATAAATAATAATGTACTATTGCTGCAGACTCTGTTAAGAATGAAATGTCTTTTAAAAATGAAATTTTTCTGTATGTTTGTTAATTCGTCGTTTATAATATAGATAAAAAAAGAAGATCAAAAAAGACTTCAGTCTTAAGAATGTTATATATCCTAAACCTTTCCTTCTTTTTTAAAATTAGGATAAGTCTCTTCATACTTTATCTTAGACCCCCAATCTTCCTTAATTAAATCTGCGCCTTTTTCCGCTATCATTATCGTAGGTGCATTTGTGTTACCGCTAATGACTTTTGGCATTATAGATGCATTGATGACTCTGAGACCTTGTACGCCGTAAACTCTCAATCGATTGTCCACAACGGCCGTGGGGTCATTTCGAGGAGCCATTTTGGCCGTACCAACAGGATGGAAAAACGGGGAAGACAAATGTCGCAAGTTGCATTTCCAATATTCCTCGGAATCGTATTGGATGTGTCGGCAACCCGGAATGTCCACATTATGCAACCACAATCCTTTTTGTGCAAACGTTGGAGTTGTCAGCAGTTGCTTTACAAATCTCAAAACTTTCAACATCGTTTCCATATCTTCCGGCTCGGATAAGTAGTTCGCATAGATCTTAACAGGATCTGCTGGATTTCTGCTACGTAACAACAATTCACCTAAGCTCTTTGGTTTTAACAGAACCGGAAGAAGCTGCAATATATTAGCTTCATTCAGCACGTTCATTAAATCACTGGTTATCCGGTCGTCCAAATTGAATGTATTCATCGTCGTTTTCAACCTTTCTACATGCTATCGAAGATAATGAAGATGAAAGAACTGGATATCGGAGTACTTAGATGTCTCGTTATTTATATTGACAAAACCTACGATGTCGAATCCTAATTTGGTTGGAAAGAAACATTAGTTGTGTATCAGGCATTGGTAAGCTTCGTCCATGCGGTAGGTAGTCGGTGGAGGTGGTACCGAAGAGTGGTTCCTGTAGGCCAGATATATACCTTCCCAGCCAACATGGTCTTGAAGATTTTTGCCGACTGGTAAATCAACAACATTCGGTATTCCCATTTCGAGCAGATGCTTTTTAGACCCAATGCCGGAGAGCATGAGCAGTTGTGAACTGGCGACACCGCCGGCGTCACTTCCTTCGACGCTCTCAAGTCGACCGATCTGCCATCCTTTAGTGTTACTCGTACTCCGTACGCCTTTGTATCGTTTAGTAGTATGAGTAGTCGGCTCGCGTATTCATCATTAAATAGAGATTGTCCCTGTCCTTGACTGGAGTTAGGTAGGCTTTCGCTACGTTTATCCTACGACCATCGTCCACAGTCCATTCAGCTAAGCCGAATCCGATGAACTTGTCATTGATGAGAGGTTTCAGCGTAGGTATCCCCAAGTCGCCGGTGGCATTCAGAATCATACCTTCTATTGTTGTGTCGGTATAATTGTAATACCTGACAGGCAACAGCCCGTCGGGATTGCAATACTTTCTTCTCCACTCGGGTGTGTTGGCATTGCCGCAGTTCTGAATTTTCTTGAAATATGGCAAAACTTCCTCGTAGCTCCAACCTTGGTTACCCATCCGGGACCACTCATTGTAATCTTTGTCGTTGTCGATAAAGAAGATCATAGCGTTTATCGAGGAGCTACCGCCGAGAACCTTGCCTTTATTTCATTTGCACTGCTTCGTTTTGGAACCCAGGCAAGCTTTCGGCTCCGGCTGGAAGTCATAGAAATAATCTTCCGGGGATCCTAGTAGCTGCGGGAACATTGAGGGCATTTCAGTAAGAGCTGAGGGGTAGTCACCTGTCTCTAACAGCAGTACTTTTTGTTTTCCTATTTCCGTCAAACGATTGGCTAGCACGGACCCAGAACTTCCTGCGCCCACGATAATGAAGTCAAAGCTAATGGCATTGTTCAGAATTTCTTCCGTGCGATCCGGCGGGTAATTTTTGACATTGCTTAGTGCGCAGTTTGTAGCCAGAATCGCGTTCGTCATTTGCAGAAAGAGGGGTGTCGTATTGCCACTTGCTGCAGTTGCACAGCTATTATGCATGCATGAACCGCATTCCGCCATGATTACGCGCTTAATTATTGTAAATCCTGTGAATGATGTAATATTCAAGTTTATTACTTTATATATTAGCCAGCTGTCGGAATGCTAGATTAATTGTCGGTTAACTTTACGTGCTGATAAATGAAAATTATATTAAAATAGAAGGAAAAATAATAGTGTCATACCGAAAAATATTAATTAATATTCTTGTAGTCGAATTGGCTGGTCTTCATTTAATCGAACGATTTCAGAAAATTGAATTAAAATAACTACACTCGTCTTTGAACTGTGTTTCTAGTTGCGCTGCTTTTCTCGTTCACGTCTAAATGCCTCGTGTTATGCTATCACTTGTCTTAAATAATCTTCTCTTGCATATGTGTTAGCGGCCAATTGTAACCTTTTCTTTTGTTTTACTTTGCTCGGAAATTAGGTTAACCCAAAATATAATAACCAAGTGAAATTTGCTATCAGGACAAGATTAAATATATAAATATGTTTTTAAATCGCTTATGTGTTACACTTATAAATAGCCGTTGGAATCCGAGATCACTGACTTTATCTTTATTTCATATATATGTTTTTGTTTCTTGCTCGACAGTTTCTATTATTATTGGATCATGCTACTTAAAAAACTGACAAATTTATTCAACACCACAAAGATTACTCAGTTTTTCGCGGCTGATAAAGGAGATAAAGGAAACAAATAAACGAAAGACCAACTACAGATAATTAGAGAACTGACATAAAGTTTTAAACGTAATTAAATATAATTGAAATTTAAGTAAGACTTTTCTTTACTTGGTTCAAGCAACGAAAGAAGGCCATTAGAAGTGAAACGCGGATTTTCTAGTGCAATTAGATATTAATATTCTCAATATTAATATATAGATCACCACATTTTTTTTTTAATGGCATACTATATATTTTTTTCTTTAATGGGCAAATGTTTACAATAGGAGAGACTGCTCTGGTGGACTTGACCTTGACATATGTTGTCAAGGACTTGATGTTGACCTTGACATATATTGTCAATTGACGTGACATATATTGTCATGGCCCCCCATCGGAGCTGCCTTCCCTATTGTGAATATTTACCAATAACGATTTTTACATCATAAGAAATATTCGAAATAATGTTTAGGAATTCGACAATTGTAATGTTTACATCGATGCAACATTACAACTATCGAATTCCTAAAGTACCTACGTTTCTTATCATTTCCGGACTGATTGTATCATACATACTGCAGTAATTTGCTATGATTATAATACAACAACATTATATACCGAAAGAAGCTAACCACGCCAGAAAATATGAATCAGCAGCATGTGCTGAAAAAAATTATTACTAGCATATTAAGACTCCCTTGATACTTGATTACTTTCGCAATTAAGAGGTTAGGCCAGTCTAGAGCCCTCAAAAAAGGCCTAAATTTGACAATTTATTCTGGGAGTAAGGAAGAAGGAATCGAATTTCTCTCTTTCAGGCTTTATTAAACATGTATTTGAGT
>NW_014555864.1:0-511 GCF_001313825.1 Dinoponera quadriceps
ATTTAAAACTATTAATTCATCAAATCTGAAGTGACAAAATATCTTTCTTTTGTTACGTTTGAACTTGAAAGTTTTAATGAAAAGTCAAAATATTTTGGAAAATTAACCAGGTTTGGATTAGCCAGCTTGTGGTGAGGAATTCAATCATTTCAAGAAAAATAAGCGATTACACTCGCTGTTCCCAGAGTTAGGTGGTTTAGCCTGCTTGGGGTTTGGTAGGGGTGGTTTCTTGACCTTCATTTGACCTATGGAAGTCACGTTAACCCCTTAACCTACGATTTAGATTCGAAAATTTCGGGCCTTGCATCTACCACAATTATTACATCGCTTACCAAATATTCTACAAATCCCGATCATCTACTACGGGCTATGCCCGTAATATTTACGTTTGGGCTGATCATCTACTACTTGCTATGCCCGTAATATTCATGTTTGGCCGGATCATCTACTACGGGCTATGCCCGTAGTTGTAGGTTAAGGGGTTAACCTTATACTTTGATACATATTTGGA
>NW_014555865.1:0-482 GCF_001313825.1 Dinoponera quadriceps
ACATACAATATGACAGGCGACGCGCCTGAATGATGCACACAACGGAGTTTCATCACACGTACGCACACACATACGCACAGTCGGTATACTTGAGCGCTCGGACAGCTGCACCGCAAGCGCGACGCAGCCCGACGATATCTTCTCTCTCTTTCTACACCGCAGCGCCCGTATCCATTAAACACCTCTTTTACTCACCTTCCTGAATCCCAACTGAATCAAGACGAGACTCTTAACACTAACCGTCCAATCAGAAACCGGTCTATTGGAAAATAGACAAATGCGAGAACCATACGTATAATATATATAAATAATTGTAATAATCAATTGAAACATGCAAATTCATAATATCTATAAAATTATTATCACAACCATTTTAATTCAATATTCTGCTTTATTTATTCAAAACTAACGTACACAGTTATAAATTATTAATTGTTACGTGCTAATTTAAACTGTCAATAATAAAAGTATATGCGTTACAT
>NW_014555866.1:0-1644 GCF_001313825.1 Dinoponera quadriceps
TTCCCCTACTCGCTTAACTTGTGACCACACGCCGTCACCACACAAACACAACTTAATTTTGTAATACATCGCCGTGCGCTGTTTTTAACTGTAATTTCGTCTTTATCGATATTGTAAAATTCGCCCCCTTTCTGTCAATAAATATAAAGTTGCTAACTGCGCGATTTCGACTTTTATTAAATATTGTAAAATTAATCTTTTTTGTCAATAAATGTTAAGATTGTTAACTTAAAGTTCCATTTTCTCATCATCGCGCACTTACCACCCTTTCCCCTGGCCAGTGGAATAATTTCCAATTATTCCACTGGCGGTCCCATCCCAGGTAAAGGGTTTCAGTACCCTGACCTAAAATAAGACCACTCTGCGTATGCTCGCGTCGGAGTAAAGCAACCCTTCTGGTCTCTGACCCGTGCCGCCGACATACAGGTACGTTCGGAACTCGCGTTTGCGAATGCGGTCGTTGCGTTCTTTTCCAGGACGCAACAGAACATTATTTTTTATTGCATTGAAAATGTAGGGTTTCGAACCAAAAAAGAGCATTTGCGGGAAGCATTACATTTGCACAGCTTTCATCTCAAGAAATCTGCTACTGAAAGTCATCGATTGCCAATGGAGCCTTATGGGAAGCATGCTCTATCTGAAACAACTTGCAGAGATTGATTTAGACGATTCAAAGACAACGATTTCGATGTGAATGCCCTGGTCAGCTGAAAAAGTTTGAAGATGGATAATTGAAGGTATTAGGAGATTAAGAAGATTCACATCAGACGCTCAAAGAGTTTTCGGAAACATCAATTAGCAATGAGTCAACCATTAGCAAACGTTTAAGAGCAATGGAAAAGATACATCAGTTAGTAAACTGGATCCCACATTAATTGAGAGAAGGAGACTTAGCGAGACGTTTAACAATTAGTGAATTGCAGTTTTGAAGACAAAAACGCAAGTCTTTTTTGCATCGAATTGTGACTGGCGATGAAAAATGGATTTGTTACGACATTCCTAAGTGCAAAAAATCATGATTGCGTCCCAACGGAACATCAACATCAACGCCAGAACGGATATTCGTAAAAAGAAGGTCAGCGGCTGTGCATTTAGTGGGATCAAATCGGTGTAGTGTATTATGAGCTGCTGCAACCGAATCAAACCATCAATGCTAAACGCTACCGATAATAATTACTCAATTTAAATCGAGCAATTAAAGAAAAACGCCCGCAATACTCCAAAAGACAAGACAAAATATATTTTTCTCCATGACAATGCTAAACCACATGTTGCAACACAGGTGAAAGATATCTTGGAGGCATTTAGATGGGGTGTCTTACCCCACTCGTTCTATTCACCAGACGTTGTTCCTTCAGATTACCGTTTGTTTCGGTTAATGCTGCATGGCCTTTCTGAACAGAACTTCAATTGTGCTTTTGAAGATATCAGAAAATGGCTCGATGACCGAATCGCCTCGAAAATCTTGAATTTTTCTACCGCGAAATCCATGTGTTTCCTAAAAAGTAGGAAAAGGTTGTAGCTTCCGAAGAACAATGCTTTGAATAAAATATAATGTACCGTTTTTTCTTTAAATAAACATGAGTTTTTGTAGCAAAACCAGCGAGAATTAATTCATGCTCTTAATATATAGGACCCACAATT
>NW_014555866.1:1736-2052 GCF_001313825.1 Dinoponera quadriceps
GAATCCGAAACTTCTAGTATAGCAAACCAGTGCGTGGTCTGCTATGCCACACTCGTCTTTTCGCAATAGTTAATAAGGAATTAATTAGCCAATCTGAACGGATGAACGTACAAAAACAATCAGATCGCTGCTCACTCTATTGTTCCGCCTAGAGCTACTAGGTCATGAAAAAAAAGATACCACTATTACATGCGGCAGCTGACTCTTATCGTTGTTAAAAAATTCTAAAGTGTAAGCCATTTTCTTTTATATAAACTACAAACCATCTTTTTTATCAATACTTACTCCAATCTTTTTATACTTTTTTATACGGCCT
>NW_014555867.1:0-2351 GCF_001313825.1 Dinoponera quadriceps
ATCTTCTTTGAAAATCCAGTGGTTTAAATCGCTTTAGGCTTTATTTGTCAAAATTTTCCTTTGAAAATTCTAACATTGAAATTTTTGAAAGATTCCGGTCAAAAATATTACGAATACTATTGTAGGCACCGCGTTTCGTGAAAAATTAAATCATTAGAAAGGATTTTCGCATAGCAACAGCAAAGGAAGGAATAAGTATCTATGGTAATCTATATGTTAACAGATTAAGCATTTATCCTATCCAGTTAGCGAATAAGATGCGAAGATCCTTTCTTATGATTTCGTTTGCCACCGACCATAATGTCTTCACTAGTATTTGTAATACTTTTAACAGAAATCTTTCAAAAATTTCAATGGTTAAAATTTGAGGCTAAATCTCTCAGTTGTTTACCATATGTCCATGTTGGTTTGAACATGGTCTTGTAAAGCAGTATCTTGTTGTCCATTGAGAGTTTTGATTTTCGGTTCAAAAGCCAGTACATTTTATTGAGTTTGAATCCTAATTGCTACCTTATGTTTTCTATATCAATCTACTATCTAAATGTACGACCAAGCATTCAGCTATTTTAAACTGTGGTATTTGTTTGTTAATTATTTTCACTGGTGGGCATGTTTCTCTTTTAAGCGTAAGTGTTACATATACTGATTTTTGTTCATTGACCTGGATTCTCCAAGTTATAAGCCAAGTTTGTATGTGGTTTATGTTTCTTTGGAGATTATCTGATGCTAGTTTTGAATTTATATGTAAAGCCATGATGGCTGTGTCATCGGCAAATGTTGCTGTAGCTGCTTTTCCATTATTGAAAGATCCGAAGTATATTGAAGATATAAAATTGGGCCTAATACGCTTCCCTACGGAACTTCAGATCCAATGGGCATTAGTACCTTGTACTCATCTTGATACTTAACTGAGAAATACCAATCGGTTAAATATTATTCTAAAAGTGGATAAAAGTTATGTGGAAGATATTTTTTATTTCGAATAATAATCCTAGGTGCAACACCTTGTCAAATGTCTGTGATACATCTAAGAACACCGTTGAGCAGTATTTTTTTTCTTTGACATCATAGTTGGATTTCCTTATAATTCTATAAACCTGTTCAATTGTCGAATGTTGCTCGCGAAAGCCAAATTGATGATATGGGATGTGCGACCCGGACCCCGTCGATCAGTGGACGTTCGTCCCGTCCCGGCCGACGGGATGGTCGTTGTTGGTGTCGCTGGTCGACCGTGTTTCGGTATCGGTAACCCTGGCGTAGCTCGCCAGATGTCCAGGTGTCTTGTAGTGCGAGTGTGCGGGTGTGGGAGTGGATGAGTGAGTGAGTGAGCGAATAAGTGATCGAACGCATGTGGAAATATTACGCTGTTTATTTAATTATTGCCGCGATGTTTGGTACAGCTTTAAGGATAACAGGCCGTGCTTTCCTTTGGTCTTTTAACGCCGGTAAATATTGCGATGACAGTACCGGTGACGGAATCCCGTGTTTATGTTTCGGTCGTGTATTGACGGCTCGTTCGGCGTTTCGGCGGATCGGTGTTTCCCGGAACTTATTTAGAGCAGACGTGTCGCTTGCTGCGAGGATCCCGCAGTGTCAGCGGGGAGCGGGCGTGGTGTTATCGTCGCGGTGTGTTGTTATGTGGCGGCTTTAAAGTCGACGGTCTCGCATCGGAGTGCAACGGCGGAATGCACCTGCTTGACTCGGCGTCGCGGTACGCGGTACGCGGTTCACTGCTCTCGGTACGCGGTTCTATGGTTGCTGCACGCGGTGTCGTGCCTCCTTACAGGAACGGTGGAGTCGGCCGGGCGAGCCTAGCCAACGTGCAGCCGGCGGCGGTCGGTTCGCGGTTCGCGACGCGGTGGTGATACCTCTGGCGAGGTACGGCGGAGAGACACGCGTGGTCTCTAAATACGCGGCGCGGTACGCGGAACGATATTCCGGGGCGCTCGCATGCACCGGAGACGCAGAGCCCAATGACTAGAGTGGAGGGGCCGAGATGGAGAACACTCCACAGAGGCGGCGAACACACCACCCCAACTCGTGCCGATCCCCAGGTCTGCCGCGGGCAAGAGGGCCGGGAGCTCCCAGTGGAGACGGCGAACACACCGTCCCGAAATGGATGTTGTTGAATCTGGTGCCCGCGACTTCCACGGGAGAGACCGCGTACGCACGACCTCGGACTTTCCGGATGACAGGATTGTTGAGTCGGCTGCGAACTCACAGCAGCAACGGCGTACGCACCGTCGCGGTCCCTCGACCTGGGGATGAGATCCGGAGCAGCTTCCGATCTTGCGATCTCGGTTGACTCCGGCGGAGTCTGGTCCCGATAGCACGGCGGAGCGGTCTTTTAT
>NW_014555868.1:0-122508 GCF_001313825.1 Dinoponera quadriceps
GTTCAGCGTGGGGCGTATACGCCCCACGCGGCAGGGAACGTGTTAAGTCCAGCCGAGTAAGAGGGCTGATCCCAGTTTAATTAGGATTCTGCCCTCTACGGCGTCGATCGATGCGATCAGTAAGCTAGCCAACGACCCGGCGTCCGTCTTTCGTCCTTTCGATAGTGCTATGACCCGGGGAAAGCTGGGGAGAGCAGTTGCCTCTAAGATATTTTTCGTATTTGTGTACAGAGCGAGAGAGAGAGAAAGAGAGAGGGGAGGAAGGAGTTTATAGTAGGGGTGAGAAAATTGGGTCTCGAATTTAGACCGGAAATGTTTATCCCGACGAGATAAAGTGCGATTGGATCGGTGAATGGGAAGATTACGCGGATATTTGTTCCGAAGAGAGATTTACAATCGCGATCGGACAATTCGCGGAGGGGTAAATTTAAACTTAAATTGAAAACGCTCTTTTTTTCCGTTGAGAGTGCAATTAAGATAATGGACAGTAAGCAAAGTTCCTCTCTCCCCTTTACGGCCTTCCTCCCGACGCTCGTCCGGAGGGATCGAAGGATTTGCAATGCAGATCGTGAAACTTCTCGCGAGAGCGAACTGAGGAGGATCGGTACAAGCTTAATTTTTTTCAGCTTTCGTGTTAATCTTCCGAGGGGGGTTTCAAGGGGGGAAAGTAATACACGAGGCGCTATCGCTCTGCATGGAATCTCTCGGTGTTCTCGCATCGCGACCAGACATTGTCTGACCGTGGAGGAATGAACTCGCGAGTAAACAGTAGCGACGAGGAATTTAAATAAATAACGTGAGCCGACTGTAGAGAGAGAGAGAGAGAGAGAGAGAGAGAGCGAAAAGCTAAATACACACACATACATCTCGCTACCGAATATCTTCGCCAAATACATGAAGGCTTACGTCACGCGAAGGTTACGCGATTGTTATTGCGAGACTTATGAGTAATATTGATAATTACCGATAATTAAGTCTTATAAGGAGAGCCGGCGTATCCTATTATAACGGATGCCCTAGATTCCCCCGACTTTATCCCCAGCGTAATGACGCGCGCGCTATTTTATGCATGTAAGTCAGTTTGGTCGTCGCAGGTATGTCGGAGTAATTTCGACGCTTTGTTGAAACCCCGGGATATTATTTATACTCGCGCGCGCGAGGGAAACGTTGTCGCCGTTGCGCCACGTACGCTTCCTCGTCGTTCCGCCTCTGGAAAAACTTTCCGGGGTGTAACAATGTCGGGGCTGAAGATGAAAATTTACGATCACGAAGAAATACGAGGCTGGAGGGAGCGCGGAGCGCATATCCGGTTGCCGCCGAAGAGAGGAGGGATGCGGGGGCGAGGAGACGGTGAGCTAGAATTACGCGGCTTCGGGCTCGATCGAATTATATGTTTAATTATAAACGCGCGGGAGTGACTTTCGCGGCTCCTGATCGCGCGATTTGTCATCAAGAGTGAGAATCGCCTCCGCGTGCTTTTCGAACGGGTCGGTAATCTCAAGGATCACCTCGTTGTATGAATTTTCACGTAACACGCGTTCCTTCCGTCCGTTGCGTCTTTTGATAAATCTTCGGCTATTTTTTAAACAAATATTATTTTTATACGACGGACAGAAATGTGACGTGTCTCGGTGAAGAGGGAAAAGTGGCTCCAGACATTGTGAATTATACAGTTCCGGAAAAGCTTGGGGCCGTTGCACGAAAATGGAGGTATTTATCTCGGCGAAAGTGCGGTCATAACGAGCGCGGGATAAGGAAGATTGCTCGAATATTTTCTCGGAAAAATTCCGCGAACGCGCCCGGTGAGATATCGTCACGTTCCGCGGATGAAATAAGCAAAACTTCGTTTTCAGCCGCCGGAAACTTCGTATTTGCGATAAAGGGAAAAGAAGGAAAAAAAAGAAAAGAAGGAAGAAGAAAGAACTTGTCCGTGTTCAAGAACAAAAGCAATTATCAAGATCATATTATAAAGTTTGCGAGAGTGGAAAACTCTTGTGTGAACGCGAGGGATACTTTCGCAATATATATATATACAGACACACCGTACAAGACCAGACGCAACCTGCAATGTGCCGACACACTGAATCTACCGGATGATGCAATTCACGCGTTTCTAAGCGAAGTCACGATTAAAATTGTGGATTTTCTTATTTCTAAATGGAAATAATAATAACGGTGAATTTAAGAACAATTCTCGAAGATATGTCGTTGAATGTTTCTTGCGCGGGAGATATAATTTCCAAGGGTATTTCCATTTTATCGAAAGAGATACAGAAGGTAGCGGCCGTAGAGGAACACTCGATCCGATCCAAAAAAATAAATGTTCAGGTAAACGGTAAAAATTAAAAGTTCAATTGAAAAATGACCGAACTTGAATGCGCGTAATTCGCCTTCTGAAGAGAATAGAGAGAATCGGGAGTACAAGAACCAAAATCCTCGATCGATCCTCGGCAAGATATCTCGGCGAAAACAACTATTTTCGCTTGCACGACAGTAACAAACTGAAATAACCGTGGCTTTGGATCCGTGGCGGGGCGAAACGATCTCCGTGTTATTTTGCACAGCGGCACGTAAATACGATATACAATCGTATCGCGTGTAATTATACTTCATAATCGAACAGAACGGCATAAGGTTAACGAGAGATATTCACTCGACTTTGATTTCGAATCTCTGCTTTTAACAAATTCACGTTATCGCGTTTTGTCTAATCTAGCTCTCCCTCTTTTTCCATCTTACTCTTTCTATCTTCCTCTCTCGAATTCATTCTAAAATCGCTTCTCACATTTCGCTTCCTCAGTCGTCCTCGGCTGCATATTGCGACGCAAAACGGAAAGTTCAAAATTAAATAATCGGCCGCGCCGGCGAGAGAGAAATGATGAGTGGCGAGCTGTTTACGCGCGATAATGTCGGTGTCGCTGACATTTCGACGTAATCAAATCGTCGCGCGTGTTGCGTGATATTATGTAAATCGTCCTCGCGTGGCGCGATGCGATTAAATTGTTTGTTAAGCCACACGTGGCGAATCGGAACGCTGATACGCGATCGTACTTACTTGACAACTGCGAATGAAAACGATGGCTTTGCACCACGGCCGTTCGCATCGCCATAAGACAATATGTATTCGCGATATATACGGCGATCATCACTAATTGTCAGCCCGGATTTTGGGACCAACCAGGGAGGCGGCCTTTGCGCGACTTGTCGCATTATCGGCGGTCCGTTCGTACCGAGCCTGCTCGACGGTCAATAACGCGTCGGCGGAATAACGCGTTGCGGTTAGTCGGCGTGGAGGTTTGCGACACGCTTGCGCCGTATTTTCCGGCTGATATGGCCTCATCCAAGGCGGTTCAACGTCACTGACTCTTGCGGTAGTCTGACGACAGTTTTGCGCACGTCGAACGCGGTGTGTGCATGCGTGCGCGCGTGTCTGTAGCTACGGAAATCACGATGTGACTTGGCAAATAGAAATCGGCTTCGATAAGATTCGCGTTTAGACCGTCGAAGTTACTGCTTCAGCCGTGACGTGTTCTTATCGCTTACACTGCCGTATTCGCCGTGTAAAATCGATCTAGGAGACCGAAAGTACCTGCATCTCGAATAATTGCGTTGAAGATTATTCTCTCCGTTTTCCTTTTCATGAGTTGGTCGTTTATTTTTATTTTCGAATAGAGAGAGAGAGAGAGAGATGTGACATCCGATTGTACGCGAAATCCTATTGATATATTCGCGACGAACTTTTGAAAGTGAAAGGCGACGGATTTGAGAGCCTTCCTGTTTTTAAGTGTCACACATGCGCGCGCGCGCACACCAGCATAAATTGCAAAGGCCACCGGGCGCGGCGGGGGGACAAATGGGTATCGCAGTGCAACGTAAGAAGTTGGTGACTCGCCAGAGCGCGATTTGCATAGCGATATGATATATTTAGACCGTCGGTATTTTCATGATTAGGTACACCTGTCGCTGCGCGAATATTGGCCGCTTGCCGTAGGAAAAAGCCAGGCGAAAGTGACAATCGCGGACGGATCGCTTTCTATCGAGAAACTTAAAAATAGCTCACTATGCTTGCGAGACAGCGGAGATTTTTCAACTGCGCTTCGCGCAGCCGCAGAAAAGAAGGATTCACGAGAAACATGTGGACACCGCAATCTCGAAAATTGCTTATTGTACGAGAAAAGGAAACAGTCTTAAACCAACGACAGACATTTTCATGTATAAGTAAGAATGCTGTAACAACATCAGAAGATTTTTAGCCTCGAATTGAATGCAAGTAATAATACTTGCATCAATACAAATTTAATTTAATCGAATCAAGATTAAAAATCTTCGAAAAAAATTATAATATTCTTGCTTATATGAGAATCTATTATTGATTTAGGACGAATTTTTTTCCGTGTTCTCTACAATATTACATTACATTTTTCTCCCGAAGGCAACGTAGATAAAAAAAAGACATTACCGAGCAGCTATTGGAAAAACTGTTAAAAAAAGATTATTGGGCTTGGATTATTGGAGATTATTTCGAACAACGGACTGACGACATGCTCTTGACAAAATTTCAGATAACTGTGAAATGGAAACACAATGCGAGAGGAATATCACGTGATGCGCAGGCCGTATAGAAAAGATGTTTGGTAGCGGGCCAAAAGTTTATCCATATTTACGAGTGGAAAGAATACAAGGCGACACACCGAGCAACAGTCTGGTTTCGGTCGAGTGGTTACATCGTTTACCAGATGCAACGCGATGCACACACGATGCGCGCGCACCGGCGGTTTGACGTGCACGTGACTGCCTCGCCTGCTGTCAGAATAATTGTCCGCGTGTATAGACGTCTCGGCTATTGCGTAAACGGTGCTTCCTCACTGATAACTTCTAATTCGACATCACGATTGTGCGATTGATCGTAATAATAGATCAATTAATTCGTTGAAAGTGTTAATTGAGAGTTTCGACAACGCCTGTGACGGACGATTTTCACTTTATTCCCACTTTTTTGACATAATAATCCTTATCTTTAAATAAAAAAATATGTTCTTACGTTTAACTATATTTCAGCTACCTACACCATTGATTGTGAGTAGACTCGTCTTGACGAAATAGCGTATTTTCTAAGTATAAGTGATGCATTTTCTAAGTTACGTGCGGTAAATATTACGTTTATGGTATCTGGAAAATGAATATGTAATCGTAATTATAATATATTTAAATTCAAAATTGAATATATAATTTTTCGAGGGGAGAGAAGGGGCAAACGGCCGTGATCGATGCTGTAGAGGAATGCCGGTTCTATCCGTGTGTGTTAGTGTATCATCGGTGGACGAAGGTGAACGTTCCCAGTTGTACGCAGGCAACATTCTTCCGGCACTCCGGCAAGTGATGTAACCGTGAGGCGAAATTGCGTGTTTTTCGGGTAAACAATGCACTTGTGAATAAAATGTTGCCCCCCCCCTTCCCCCATCGCGAGAAAACCCCCCACGATCACCTGACGATTCTCGATCTCTCAACAATGTGACCTATGACGTAAGTTGCGCTTCGCTGGACTACGGTTCGCTTTTTTGCCATTTTAGCGGTTTCTCCGGATGGAAAATCATGCTCAAGATTTCCCAACTACGATTCTTTACGAATGCGTCAAACGTGTATTCGATAACCCGGTTACCGAATATCGGTATATTCGTTTCCGGCATGACGACGGCAACAGCGGAGCTTAAATATCGCGTATCCGCTAACACCGGACTGCCATTTATCATTATTTATCGTGCGTGGTCGGTTAAATGGAAAAGTTCAAGCTACGACGAAACAGCCTGACAATGTCTCAACCACATCCACTTCGTCATAAGACAAGCTTCGAGGAGCCGATAAGTTATCTATCGAAATTCAGCTACTTTCCGAGAGACGCTCTAATTTACGATAGCGTCTCTATCGATAGAAGCTCTGTTTCAGCATCGTTAAATATTTCATCGTCCTATCGATCGACGATTTCATCGATCGAGCTTAAACCTAACATATGGTCCGATCCGGAGGTCGAAGCCGGCCAAATTTTGGTGAACCCGAGTCTTCCCAGTAAGCAAAAAACATTAAATTAATCTTCCGAGACATTGACGTGGATTTTACAAACATTTTGACGTAACATTTTATAAATGTTCTTAAACCGTTACTTGATGATATAATATTTCAAAATATCAAAATCATATTGTATAAATATTATTTTCAATGTATCAGATATTGTTAACAATGATGTTGTGTACAACATTAAGAACTGCATATTTGAAAATGTTACAAAATATAATAACGTTGTGTTAACGATTTTTCTCGTTTACTGGGTTATAATAGCCGCGTGAAACTGTGTTTTCTGAATTAGAGCGTGCGATAAGAAACGTTGTCTTCCCGGAAGTCGCACGTCAGCACATTGAATTTGGACGGAGGGGCGCGAAAAATCAGAACCTTCGGAGAAACCCCCGAAAACTATTCTCGACGAGAGAAACCGGCGTTACAAAAATATCTCCCGTACGCTCTCGCGACGTGCGTGCACGCACGCACACATACACACATTCAAGAACATCTCGACGGAGATCGACGACGAGAAATGATAAGAGGAATCTTAGAATTCCAACGGTACGGCAGAGGCGGTTCATGATAATCGTTTATTACCGAGCGCGCACGAGCCGCGCGACGACGGCGACGATGAGGTGTCAGTCAAGGTCGAAGGTCGTCGTAGGTGTTGCCGAGCGTTTGTGAATTTCGGGCCCAGGAAGCGAAAGGACGATCGATACACCCGTGGGAACGGCGCACGCGAGGACGACTTTTCCCGCGTGCGGCCGCGGACTCACCTTGCCTGTGGATCTGTGAAACCGATTTGTGTGTGTGGAAGCCGCGCGCACGTCTACTCGCGTGTAACCCGCCTGATGGTTGGAGTGCGACTGAGACCGGTCGTACTCCGTTTCAAAGTCTAAATGCGTGTTTGTCGCGCGCGTGCGCTTTTCCCCGCGTTCGCACGGTGCTCAACTGCGTGCCCGTCGAGACGATCAGCCGGTCGGCTTTCGGCCGGTTGACGGGAGAAAGGCGAGAGGTCGAATCGAATTGTTCGTCCGAGGAGAGACTTCATTTCGTTACGCGATCACAGATAAATTCTTCGCAATTTCCGGTTAGTTCCTTCGGGACGATGAAAGGTCTTACGAAACGGCTCAAGAAGTCGGTGATCTTTGCGTTTGCCGAATGTTCAAAATGTACATCGTGATGGAAAGCGTCTAAGAGATGCGATATAGATTAGTTTTGATAACAAGAGGTCATAAGCTTCGTCCTGTGAGGTGAATTGAGACGGCAGTTTGCTTCTTGATATCGTTTTTCGACGCGTCTGTTATACGAGCGATGTCGTCGTGCGTATATCGTGTTCCTCTTCGTTGCTACGTCACTGGTACCACGTGGTGGCGAACCATCTAGAAAGAAGGAGGGCATTGGAGCATCGTCGGGTGAGGATAACGTCATATCGACCAGCAGACAGGCGAGTCCGTTCTTCGCGTGTAACGACAGCTCGGCCGATTGAGAACCGTCGTTTTAGAGGTCAGTCAAAGGCACCTTGCTCGACATTCAGCTAAAATCAAAGAGAGAACGAGAAGAGAGGGAAAGTGAGGGAGGGAAGGAGGGAGAGAGAGAGAGAGAGAGAGAGATATGACAGGTAGGACAGTTTTTCACCGTTAACCCGGGGTCATTTCATACCCCATCGATTAGAAAATGAAGCTCACGTCGCAGTGGATTTATTTTTACTGATTGAGAACCAATATGTACTTTTTATTTAAACATTTAGAGACCTAGCCTGTGCAACGAGAATAGGCTATGATCCCAGATGATCGTTTGAGTAAAAATAACAAGGTGACTATTCCCGGGTTAAAGGTTGACGCTCTCGTGCGCGCGATGGACGTGCATCCTGTTTCTCCATCGTCTCCATGTTTGTCGATAGCTGTCTGATAGCCCGATAAAGTGGGCTCGACCCGACATCCGTTTCACAAGACTTCAATCTCGTTCCTTATCGGCGGATCGGCCGAATGGGAGATGATACGATTCCTTCAAAAGATTCATTCTTCTTCGCATTGCGAACTGTTCAAAGTTTGAAGGCCAACGCGGTGACGTGTTTGCACCGCCATTCACGAAAGCGAAGCGCAGACGTGTTTGCCCGCCGACGAATTCTTCCATATGGACTTCGAAGGAAACGCGAATGTCAGAATATCTAACGCTTCCGGGGACTATCTCCAGCATCGAGAATAAAATCGGGGCTTTAGAGAACACCGTGCGGAAACTTCAGCGTGTCTGACCGCGACTTTGAAAATCTCCGAATCGCACATTCTTCGTTCAGACGATAAATCAGACGTTGTTTATTAAAAATCATCGATAACTTAATAAAATATGTTTGATATGAGCTTGTCTTTTTTGTCGTTTCAATCTAGTCGAGAGTAATAAAACCCGATGAGTACTTTGTACATGGAATAATATAGAACAAGGTACCCGATTAAATTGTTGTGCACGGAGAAAACAAATTTCGCCAGAGCAGCAGACGTTTGTCAATATAGCGACGGTAAAAAAGAAGCTTGTTTAGACAGCACAAAATTTGCTCGAACAGCGGAAAGATTTGTTAAAGATTTATTAATCGTCCATATATCCAGCAAATAGCAATCAACTCTCTGAACAAATCTTCCTGCTGTCGAAACAGATTTTTTTCCGCTGTCACTGCATCGACAAACATTCGCTGTTCTAGCGAAATTTGTTTCCTCCGCGTAAGTTTGTAGTATTTTTACTCTTAAACGATGTCGATGGTGTTGCAAGCGTACACACATACACACGTTTCGTTGCAAAGCTCTTGAAGACGCGTCGGAGCATAATTCAAACCTTTCAAGAAGCTTCGCTTGAGCCAGCTCGGCGTTCTCGGCATTGCAGTAGCGTACATGCGTCGTTCTACGGCAGAGCAGATGACAAACGTCAGAAAGGTAGAGCGACAGAAATATTTCCGCATGCATGAGAAACTTCCTAAAGCTTCTCGGAGTGTACAAGAGAGCACATCAAAAGCTCCTGTTCCCTTTATTCCGTGATCCTTCTTTCCGTCATTTTTTCGGAATAGCTCGAGAATATTTTGACCGAATTTAAGTGAACGCTGGTACAAACCTAACAGCGACTTCACCGAGCAAATCACATAAACTGGTGTTCCGTATAAAATATTACACGTCTATTGCAAAATGCAAATTGTTTGCATTTAAATTTCACGTTGATGCGTTCGATGAATTAAGTAACTATTAATTTATTCAAAGCCCGATCGACAGCACGTCGAAGAGAATCCAAGCTGTTATTGAAGCCAAAAGGGGTGTCGGCGGATATTAATGAATGCAAATGTATGCATTAATGTGTTCATATCCCGTTTTACGACCGTTTTACGTCTAAATTCATTTTGTATATTAGCTCTTCTTCGAACGTGTATCCTCAAAACAGAATTTTCCATCTTCAAACATTGTATTGCCCGCCATATGATAATAAATCGCGGCAAGCCGGAATTTGCAGCTTGTAATTTTCTTCTGCGTTACTATTCCAACATTTCGCAATCGTTACTTAAAACGTTGCACCCGTTGATGCAGGATTTAGTAAAAAAATTGCATTTTGCAGTAGACGTGCGGTACTTTAGAACGTTAGCGTGCACCTGCAGAGCTCGTCCGTGACAGAAACTCGATCTTCACCGCTTCTTATCGTCGCGTATATTAATAGCGTTCAGACTTATCATCCCTCGACGGTCCGGCCACCGCTTGAAGGAAAAAGAATATCGCCGGGACCGCCACGGGGATTGTTCTTTGCAACGCTGTCAGCGTGTATTCGGCAACTACGAATTTTCGCCGCTTTAAACGGCGACTTATCCGCAACGTTCGTCGCGACTAACCCTTTCGCTGCGACGACGCTCCAACCAAAACCGTGCCCGCTTGCGTGTGACATCGAGACGGGATAGTATAATAAAGAAAAAAATTCGTCTCCTTGCTACGTCTATGGTCGCGCGATATATCTATAAAAAGAAAGGAAATGAAAAGAATCCGCGAGGCGAGGGAAAGAATATAACGTCCTATCGAGATACGATCGAACGACACCCGCGTATTTCTTCGCGCCTTCGAGTCCCGGCAACGCCATCGCGGGTCTCGAACGCATTCCCTCGAGATATACACGTGGTGCGCGAGAAACAGAATCGACGATACTTCTTGGTGAGCTCGCAGAGCCCGATTTATGTCGTAATCCCCGGTCGTCAATATGTCCGGCTCCACTATGGGCACCATTCGCGCGGCAGATGCTGGCGATACCTGAATACAGGAGACCCTCGGAAATATATCGCGGCGACGCGATAACGATATGTAATAAATATACAAGATAATGTAATTTCAAGATGATTAACCTTTTTTTTTTCATAATTTCCTAGAAGGATAAAACCTCAATCATCTTAGAAAGCAATAATTTTCAAGGAAATATGTACTCACTTTCATAAAATCATCGTATGTTTCGTCAGAGAATTGTCAATAATTTGTACTCATATACATACATTTTAATTTCACACTTTCAATAGGACTTTAAAGCCCAAAGACAAAGTGGTATGTCAGTTAAATTCTTCTTTATATAAACAAATCTTACCTTTCTCTTCGTTATTATTGTGCGCAATATTGTGTCCCGAGGTACCGCTGAGATTATATTTAGCATCTACTGGGTTGCATCTTTACTACCTGAGTCTAAAATCTCCGGCTGTCACCACGTTCAGCCGATGTAAGTGCTTAATAACCAAAAGGAACGGCTGAAAATAGCGCGTATAAACGTGAGCGCTTATAAGCGTTTACAGCGCGTGAGCGTCCAAAGAGAACGCAACCTTTGTCCCGCTCGAACTTATTGCACTAGTCCAGGAGTGCAGCTAAAAAGAACAGACCAATAGAATCTTTTTCCTCTCGTGTGAACTCGCGAAAAGTGGAAAGTAGGTTTGTTCGTTTTAGTCGAACTAGATCGCAATTATTATTTTTAGTCCGAATCTGCAAAAGGTATGAGCCGTAAGAAATTGGCCAATCACAGTCGAATGTGAGAAGTCGATTATATAGTCGATTGTGATTGGTCAATTCCTTATGACTTAAGGCTTACCACATCTATTGCAGACCCGGCCTGACGATGCAATGGAAATCGATGCGGGTGTTAGAAGCGGTTAGAAGTTCGGAGAAGAGGAATGTATACTTGGTACATTTTTATTAATTATCAATTTTTCAATCTGTAAATGAATGTCAAGAATTCTTCGTTCGACAATGTTACACGATTAGATGCCGTAACTTGAGATTGTAACTCAGGTTGTTCTTTCGTAGCGTATTGCTGTAAGTAAATATTGATATTTTCTTTTAATAGATTTTTTTTTTTATCAGAGCCAACATCCTCGTTATTTAAGAATGACGAATGTCTCATCCATTTATGATCGTTTCTTACAATCCGTTTGATTATATAAGATTTATTATGATCAACATTTGTGTCCCGTAGAATAATCATGAGTGACTCGAAGGAACACGATATGGAGAGGATGGAAGTTATGGAATTGTCCCTGAAAGCAGCGAAAGAGAATGAACTGAAGAGGCGATCGGTATCCGCATGTAGTAACGATTCCGAGAGGAACAAAAAGAGACGGAACTTATGCAGCAAAGACAAAAGAAAGAAGTCGAAGCGACGAAGTAGTTCTAACAGCTCTAGTTCTTCCAGCGCTTCGAGTCCGGAGGCGAATACACGTAGAGCTAGGAATAACAGAAGCGAGGACGTGGAACATAAAACTAGGAAGTATGAGAATGGTTATGCCGAATCTCAGAGGAGAGGTGAGAAGTACAGTAACGACTTCAGATCGTACAATAGAAGATATGGTAATTTTTCCGAAAATCAGAGAGGCCGTGGTCGCATGGATTCACGACACTCCAGACACGGTTATGACAGAAGGGACGGGTATAACAATGTCCATTACAATAGACATAACAGTGACAGAAGAGGGTATCATGGAGGTTACAAGAGAACACTTGGTTATAGCCGATCAAGGATGCATGATTATCATAGGAATACAAGCAAAGATACAACTAGTCAGTCTGTGCGAGAGAAGAAGCATAGGAAACAGTCGCAAACCACATCGGAGATGGAGAAGCGCGAGTCAGTTAAGGATGAGGCGGCTCCTGTCGGACATGGGAAGAGAAAGGCGGAAACACGAGACAAGATTCAGTCCGGTCGCAGGAAGCCAAAGAAGAAGAGATCATCGTCAGCTTCTAGCGTTTCCAGCGTTAGCAGCAGCAGCAGCAGTGACAGTAGCACCAGCAGTAGTTCCAGCAGCAGCAGCAGTAGCAGCAGCAGCGATACAGACAGTAGCAGCAGCAGCAGC
Organism: Dinoponera quadriceps; assembly: GCF_001313825.1. Lineage (NCBI taxonomy): Eukaryota > Metazoa > Arthropoda > Insecta > Hymenoptera > Formicidae > Dinoponera > Dinoponera quadriceps. The sequence continues at coordinate 12,398 of NW_014555868.1, forward strand.
AGCAGCAGCAGTAGTAGCAGCAGAAGCAGCAGCAGCTCGGAAGCCGAGAAGAAGCGGAAGAAGGGCTTGAAGAAGGCTAAAAGATTGAAGAAGAAGGCCATGCAGAAGCGGAAGAAGAAGAAACGGGTGAAGAAGAAATTGAAGAAGAAACTGAAGAAAACCGCGTCCAAGAGGAAGAAACACAGCAAGAAGAGACCCAAGGAGAAGGCTGGTAAAGAGAACACGAACGAGATTGCGCCCAATATAGCGGAGAAAGCGAAAGCCATGGCGCCCATGACGAAGGAGGAATGGGAGAAAAGACAGAACATCGTGCGGAAAGTTCTTGACAAAGAGACCGGAAGGTACAGGTGAATATATTGCTTACCAAGACCAAGATAGGTATTGTTTTAACATTTTATATCCTCGGATTATAACGTTATCTCCTTCGGCTCATTTATTTGGCATTAAACTGAACACTTTCCGCGTGCTTTGCGCAGATTAATCAAAGGCGACGGGGAAGTTCTTGAAGAGATAGTGAGCCGTGATCGCCACAAGGAAATCAACAGACAAGCGACCAAAGGTGACGGCGAATACTTTCAAGCACGCTTAAAAATGAATGCCGTATAACATATTTTTTTATGTAACGAAATTTAATTAGGAAAAACTATACGAGTACCTATATTATCATTGTGTTAATATCTGATGTCATCGTATGTTTTTGTCTCGTTTCGGATGCATTTATCTGACACAGCACATGTATGTACGGTCAGTCACAAGAGGGTTGCAACGCTTTTTTTTTTTTTGGGGGGGGGGGGGGNCGTGTCTAGTGGGAGAATTTATTTTTTAACAGCTTTTAGAAGATACATTTTCTCGTCGGATACGAAACGCATTGTGAGACTTATCGGAAAAGAAATGTTGCAACTTTTTTTTCTTGTAAATGATTGTACATATTTAGGGATGGGATTATTGTAAAGTACGTAAGCAAGTATTATTCGCATACTTTTCAAGTGTGTGGAGATATTCGGAACTCTTATGGGGCAGGGGGGAATTTGGCTCTATATGTATTATACCAATAATTCGTAATACGTAAGTGAACACATTTAGTTTATATTATTTCCGATGTGACTGTTAAAATATCCTATTGTCTATTGCTAATAAATAAGTTTTTATTATATACACACATATATCAGCCAGAGTCCTGTCCTTGTCGCACATTCCGCTTCTCGGGAGGAGAGCGGGATGAACGAAGAATTCGATCAACAGTGCAGAATAAATATTTTCAAATTACTTTATGTTCCCATAAATAAATGAATTTACATGTAATACATCAGGAAAGTTACATGTGCACTTTTGTCGATGTACCTTTTTTTTTTTACATTTGACAACTTATATCGGTAATCGAGTTTTGGTCGCGTTGATAACGATGAACACTGTAAAGTTTTTAACTGTACGGTAACTACTATCGGTTGTATTCACTCATCCCCCGCAAGGTGTCGCGCGAAGTTCGTATTTGCCTTCCGAAGTGGATGCAGACAATTCTAATCGCAGTACGCTGATTACACTCGCATCGCGCTAATTCGAATTCCCTTCGCGCTTTTGCTCTCGGCGTGATCACGCGACATTGGAATTGTAGTATTGCATCCGTTCGCTGCGCGACAGATACGCGTACCAGTAAAAGAGATTGATGGCCAGGAAGAAGAGGGGAAACACCACACGACTGGCACGGTCGATCTTCGATACGGAATTATATCTCGGTGTTCGACGGCGTCGTCTTCCGTCCGACGTCGTTCTTCTGGGCGGCGGCGGCTGTCGCGGCGGAGGGCTGCAGGCCACGCAGGATATTTGCCAATGACCGACCGCGGGGTCCTTGTCGGGTATCGAGATCGCCGAGAGCGGTATCACCTCGATCATACCGTCGCCGTTCATCGTGAAGCTCCGGCCGTCGCGTCCTCGTACGCCGGAACTCGCACAGCTTTTCCGACGAGCCTGAAGAGATGTTTGTTTTTCTTTTTCTTTCACGTTTGGACGTAGTTTGGACTAGTAATTCACGATATTCGCAGATCTCGACTCGACGGTTCGATTCGATGGCACGAAACGGGCAGTAATAGGGGAGAAGCACTGAAACCGGCGAAACCATTTTCGGGCTCTGAAGCCTAGTTGATGATCTCATTGAAATGTTGAGAATGAATTGCTGAGAATACTCTACTTCTGCCGAGGAATATGGGTATGTCAGTTTGCCATATCTTTTTGCGCCGATACATCCGAAATCAACGATACCGCTTTATCGAGGGGACACTTACCGTTTGATTTTTCACCGGTCTTCTTCTAGCCATCTCTTCCTCTTCGCTCGAGCTGTCGAGGTCGCTCAGGTCGGAGCTGAAGTAACACTCGCCGGACCCGTACTTCGTGAAGTAGTGGACCACAGCGAATTGTATTATAGTGGCGAATATGAATGCGAACGAGAGGAAGACGAAGAAGTCCAGGGCAGTGGGGTAAGGAACTTTCGGCAGGTCGGTTCGCGCCTCGAGCCCTAAGAACGTCATTGTCAACACGGTGGTTATGCCTGAAACAAAGAGCGACGCGGCGATCGAATCGCGCAATTGCGAGGGCTGGCGTCGATATAAATGAGCGGGAAAATAATCATTCGATTGTTTAATTGCATACCGACCACTCAGTTTGTACAAATTCTCCGTTCGAACTCTTTTCAAACTCTTTTCAATGCTCTTTTCAAGATCCGACTTCACGTATAATCTCGACGGACTCGAGAACCCTTGGCGCCGCGTAATGATTTTGGCAGACGGTAAAACTCGACGTCTGATTCGCGACAATGCGAATCAAGACCGGACACTTGACTCTTGACTCTTGACTCTTGACGCACGTTAAAGTGTACCTTATCAACGCGGTCAAAGTTGCTGCTACGCTGAGAGAAAAAAATATGTAAAAACGAACGAATGTTTCTTTGATGGGTCCTTGCGCGATATTGACTTAAATCTAAATTCTCTTTATACCGAACAATGTTTACCCGGTTTAAATAAATAATACTCGATTTAAATAAAGTAAACGTTAAATTTGAGTAAATATCATGTAAGGACTCATCGAAGAAATGTTCGTTTGTTTTAAGATATTTTGTCTCTCACGTGTATAAGACTGAAAAATAAAAAGTTGTATGACGAGAATGTTATCATAGTTACAGAGTGGTAATCGGATCTTATATCTAGGGCCAGCTTAAGTTCGTCTTCAGATGTTTCGTCGCCAATGAAGTGAGCCGTACAGTATCTGAAGATGAACTTAAGACGACCTCAAGTATAACACATATGTAAAGCGGGGCCTACCCGCTGAGAATTTAAGCTTTAAATCTGTGATTCAATTTCTTAAGGCTTACGCCTTAAATTCTCATTGTGGGCTCCGCTTGACATCCACGAAGCAACATGTATGCAACATTATTTGTATTTCTGAAAAAGGGTGAAATTTTTCGTATAAAAACAACGTAAAAATAACTCTCACGCTATACAAAGCGTGATTTAGAAATCCGTACGTATATAAGCTGTTATATTATTGTGTTAACTGGGTAAAGACTTCAGCGAGGCCAGAAATTGCCGACGCGTCGGGAAAGGATTGCCTGTTAAATTAAACGCGGCCCGTACGCTCTCCCGCGCTCGCGGTTAGTGCAGATTCCTTTTGACGGCTTTCGTCCGCGCCGCTTTATCATGCAATCTATGCACGTTCTCGCGGCACGCATCTAGCCGGCTCCGCACGATGCGGCAAATACATACGAACGTTAGCAATTATATTGATCACGTATGTTGGGCGAATATAACATACGTGATAATATAACATACGTGACGTAACATAATATGACATACATGATGTACGAGTCGAGTGAAAACCTGGGATATTTTGTTTCATAATTCATTAAACACGACTGTATCATTTTATCATTTTCATCTACGTAGTTCTCCGTTGCGTTCACCGCTTCTCGAATTGTTTTCTAAACGCTGTAGGATTTGTTTTGCCCTAGAAAAATCCTTAATTCTCCTTGTAACATACGTGATCGATATAACCGTCAACGTTTGCTTATGTTAGCCATATGCTTTGGAGCCGGTTTCTCTCAGACGAGGCAAAACGATATTACAACGCAGCAGAAGTCTCAAAGAACACATCGATTATTAATGGACAACGGGATAGCTTCTCTTACCCAAGGATACTCTATCGGCGGTGGCTTCTCTGTTTAACCAGAAGGACACCCAGGAAAGGACGACCAGCAGGACACACGGACCGTATACCTGTATTAGGAAGTTACCCATGTGCCTTTGCAAGTGGAAGTACACCAGGAGCATCGAGTATTCCGCTGAAATGTGCGTTTTAACGTGACTGAGAGAGATCCACGATGCGACGCCTTTCGGTCAGATCGGAAAAGAAAAGTCAAACGCTCGCTCTCGTCAAAACGTTCAAGAAAGTAATTCGGCTTTAAGCCTTGATCCGCGAGAAACTGACCGATCGATTATTCTTCTCACCACTCGACCGTGATTAGTGGTCTCGAGGTTCTCGAGGTTTCGTGTCTCGCGCCATTAAATTCTCATTGCCGGCACCGCCCTCATCCGGCTTGTTAACTTCGCGTTAACGTCACCGATCGAACCGGTTCTTTGCGTTTTCCGAGCGACGGCGTCGCGCGGCCGCGGCACAAGTAACCCGATCGCTCGGCGGGATCTAATTACCGCATCTTACCGGTTTCCTACGCAGTTTCACAAAAGGCAACGAATCCCCGGAGCTACTCTCTTCGAACAACACGAGTTCAGCTCTCGTTCGTTTACTCATATATTTTTGTTTCTCCGCCGGCTCGCACACCGCTTTCGTCCGCGACTCGCGACTGTACGGCTCGTCGTGTGCTCCCCGGTCGCGCGGAGAGATAACCGTCAGTCGGCCGGATGTTCTTGATTCGGGAGAATATCACTCACCGTGCGACAGACCCGGTGCGGACGAGTGATTAGCGGTAGGATTGGCGACCAGATCAAATTGCGACAGTTTCATGTCCTCCGCTATAGCCACCTGCCGCGCGCTGTTCCACTTGTAGATTACATCGCGCGTCGTGTAGCTGACTGTAAACGGATGAATTTTCTGCTGTGCCGGTGAGATCGACCAAGTGTCGTCTAACGGTAATTGACGATCGAGATGTCCGCCCTTCGTTATCCCCTCCCGATTGTTCGCAAATCTCGGGCGAGGGAGACAAACAAGCTGCCGGCGGAGCCGTCTCGTCGAAGATGAGATTGAAATTCTCACAAATTTATACCCGATCGGAATGATTTTTTATATCTACACGAAGATCGCGTGTGTCACCGGTCCCTCGAATTTGCATTTTAGATTTCACACGAGGTGTATCTAATTTGAATAAGGTTCCGGCGTAATTTCGAGTTCGACACCCGTAACGCCACAACGGAATGCGTTAAGATCGATCGGGCGAGATGGCGATTGCCTGCACGATTTTTTATGAGATCGGAGACCACCCGAGGGACGAATAATTTTGCATCCCGTTACCGCGAGCCCTCGAGATCTCTCCTTACTGCCGATCGATAAGGGAGTGTCATCGGAGGGGAAGAAGCGGACGAGGAAAGGAAGAAGTCCGCGCAGGCCGTGGAACAAATAAATCTTCGCTGAACTCACAACTGCCGAACTGCAACGGGCATCTCTGCGTGTCCATCGGGAAATCCTCGAGATTCATCGGGCAACCCGCTTTGATCGTTAGTCTGAAAAGAAATGTAACAGACACACACAGTCAGATCCGGAATAGAAGTACATTCTCAACGCGACTTCTCGCAGAAGTCGCACGGAGAGAAGAAATCTTGCTGGGACGGGCAAATTGTTTGTTGATACGACGAAAGAATTTGCGAGAAAAATAATCGTGCTGCTACGGCAAAACGTTACGACGACAATAATATTGATTTCGCCTGATCAAATTATTTCGCTGTCCGCATATCCAGCGAATAGCAAATGATTTTTTATGATGAAAATTTTTGAAATTTTAATAGATTATTCGGAATAATAGTATTATATCACAACTAAATTTTTGAAGGGTTTCACTACACCGTTTGTAAGATATATTGACCTAAAAAAACGACATTTTAACATGTAGGCTTATGGAGAAATCACTTAAAATTCAAATAAAAAAAAAACGGCTCAATGAAGATGCTTTTTTTTTTTATATGAAAGAATATTATTAAAATAATATTCTGTCAAAGTTTGAGCGAGCCCCACTACAAATTTCTATTAAAAAATAGATAAAAATGTGGTTGCAGCAGACGACTTGGCAACGCTGTTTTCGGTGCGCGCTTTGAAATTCAATGTATAGTAAAAACAACTTCTTTTGTAATTTAAAACGTTTTATTGAAAATATTATTTTTATTAACACATTACAACATTTTAATAGAAAAATTTAATACTTTTATAATAATTATTATTTTAGAAAATAATGACTATGTAATAATTGACCAGAGTCGTTTTTTATATTTTCTCTATATGTTTGAAATCTATTTTAAAATAACTCATTGTCAGTATTATATAACTTCTAATCTAGTATATATTATACTCATATTTTATCTTGGATGATATTTTCTAAAATATTCAAAAATTCCAAAATTTTATCCATAATACTGATTTTTTTTTATCAAGGGATTACTCCCATCAATAGTGGCTTTAATTTGTCAATTCCTTCGAAATATTTGTCAATTATGTTTTCATAGGCAACTCCGTTCTGATTTAATTTTTTTATAAGCGAAACTGATATCATAGATACATATTTTACACTCAATTCAACTTTGTTTACATGTGAACATTTTTCACATTTGACATGAAAAATGGATCCTAATCCCTGAACACATTCGTCAATAATATCAGATGTAGTTTATGATTACATGTACTGCAAAACATTTTCTTGGCCATACAATCGAAATTAACAACTCTTTCACCGTCAACAGGAATGTCAACTTTGTTCATTTCAACTGAAGAATTTTTAAGACTTTGAGCTTTTTCTCTCATTTCACTTAACATTTTGCCTCGTAAGTGTCTATCTACTTTTAATTTTTTAACAAACTTTCCATTAAAACGAATTTTTTCTTTGCCAGCAGCATCCGTAGTAATTTGAAGGTTATTTGTTTTTCTTTTAACTTTACCCATTTTAAACATCAAAATCACACGATTTCAACAAGTACATTCATTTAAATTTAACAAATAAATTATTTTTTACAGTCAATTTTCAATTTATTAATTATAATAATTTTAATAGAGTACACAAGTACAATGTCAATAGACGACGACGACGACGTGTCAGCAGCCGAAAAAATTTGCGGCGTTGTCAGACATTCTCTCTCCCCTTGCCTCTCTAAGATTTCCTCCCGCTAACACTACCGAACCTCCTTAATACTCTTGACAAATCTTCCCCGCCGTCCAAGGAAATTTTTTTCGCTGTATTAACAAATAATTTGCCGTCCGGGCAGATTTGTCTCCTCCGTGTGTGCGATTGTCTCTAGGACGAACTTCCCCGAAGTCATTTCCCGGGCAAATTCCTCGGGCAAGTTTCATCTGGCCGTCAACCGAGGAGCGAATTTAATCAGCGAAGATTCCGCGAGGAGATCCCTCAGATCCTGAAAGAATCGGCTCCTCGAGGCATCGAAGCTCACGACATTCTTCCAAATCTCGCCTCGTGATAATTACAGTGTTTAGCAGGGAAGACGATTCGCTCACCACCGGATTCCCAACTCGCTGCCGATTACTTGCGCGAGATCTCGGCGTGGACGAAATTTCGACTTACTTTGCGCGCCGGCGAGAGAGCAAATGCAAGCGCGGGCCGGATGGTATCGCGTAGATTGGTTCGATCGAGTTATCGCACTGCCAGTGCGCGGTTTAACTCCACGTCGGGGAAGTTAGGACCGAAGGATGAGACGATCCGTGACTAATCGGATCCATCATCCCGGCGCTCTAGCGGCTCGCCCGATCGCTCAATTTGCGGCGGGCATGCGTTCCTCAGCGACCGGTCGAACGAAATTCGCCCCGTCGTTGCGCGGACATTGAAATTTTCCAGTCGCAACCGCGTCGCAGCCGCAATGTCTGGCATTGTTTTGCGAATTTCACGGGAACTACGCGCGCGAGAGTGTCTCGGAAAAGCGGGGGATTGCTCGGATTGCTCGAAAAGTCCGGGGTTAGTTCGATAATGAAAGCAACGAGCGCGACACGGAAGATATTGTTTTGGTTTTAACAGTTACTAATTGAGAAAAGGGCAAAGGAGGAGACAGGGATTTCCGGCTCGGACCGACGCGTCTCGGTTTTCCAGAATCTTCTTCTCGTCGGACGGAATATTTCCCTCGCATATCTCGACGGTGTTCGCGAGAAGCGCTTCGAGATCGGTCGTGTTTTCGTCGAGAATAGGTCTCGCGCAATTTCCCTCGGACGATTTTCGGCTGTCATGGAGGTTTTTTCTATCCTACGATAAGGTTGAATTCGGCAACCGAGGTATGTACGGCCGGTCCAAGAGAGATTGCGACACGGTCTTTCGATGAGCTTCGCAACGCATCTCGTACATCCAATAGGAAAATGTATCTCCTGAGAATTGCTAAAAGAAAAAGACAAATTTTCTTTACCGAATACGGGATGAAACTTATAAAGAAATAAGTAAAAAATAATATTGTAATCTGTTTGTGGTTGACTGTCACTTTATATCCGCACGCAAACAGTTTCCGATTGATCGGAATCGGATATAGAGAACGGTCAAGTATTGTTGCGTACTTAAATCGGGCACTTTTTATTGTGTTCAGGGACGAAGATCACAAGATTCCTCCCTATAGTGTCCCAAAATTCCTGCGGAATGCATATGGAGAGATTCTTCGTACAAGAAGAAGTAACTTTTTCCTTAGGGAAAATATCGAGGAAGATTAGGTTATTTATAGTAATTTTTCAGTTTTCAACATAACACATTTTTGAAGCCGAGACTTAAGTTAAAATTCTGTTCAAGTAAAGTCTACTTGAAACTGATCGAAATTTACTGCCTATTTGTTCGCCCGAAGTTTAGCTCGCGTGAAAATCACATTTTTTCACATTTTTTCGCCTGTTTCTCGGTTACTATTTGCTGAAACACAATTTTAGTAAAGGGAAATTTTAGTTCTACGAAAGGAAAAAATTATTTCTCAATGTATCCAAAATCCCCCTGCATTCCCCGCATGCGGGAATTTTGAGACGCTCTGTATATATGTTAAAATAAAAGCGATACATGTGTCAACATCGACTGATTAAACATCGTGACTGGCTGGTCGAGATCGCAAACACGTTTATTGAAATAAACGAGCGCGTCATCGATATTTCAACTTCGCAGACTTCGAATAATAATTAGCTTCGATCGCGAAACACCGATTGAGTCACATGTCTCTCACAGTTCAATAATTATCATTCGTTGATTCTTGATCTTGGTGGATGACTGGAATGTATTTATATTCTCTTTTTCTTCTTCACGTAACGTCCAATCTTGCAACGTGTACAGTTTCATTTTATTTCTTATCTTATCTTTTATTTTAATTTTTAATTAATCGTTGAAGCCAGTCACGACTCACCTTGAACTGTTTCTAAATGCAGAAGACGGACGTATATTTGTTACGGGAGTGCTTTAGTTGGACAATTAGAAATTCATCGTAAGCTTATTATGACGGGAAGCGATCCTTCAATCGTCTTACGGAAAAGCATTACGGTGTGAGCAGAATTTTTGCAAATTACACTTAAGTATGTCCAAACTTTGGGGCCGAAACGTGTTTTACGTGAGCTCGTGGGAGCTTGAAAGTTCACCTCCTCACCTGAACTTGTTATTAAGACACATTGTATAGACGGCTATTTTAAAGAGACTTATGATTTCACGTTACAATAAACGTGCATTCTCCATCTCCTCCCTTCCCCCTCTGTTCTCCGCGAGAGGAAGGAGAGGCGAAAGTTTTATCCCTTAATAACGACGAGTTTCTTCCGTCTTCATGAATAACGACGCGGCGCGACGTCTGCGAGGAAAGCCGGCGCGAGACAAAACTATGTCGAATGAAGCGGGATTGAAAAGAATGAACGAAAGAAAACCGGCGGAGAAAGTCCCGCGGTGAAGACACGGCGAAGGAGGGGGAGAATTAACCGAGCGGCGAAGTTAACCGGCCTGAAAATAAATAATTCACGGCGATGTTAAAGAGAGCAACGCGACGCGCCGTTCGGTTCCTCCGGCGTAAGTTCCTTCGTGACGACGATTTAAAACGGGGGAGCAAACGGCGCGAAGGAGAGATTAAAGCGGAGGGGATGAAAAGCAGCGATGTAAAACTTTCGCGTTACGGGCAGATGAATGGGAGTCGCCGAGCGGTGAATCGAGTCGATCTGCCGTTAAGATTACTAATTATTGGAATAAATGTTTCCCGTAATCGCGAGCGAATTAATATAAGATATCAAAGCCAACAGGAGGGGGGCAGAATTGGCGAGTAAGATTTCAATTGAAGCACAGGTCGTCGTACAGAAAACTAATTAACACCGTCGAAAGTTCTCGCTCGAGTCGCTCGAATAATCTCGACCGATGCGGCCACTCGCGATTTTCGAGAGAGCGAACGCTCCAGTGACAAAAGCTGATCTGAAAACTAAACGAACCCGAAGTATGGATGTTCCGACTCGTATCGATACCTTGAAGTATCGATACACGGCCATCTCGTGCCATTGAGAGACCGAACGAGTCTTTTGATCTCACGACAAGCTGTAACCGCGTCTCACGGATGATGTCTGGCTTCCAGACCGGCGATTAAGGCGAAATTGCAGCCTTGATCCGTCCGGTAGACATCACCAGACACTTTGGAAAATGTTCTACGCTAGACGGGGATATCGGGAAATAGTGCTCGATAACAACGGGAATTTCCGCGAAAATCCTTCTTCCGATCCGGACCTTGCGCGCGCGAATTCGCGAAGTTGTTAATTAAATTTTTCACCGGGAGTTTTTTCGTCCTTCACTCCAAGGCGCTGATATTACGTTATAAATGCGAAATTCATCGCGGCACTAAGCTCAAATGACGTTGCCGCGCAGTGAAAATAACGATTCAACGTTCGACAAGCGGTATTTTTTCGCTGTGAACATATATGATTATATACAGTCATATATTGGCAAATTTCATATATGATCTTTTTTCCCCCAAAGCGTATACAGTTACTTCAAACAGTGTATTCGTAGCAACACTGCTATTAGCTATGTGTGTACTTTGAACGCCTCGCGGCATTCGATGGCGTTTACTTACGAAATAAGTCAGCTAGTTGCGTGGAAATCGAGAAGCCACGGTGTGTTCATCGCGACGGATCGAAATTGAAAGGGTTAAATTGTCCGATAAGCCGCTTTCTCGCACCGTCGTCGAACCCACCCGTAATCTACGATGTCGCCCGCGGAAGTTCCCCACGACTTTAAAAATCTGCCTTGTGTGACGCCTCGCCTTGCACAACAGACCGTAAGGCATAATTTCGGGATCTCATAGAGTGGGTATGCTAATCGGGCACATTATTTTCATGCAAACGAGACTTCGCCGGCTAAGCTCGCTAAAGCGCGGACTAACGCCCTTCCGGACGTGTCGCGACCGCCAGCAGTCGTACTTCTTTTTTTTCCTCTGCCTGCACACTGGACTCATCTCAGCCGCTTTTCATCGCGTTTTCAGCGAATATTTATCGGCTAATACGCGTCCATATTCATTGCCGGCGATGACATGAGAAAAAAAATGATGAAACGAAGTTGCGTTTAATAGATCATCGTGCGAGTGGCGATCCGATATTTCACTACGTCGACAATAATCTATCTGTTCCGTTTTTACACACACATTCTCTCTCTCTCTCTCTCTACGTTTCATAAATGAATAAAGCACACACGATTGTTCTTTCTTCTTCTCTTTTTAAGAAAGACAGGGAGAGGGAAAACAATTTCATCAACACAGTTACAAAAGAGAGAGAGAGAGAGAGAGAGAGAGGAAGAGAGAGAGATTCGATTTACTCGCTATAGAAGATTTAAAGGGAGGCACGAACAAACGAATCGAATTGCTATCACAGCAACACTACACAACAAATCGTTCGCGCAAACGTTCGTTTGAAGTTACCTGAGATTCAACTGAAACACGACGCTTCTTTCGCGGGATTCTGCCTGCGGTAGGGAGGCGCGGGACCGAATCACGGTTAACTTCAACCCACGCTCACGGGATCCACCGTGGTCCTACGAGATGCGAGGTAACTTTAGATATTTTCTCCCGCGAGTTCACAGGGAACCTTCGAACTATCTCGATCTATCGCATGCTTCGAGAGTGCTCGCGAAGGCCTACTCTCTCTCTCTCTCTCCTGTTCGTTACCTCAGACAGGTCTAGTTCGCGAAATTTCGACGCACCCAAGAGGAAAGAGAGCGGGAAAGAGAGGAAGGTTCAGAGGGTGAGAGAGGGTGAGAGAGGGTGGAGAAGGAAGGAAGGAGGAGAGAGAAAGCGAGAAGGATCCTTCGCATAGCACAGTGTACACTTCATGCTCGACATACTCCCGCGAAATTGGAGCTCTCTCTCTCTCTCTCTCTCTCTTTCGGAAATGCCGGGTTACTGCAACGACTCGTCCTTGCATTCATGCGTGCATCGGCCTGCCCTCGATGCGCTTTTCGATACGATCCACCCCTTCCGACCCGATCGTCTCGATTTCCTTCCCTCTTTCTTGTGTTTGCTTCGCCGGTTATTAGTGCACGATTAGTGCGCTCGTTCACGCGTGCTCACTTTTGCGTTTTCCCGCCGCACGAGTCATAAATCCGGGGGTTTTATTGGGACAGATTAGCGAGATTCGTCGTCAACGTGTCGTGCACGTGCCGCACTAAAAGCCGAATTCCCCGCCGTGGCAACAATCTCGCGCGCGATTATTATTACGGGAACGGCGCCCCGTTTTATTACATACTTCAAATGCTCGGGTCCACTCCGACCGCTCCGTGAATTCTTCCGTGTATACATTTAGAAGCGGATATTTCTCACACGAAAATGCAAAGTACCGATGCAGACACGATTCTCACGTAATTCCGGAGAATTCGCACAGTTTATGATGACGCTCTCTTTTTTTTTTTTTTTTCTTAATCGAAGAAAGAGATGAGAAGAAAGAGAAATTTCGCGGGGGAAGGAGGAACTTAATTCCCCGTGGAAAATTCGATACTCATTTGTTGTCGAGCGGGAAGCAAGGAGAGGGTGTATTTTGATGAATAAGTAATCAGTCGGTCGGACGTAACGTTCCGCGTTAATCGCGAAATTCCACAAAACAGTCGGTCGTTTGTGAGAGCATTAATTTAAATGCAAATCTCACAATCGCACTTGATTCTCGACGGCGTTGGCAGTCGTGCTGTGGAATTCTTGATTTTTCATCGCTAGAACGGGGGGGAAACTTCGTTAACTCCGGCTTTTAAGCGCGCGCCCGCCACGAGAATTAATTCTTTTTCATCGTGCAAGCGCCGCCGATGCGGCGGAAATGCAAAATGGCGAGGGCCGATATCGATGGTTTCGATTTAATCGAGCCGCGAGCAACGAGTAAAACATTAACATCTGGCGCAAGCGAGACACGTGCCACTTGGAAATATGTTTGTTTTATTTAACGGCGTTGTTTTAAAGTGAAATATACACTTGCGAGATAAATATTCACTTTCGCAAATAAATATCCATACGCAAAATGTTGGTGAAAGGGAACTCGATTTCATGCAAATGTTCGTATGCGCATCTCTCTTAACTATCTTTCAAAGTTTTCTATTTCAAAGTTTTCTACATCGAGAAAAAGATTTCCTCAAATTTAATAAATTTTACTGACATGCATTGACATGCTCCAGAGAAACTAGTGTTTCGATTAATAAGCACGATTGTTAGACTTTCCAACAAAAATATGTGTCTTTGTTTTAAATAAAAAATTTGTTTGAAACGAAAGATAATTTTCTTATAAAGAAATTATTTGTTTCATTTTACATATTTATCGTAAGCAAATAATATTTTATTCGGTAATAGTTTATTCGGTTAAAAGACATTATTTCAAATAATAGCTTTCTGTTAAATAATCGAGTTTTCTTGAATGGGACAATAACATTTTTCACTCAAACAAATAATATTTCGTATATGTTGTTTCTATGGGACGAAATTTTTCGTCGAATAAATAGAAATATTAAATCAAAAGAAACCTTTTTCTCCCCGTGCAGTAATTATTTTCTGTTTTATAATTATTAACACTTTAAATAACGGTAAAGCAAATCGGACAGTGCGAACATTGGGAAAGATCGTGCATCGTCGTTACGTCAGCGAAAGTCTCGATTTTTCTCCTCACTCGCCGATAATACGCTCCCGAATGATTTTCGCGCATGTTGTGCGCCACGATTAAGGCTAATATCTGCGGAATGCATCGAGGCCGAGTGTAATGTGCAATGTATGCTGCTTTTTGTCCGTCGGGCGCAAAAAATTTTACGCCGGTGTGTGTGTATATGTGTGTGTGTACGAACGCGTGTCGCGATACGTCGGCATCGAACTAGGTCGATTATCTATCCACGTGAGCTACATCGCTCGGTGCTCGATACGCGAAGCTGTCAGGGCGTATGTGTAATAACAATACCGACAATATGTCGCGCGGGCTCACCCGGGCGAGAGCAAGCTCTCTCTTGGCACGAGATCCATGGATCTCCGGAAGAACGTCGAGGATGGCCGGCGTATTCTCGGCGTTTAGACCGGACTTCCGATGGCAACGGGCAGAGGCAACGGCAGCTAATAAAGTGTCGAGTAAATAGCACCGTGGACGTGATCACGACGTTTCTCGAATGGGGTCCGACTGGTCGGGGAAAGGTACACGGGACCTCGTTTTTCAAAGAAGAAGCCCGAGATGAGGCGGCGACGATCGCGCAAACCTTCCCACTCGCCGTGAGAGCGAAGGCTTTCGCGCGTAATTATCCAGAGGCGTCATTACGCCGTCCTGCACCTGATGTTTACCAAGTAGCATTTAATTTCTCTCTCTCTCTCTCTCTCATAAGAGAGAGAGAGAGAGAGAGAGAGAGATGGAAAATCCGCTCGAAAATCCGTCTGAGGAATCGCGGGCCGCGCGGTTTCGCGAGAAGGTGGAAGTCGATTGCCGAGAGCAGATTCGCACGAAATCGCGATTAAGAAACGGAAGAAGGAGAAGTTGATTCGATTACGACGTTCCGTCGTTCATCGTTGGTGACACGGCAAATTCCATCGAGTCGTTATCGTTAACGCGGCAAGTATGGCGCGGTTTCGGCGGAGAGCCGTAGAAATTTTACCGCACCGTCGAGTCGCGCGTGTTATTTCGTCTGCGATCGTGTGACGAAACGAGCCTGAAATCAATCGGCCGATGTATCGCGTTATCGCTGCAGTCCTCGCACTTGTGTCTACGATATTTGTAAAAGAACGTGAAGATGTCAAACGGTTCTTCTTCGATCGAATAAGACAAGGTAATTACCAGTCCTTCGTCTGATTCGTGCTGATTGCCTCTGTATTGAGCTCGTTCGTAATTATTATTCCTCGGAGTTTCCCTCCCACGACCAGAACGTCGCGAGATCGGCGAGATTGGTAGCAATATCGCACGGTATCTTGGTTTTCGATACGATATCGTAAATTTCCAATTCAAATTTTCTCAGCGAAAGAGAGAGAGAATAAAGTAGAGAGAGAGAGAGAGAGAGAGAAGAGCGGCAGACGATTAACAAGGTAGTCAGCAATCACATTTAATTATGGTATCAGAGCAGTACAAACAGGCGAGTTGGTACGCGTGAAGGATCGGGAGATCTTGAGTTATTCCGGTAACTCGCGCTTCAAGCTATCCATTCGTCGATCCTCAGCCACCCCGAAGATGGATTTTCGTGGAACTCAATAAAGCCCAAATTAATGACGAGCGTCTGCCAGTCTCTCTCTCTCTCTCTCTCTCTTCTCTCTCGTTTCTCGCCGACCGTTCGTTTCGAAACGGTGCTCGGAAGGGAGTGGAATAGGATAATGCGGAATGCTCGAGTTTGTCAACCCTCGCGCGCGGACTACGTTGCGCATCGTCGCGGCTATTACTGTATTGTTGGTACAAGCCAAATACAAATATGGAGGGTGCGGAATCGAGCGATATAACGTTTCCTCTTTATTAAATCCGTTCCCTTTCTCTTGACCTAGTCTTCCGGATCGGCCCCATTGTGTACGGCAGAATTAACCCTCGAGTTCGAGATACCTCAGACCTTGCACATGTCACGTCGCCCAAGAAAAGATTCGCGGGGATTTAGGCGGACGAGAGAAAGCGAGGGAGTGCCTCTCTCTCTCTCTCTCTCTCTCTCTCTCGCTCGCTCGCAACCGCTTCGATTACTAGCGCGATTTTATCAAGTCGTTTAGATGCTGAGATTACACGTTGTTAACAAAAAGGGGAGGATGACGGCGTGAGTCGAATCTCCCGGCTATCAATGTTTAAATTTCGATTAATCTCTTTAACCCTTTAACCCTTCGTTTTACGGATCATACAGACTCGGTTAGTTGAGTTTGAAGAGCTATAGAGCGAAGAGAAGCGCGTGATCTGAGAGTTCTCCCCATTCCGGAAAAATCGCTAGAGAGTCGCTCTATCCGTTAGACGCGGATCCGAATTTAATACGTGTTTGGGAACCACCAGAATTTGACGCAGGCTCAATTAGACCTCTAATGTACAGTCGGTAACTTAACGCCAGAAATGAAGTGATTCTTTCTTTGGTGAAAATTCGTGTGTGAACGTAAGTAAGCGTTGTGATTAGGCATATTTTTTTTGAAAATAACAAATAATGTTATATTAAGTATAACCTATATGACGCTGCATGCGGTGCGAGCGACTTTTCAGAAGCGCGCGGTCGAAAGGTTAACCTTGCGGAGTTTACTCGCACGATTGACAGTGTATAGTTATGATATATATGTTGGAGGACGGAGTGGCGTTTAAAGATAGAAGAACGTATGGCGAGGGAAAAGGAAACGTCCTCATAAGCGGCGAGACATAAAATTAAGGCGCAGTCCCGGTCATAAATCTCGCTTCCACGACTGATCTGGAAGAGGAACGTCGCGCTTCTCATGATTATCTCGAAGACATATCTTTATGGACGGGTAACATGACGGCGGACAAGGCTCGGCCCTATATAATGCCAAATATAATGCTTTGTTTCGGGATGGATTTACATTATTAAGTAACGTTTGAGTATGTATCGAAACGTACGCGCATACCTTGAGCTGTAAAGTACTCTGCCGTCCTGGTACAGCCTGACGAACTTATTCGGGCTGGTAATCGTATGCAAGTAACTGTACTTGCCGTTGTAGAAGTACGTGTCGGGCTTCCAGATCCTCGCCAGCATGGAGATGCTCAGTGCAAGCGTTTCCTTACCGCCTTGGAAAGCCAAGCGTCGGTCGACCCACGACTGCCGGAAGTAACAGTCCATCGAGTACGTCTGTGGGGATTTGGGGATTCGATTAACTCGCTCGTACCAATATCTACACGTGCCATCATTGTTAGCGTTCATACCTAGAAAACTAGACACTTTACATAGACGCGTTTCGCATCGCTATTCGATATTGATTACTGTAACATTTAATATTAAATATTTCCGTCAAATTGTCATCTCACATTTACGTTAAACATACGCGCTTCTATTATATTCTTGATAGATAAATCAATCTCAGGGAATCGATCATGTAATTTCCTTCGAAGTAAAATCATTCTCACGAGTTCACTGAAAGTGGATTTAATATATAGTATATTTAATATATAGTATATTTAATATAAAGAAAATTTGAAATTATATATATATATAAAGATAAAAGTCTTCGTAGAAACTATATTTTCCATTTCTTTCGAGAGTAAAAAGATGCGCGTAATGCTGAAACGTCATCGAGTTTACACTGATCGACCTCCCGGTTCAAGCGACTCCGAGTGAAATTGCGGTTGCTTCGCGCCGCGCGCTAGAAAAAAAAATATGACTGACCATATCCACCTCGGAAATGGGACCCATGCTGCGTACCATGATATCGACTTCGACAGTGGCCGGAGGTCCGCCGAAGTCCGGTCTGATGCTGTTGTCGTAGCCGCGCAGCAGATTGTCCAGCAGATCGCTGATGTTGCTGTGGTTGTTGCTCTGCGTGCGCTGCCTAGCGGAAGTTCTCGCAGCCGCTCTGACACAAGCAATTAAACGAGCTAACGAGGGAAAATTTCGAAGTGTCCGAGATTTCGAGCGAGCCTCGATTGCGCCCCGATTATTGCGGAGAGGTCAAAAATTCCATCTATCCCATTTAACCCTTTTCCTCCCACATAACACAAATTTTTTTTTAAACTTTCAACCTTATATCTTTTAACGAAAAAATCATATGAAAATTTATCAAACATCATTTCTACGCCGGACAAGCTTTTGGGTCAAGTCGTGTCGATAAGATTCTCTTTCCTCTCTTTGCCTGCACGACCTGCTTAAAATATCACGACGGTCACTAACGGTATATCTTCATGGATATATGAGCTCATACACGCTCCACTTCAGTGTAATGTGCGGAGCACGCAGGACGCGGCCTGCCGTCCTTTCGAAGACGCTTACTCGGTACTTCCCGGAGGAGCCGTTGCTGTTATATTCTGCACATTTGAAAGTTAAATGGATTTTTGAAACTTCAACGTTGCGATCGGGTGATACGGAGAATCTTAATTAAGGAGTTAAGTCATGCAAGCTCCTCACTCGTTATATTCTCCTGATATGATTCCGTAAAAATTTCGCAGCATCCGGAATATATCGGAGTTTAGTTTGGTATTAGGAGAACAGGATCAGCGAGAAGGTTAAGACGTTGAGTCATGCAAGTTCCTCGCTCGTTATATTCCCCTGATACGATTCTGCGAAAATTACGCAGCATCCGGAATCTATCGGAGTTTAGTTTGGTATTAGGAGAACAGGATCAGCGAGAAGGTTAAGGCGTTGAGTCATGCAAGCTCCTCGCTCGTTATATTCTCCTGATACGATTCCGTAAAAATTTCGCGGCATCCGGAATCTATCGGAGTTTAGTTTGGTATTAGGAGAACAGGATGAGCAAGAAGGTTAAGGCGTTAAGTCATGCAAGCTCCTCGCTCGTTATATTCCCCTGATACGATTCTGAGAAAATTACGCAGTATACGGAATCTATCGGAGTTTAGTTTGATATTAGGAGAACAGGATTTTCACAGAATCGTGTCAGGAGAATATAACGAGCGAGGAGCTTGCATGACTCAACGCCTTAACCTTCTCGCTGATCCTGTTCTCCTAATACCAAACTAAACTCCGNCTCGTTATATTCTCCTGATACGATTCCGTAAAAATTTCGCGGCATCCGGAATCTATCGGAGTTTAGTTTGGTATTAGGAGAACAGGATGAGCAAGAAGGTTAAGGCGTTAAGTCATGCAAGCTCCTCGCTCGTTATATTCCCCTGATACGATTCTGTGAAAATTACGCGGCATCCGGAATCTATAGGAGTTTAGTTTGGTATTAGGAGAACAGGATCAGCGAGAAAGTTAAGGCGTTGAGTCATGCAAGCTCCTCGCTCGTTATATTCTCCTGACACGATTCTGTGAAAATCCTGTTCTCCTAATATCAAACTAAACTCCGATAGATTCCGTATATTGCGTAATTTTCTCAGAATCGTATCAGGGGAATATAACGAGCGAGGAGCTTGCATGACTCAACGCCTTAACTTTCTCGCTGATCCTGTTCTCCTAATACCAAACTAAACTCCTATAGATTCCGGATGCCGCGTAATTTTCACAGAATCGTATCAGGGGAATATAACGAGCGAGGAGCTTGCATGACTCAACGCCTTAACCTTCTCGCTGATCCTGTTTTCCTAATACCAAACTAAACTCCGATAGACTCCTCGCTCCTTATATTCTCCTGATACGATTCTGCGAAAATCACGCAGCATCCGAAATCTATCGGAGTTTTGTTTGGTATTAGGAGAACAGGATCAGCGAGAAGGTTAAGGCGTTAAGTCATGCAAGCTCCTCGCTCGTTATATTATCCTGATACGATTCTGTGAAAATTACGTAGCATCCGGAATCTATCGGAGATTAGTTTGGTGTTAGGAGAACGTGATCAGCGAGAAGGTTAAGCGATACTTCACGCAGACACGGCACGTTTTCAAGTTACAATTGCGGTCGGTAATTAATATGACATGGTAAAAAATTGAAACACTTATTTATATTCATCTTATGTATTATTACATAATGGTTATGAGCTATTTGTTTATTCCGCATCGGTCGGAGAGAGGTAGGAGGTAATTCCACATATTACGTAATATTGGAAGGGCGAAGGGAGGAGAAGTAAAAAATACTCAAGTTTAGTGTGTCGTAACTGTCGAATAGCCTTTATGTAATTTAGAGTGTCTCAACGCGTCTCATGCTTGAAACAGATTAATCGGTTGATTGATGCTAACAATATTCCGTGATTGAGTGAGATTTCCGGCTGCAAGGGGGGTCTAACTAATCGGAATATCGTTTCCTAAATGCCCGTGTACGTGTTCGAGCTCGCTCCTCGCGTGCAAGTGGATATACGTGTACGCACGGTGTATAAGCCGCGGTTTATTTTCGCTCGGTCGCATCGCGCTTCGTTGGTGTAAATTCGGCGACGGTTCTGTGCGGCCAGCGCGATTTAAACCGGCGAAACTCGGCACGAAAGTCTAATTACGCCAGGAGGATATTTGCAAAACATCGTAAATAAAGCTGCGCTCGCGTCAATAGCTTTCTTTTTTTATCTACCGCGCGAGCGACCTAATTTCCCGGTCCTTTATTAATTATGCAGCCCTGGCCGAGGTAATTTTTTTCACAACTTCGTTTGTTGTCAATTATTAACGCCAGACTTGGGATACGTTAGATGTTAGCTCTTGAACGTTTCTTCGGAAACTTGAAATTTTTCGTGAAAAAAATTGTGGGCGAACAGATGAAGAAAGAGTGACAAGTGTTGACGCTCGTTAATTGATCTTGGCGAAATTAGCTTGGCTAATTTCAGATAAATTGAGCTATATTCTTGCTAAGTTATAGAACCGCCGGCCGTTCACCCGATCGTTTCACATTCTCCAATATTTATTTGTAGCAATTATAGAAATGACAGGTACACGATGCGTCTCATTTGATTATTTCCCGGATTGATTTCGATTTATACACCAATTTTAAGGAGTCCTCATATCAACGTACGCAATCGTGTTTAACGCGCGTATGAAATGCAGTCAGCCTCGTATGCGTATATATTATATATGGCATCGCTATATGAATATAAATAAATATGAACTAGATAATCGGCGATATTTGCTTTCCGCGGGGGATGAGATATTACATTAATAGCTGTCGATAATACGCAATTAATTGGAGGATCGGTTCTGTCGCGTAACAGAATTGTCTGAGTAACGTTACGGCGACGGAATATCCCGACGATTCTCATATTCATGTATTCCGCGGCGAAGCCGCGCTTGAACGAAAGTGGATCTTGTTTACCGCACGTAAAAAAAAAGAAAAAAAAGAGAATACTTCCAATTATGAATTGGTCATTACTAGAGAGAGAGAGAGAGAGAGAGAGACACGGCGGGCAAGTGTATACATAGAGAGGTAAAGTTATTTATACGCTCTGTGAAAGCCGGCCGCAAACGAATGCGTAATCGTTCGCGTGATTCATGACGACGAATGCAGATGAAAGGAAATCTTTCGGCGGCGGTTCGACCGATCAATTTCACGTAATTGTCATCGTTAAAATGCATAGGATGAAATGTGACGGGGATCGCCCCGCGAGAAAAGGTACTTACAGGAAGGAAGCGTAAGAGGTGATGAGGTTGACGAGGGCGAGCAGGACCCTCGGCTTCATAATGTCCCAAGCCGAATCCTCGCTTCCTTCGTGTGGGGATTCGCTCATCAATCCGGTTCAACAACAGGATCATTCGGTAATTCGCGCTGCAGGAGGAGAAAAAAGAGGAGAACAGCACAGCTGTGATAAATTTATACGACGCCTCCTCTTCTGTATTTCCGAGGAGAATTATTCCCTTCGTAAGATCCTCCCACGGGAAAGAAAAGATTAGCTTCAGCAGCTGAATTAGTTGTACACTGGGTGTCCCGTCTCAAGTGACGACCTCGAATATCTCTTGAACAGTGCGTTTTAAAGGAAAATGTTCCGGACGAGAGTCGTAGGATTTTGAAAGGGACATAAGATAGCGATCTTAACTTTGTTGCATAGTCAGTAACTCAAGGTTATTTCAAGACCAACTTTACCTTTTTTAACACTTTCACAACCGCTGACACCAATGTGGTGTCATGGGCAGGCCAGTCGTATGCCGGTGACACTCATGTGGTGTCATTGGTAGGCCAGTCGTTATTTGCCGGTGACACTCACATGGTACCATTGATAGGCCAGTCGCTATTTGCCGGTGACTCCCACGTGGTACCAGTGGCAAGCCACTTGCAAAACTTTTCTTAGCACGTCAGATGCTTAAATGATGCACAATTTTATTACGCAAAACCTTTTGACTACTAAAGAATCTGGAATCTGACTACTAAAGAATATTGTTGTATAATAATGTTGATTATTGATTTATAATAATAATGTTAATTGTTTCATGAATTTACGTAAAGTTTTTTCTTCCAAAATATTGCCGGCCACTGGCGACGTTTCACTGCGCTAACATGCGGTTGTGAAAGTGTTAATGGAGCTTTTTTTCAACATAACATGTCGTAAATGACGAATTTACGATAGTGCATTCAATGCTGCAAAAGTGTTACCGCAGCTAATCTCCTTTTTCCATGTTCGAGTAGGAAAATACTGTTGAAGAAATCTAGACTTATCTGAAGGAGAAAGAAATGCCACAAGGTTAGTGATTTTTTTCTTTCTTCTACTTTCCATCACGCATCTTTCTTTCGCGCGCGGCCCGTCGCGATTTCTCGTATCCCGACGACGAGGTGCGGCGATGAGTGACGCGGATCGACAATTTTTTCTCAATTGACGGCGTGAACGAGTAACGTCCCGATTGTATTCCCGGTGATAATGAAGGAGGACGCGACGGGGTTGTCGCGAATCGATCGGCAACCGAAATCTGATTATCGATTCTATGAGTGACGCGTTGATAACGTCCACCCGGGCGCCCACCGCCGAACGAACGGGTTTCTCCTTCAGCGACAAACGAGGCGAAAAATAACGACCGAAGCATTCCGAAGCCCGATAATGCCGTTGAATTTTACTTTACGCTCCTGTGAACCGCGTTTCGTGTCTCCGCTCGTCGGTGGCTTCTCTAAACTTCGCGAGCAATAACTTTTCTTCAAAACATCCCCCCCCCCCCCACTTCCCCTCCNTCCTCGTTAATGTGTACTCCGACAACACAAATATGTCGAATGCTGACGTCACGCAAGCCGATCTAGGATGCCTCCTAATCTTTCAGGCGTCTTCCAGACGTCTCTTTCTCTCTCTCTTTTCTTTCCCTTCAGACGTCACTTTGGATTTCACGTTACTCGGCCTGCGGGTGTCGGCGCGCGACACAGCATTCGCTAAATAGACAGGTGTCGAATCAGTAAATCGACCGCGGATCTCTCGGCGTGTACGCGCTTCCCCGCGGCACGTTCGTGTCTCTGGAAAAGAGTTCGCAGCTGGGAAGGTAACATACACGTTGGAAAGCGAACCGCATCGTGGGCAAACAACTGTTCCTACACACACACACACACACACACAGGTAAATATACGGAACGTACGCTTTGAAAGATGTGGTATCATTCGCGACGCGACGATTAGGCAACCTGGGGTTTGATAATCAGCGCCGTTTGAGCACACCGCTTACGCAAACGGCAAACCCGACGGATTTTAATCGATGGACGCGTCTTGGAAAAACAGAGCCGCTCGGGAATTGATTTTCCGAATTACGTTCCACGGATTACACTTCGCGGGTAGGTTGGAGGTTTGCCTTCGACTATCGACTGTCGTTGAATCGAGGAGACGATAAACTGTGCAACATACCTCAAGATCAAAGCCATTGGGGTTGACTACTAAGCTGAATAATTATCGATGAAAGAATAATAGGTGATAACGATTCATTCGATCATTCGACGATTATTTGACCACGTGGAAAGTTGTAAAACCGCGTTCACAACAACTTCAGGCGAAACATGGAAAAATGATTTTTGGGGTCTCGAGTCACTGGGCGTTATCGGGTGGACACGATCAAGCCCATTTTTCGAAAGGTTTTTCCCGAAAATATTGACACTCGTGCGAGCCTTCGAATATTCGTCAGATACTCATAGAATATCTTACCCTGCGATCTCCGGGGAAAGGGGGAGAGAAAGTTTGAAGCACATAGATACACTTTTCGGTAGGGAACCGACCGTAACTCTGCGAAATAATGCACAAGGTGACGCCTTGTTGCACACTGCCTACCCATCTACGTTCGTTATAATGCAAATACGGGATAAATTGCGGCGTATGCACACGAGGTATCTCCCTGTCAGAGGCAGAGAATAGGTAAGTCACACGTTGTTTAACGAACACGCGAGAAGCGCGTGCGGGGGGAGGGGGGGGAGGAGCGTGGAGAGGGTAGCGGCGCTCTCCTTAAAGTTTAACTCGTAATTCGAGACCGAGGCACCGTGAAAATCCGACGCTGATGTATCCCCGACGTACTACCCGTTGCCGCGAAAAGTCGCGGTAAGACAACATCAATTTTCCGTGCTGTGGAAACGTGCGGCAAAGCGGCGCATCCTGGGCGCCAAATGTCGTTCGCGTTTTGTATCGTCCGTGCGATTCAGAAAGATCATCGTCATCCTCGTGAAATATCTGGGGAACGTCGGATTCATCGATGACGATTGAGGGCTTGCGACAATTCGTCGGGGTCATTGCGAGCTTTTCATCGCGAATGACTAACAACGGTGTTTTAAATACACGGAATAAGCAATTAATCAGCAGCTTGGCGGTAATAAATTTCGGGGCAAGAGCGTTTTCTCCCCGACCGTATTGTCGCGTGATCGACCAGTTTAAACCGCGGGATACGAGGGTGAACATCGAGATGCCGAATCAGGAGAGAGAGAAAAAAAGAGTATCGCGTTGAACAGACGAAGAGTATCGGTGACAAACGGTGACGTCTCAGCGACAACCTCCACCCGAACGACGAGATGCTCCGGCGAAATTCGCAGTGTTCGTGAGAAACGGCCCGCATCCTCCGGCGGGTTTATCGAGCTCGTTCGTCGAGAACGCGACGGCGAATGCGATCGAATGTTTTTCGGCTTTCGAGCATTCGTCAGGTGAGAGAACACCACAGCTGGCGGCCGAGTGTCAAAGTGGCATCCGAAAATCGAGCTTCGCTCCCTAGTTTCATCGGTAACATCCAACACAATCCTGCGATGCTTATTCCCCCCATGCGTTATCGAGATCACTAAGAACTATCTCGGTACCTTGAAACGTCTCGATTCACCAGGTCTAAATTCGTCAAAGAGTGTCAATAAAAGTAGCGTCCGGTCGAGCGAATCGTAAATCGTGAGATTTACTACACGAGAATGGTCCGACCGTCGAGACCGCGACTTATGGCCCGCGTATTGGACGCGGTGATGAATCTCGGCGACAACAGGGGCCCGTCAGCTCGCGAAGTTCTCAGTTTCATCCGGCAGGGCAACGAGTCGCTGAAGAATCTGACGCTGCAGGTGACACAAACACGCTGATCACGTCGCGTCCTGGATGTCCTTCATTAGCGATTCGCTTCAAAGAGCGCCGCTCGAATGACGCGAACTTTCGACGAACTCCGCATAGGAGATTCTACATATGTTTCGGTTGCTCATTTAAACGTTCATATTCAAACAGAGATTTCCGAGTTTTCCAAATACCGAAATATCCTGATTACACACACACACACACACACACACACACACACACACAAAGTTGAAATGTCTCAACTTAAAAAGTAGAAATATGCATTTTTTCTTGGCGTCTTTTTTCGAATTTTTACACGAGCTGAACGCGGGAAACATTGGTTTTCAATGGAAAACACAACGTTTGATTTTCCCCGCAATTTGTCGCAAGCTCGCTAGAGAGCTGTTATAAACTGTCAAATCTAGCCGATAAAAAGCAGGAGGTAATTAGTTTGTTCCTTTTAGCTGGCTGCACTAGTTCACAAAGTTTGCGCTAAAGTGTTCTTTTCACCTGAACTGTCGCGAGGAAAGCGTGCTTTGTAGTGGTGACACCTGAACTAGCGCAGCCAATGAACTACCTGTTAGGTCCAAAGGTAGAACAAGCTGTGTAGGACTCGCATTAACCCGAGAAATTTCAGATATATTTGTCACCGTCACTTGAAGAAAGATTGTGATGAGGACGGAATCTACAAGAATGTAGTCTACAGACTACAGGCATTATAAACGGTATAAGTGTCAAATGTAAAAAAAATATAAAATAAGTATTTTCTGATTGATTTAATTAATATATAACGATCAACCAACTGAATTCATTAGAAAATATAAAACAGATTTGTTTTTATCGTAAAAAAAATAACCTTCTTTCAAATGTCGAGTTTTCGAAAAGTATGAGTCTAACAAATCTATCGGCTACTGCACTATGCCGTTCTTTTTAGATCCATGTATATTTTTACATCGCCTGCGCTATCTTGAACTAGCTTGAACCGGTCCAATGTAGCCCCGGATCAGCTGAAAAGAACAAACCTAAAATTTCAGTGAGATACCTTATACATTGCATTGACCGCTCAGGTGCATCGAGCATTAAAACACGCGGTGAACGCCGGACTTTTGAGACATAGAAGCGGACGTTACAAGGTACTAGCCACTATGAGTCCCGCTCCTGTTTCATCCGTAAAGGAACCGGCTAACAAGAATCAAAAGAGTGAAGAGAAGAAACTGAAGTCCGACGTACGAACGTCGATCGACGACTCGAGATCCCCTATTCGAACGCAGAAACGCAAGTACGTCGTCGTAGCATCGTGCGATATTTTCCTTAAAGGAATGCCACTACTACTTTGAAAACTTTGTCGACAGAATATTGATTTTTTTCTGCAAATTTTACGTCATTATTGGTCGCACAGATCTATAAATGTTTTTACACAGTGAGAGTATGCGCGGAAATGAATCGGAGCGTTGCTCAGTAAGTAAGAAAAATTACTAAAAAATGTCAAAATAACGTTTCTAATTATCGGTTAGCGCGAATATTTGCCTGATACAGGAATCCTGCAGCTTGTACATACCGAATGTGTCAACGCTCCGACCAGGAACATTTCAGAGAACATTTTTATATCTTTTCAACGAAATTCGGAGGTCTCGAAAGACACAAAAAGCGGAAACATTTTTATGGATCTCGGTTAAATGTTCCCCTAGATACGATAAAATAAAGTAGCGCACAATCATCGCATTCATATTTATATCGTATTAACATTTACATAAGATCTATATGTATGAGAAATTTAAAAAGAGCAGCGTAATCGCGTCAATTTCTGTAAGATAACATTTCATTGTCTTTACGTAATCGACGCTTATCAAGTTTGCCGTCGGCATATTTTGGCATCCGATTAAGGAAACATCGATGCTAAATTATTCATTATACCTTATCGTCACGTGAACCCTATTATATAAGTTTAAAAAATATCTTTTACAAATATATGCTACGATTATCTTGTACATAATGCATAGATGATATGCTAACGTTTACATATTTAATGTTCACTTATATAAAGACCTGCAAATTTACACAATGATTACTATAAGATCTTTAGATATGAAATAGGAATAAAGAAATAAATGGCCGATAATTATCTGTTAATTGTTTATGAATGCAGAAAAAAGTATACTTCGAGGAGAGAAATTATTAAACACAGTGATAAGGCGAAGAGTAAAAACCGGTCACCGCGCAATAAACAAGCTTACGCAACTATTCGAGATCAAAAGGTGAGCATAAGTAGCATTATTAAAAAAATATTTTTCCACTACAGTGACTTTTACATATTTTTACATTTTTATTGACATTTCAATATATTTGCCACATACATATATACCCACATTAGGCAGAAGTTACTGCTTGGTTACATAAATGAAAATATTAAAAAGTACTGCTCCTTCTTTTTTAGTCCAACCAACTGAAGAAACGAGCTCTTTAGGAGCAAAGCACGAATGATACAGTGCCATTAGAATATTAATATTGTCAGTATTAATATTATTTGTGTGGGAGGATAAAATTGTTCAGCTTGTAACGCACGTGCTGAATATTTTCAACCAATCGTACGCGGTGAATCTATCTTCCACGCTTAAACCGATCCTCGAGTCCCAGTAACGTTATTAAAATTCAATTTCCCTGAAAAAACCCTCTTGTCCAATTGCTAAATTAATTAGAAAATCATTTTCGATTCCACTTATTATGTTGCGAGAAATACTGCCTCAGCTTCAGGAGTCGAACCTGGACATTCTCCACTTTCTGGATGGGGACGGCTTTACCTACTATTCGGCCACCGAGGCTTCGACGGCATTTTTCGCAACAATCGGCGTTAATCAATTTTCTGTTTGGAAAATAGGGAATGTCCAGGTTCGACTCCTGGCGGTATATCTTTACATAACAAGTAGAATCGAATATTACTGGGATTCAAGGATCGGTTTTAAGTGTAGAAAATAGATTCACCGTTTATAATTGGCTGAAAATATTCGGTACGTGCGTTACAAACTGAACAATTTTATCCTCCCGCAAATAATATTAATATTGACAATATTAATATTCTAACGGCAGTATATCATCCGTGTTCCTAAAGGTCCGTTAAATATAAATGAGAAGTTCACTCACAGTAGAAAAAAACAGTCTGGTATTTTTTAATAATTATACAAAGTGTCTGTAAGGAGATTTCTCTAATTTAAATAATGGGTATCCTTACACTTTGAGCCGAAGGAGTCCGGGGTAAACGTTAACGAGAGTCATTGTGGCGTAACCCAACGCTGTGAAACTTTAATTTCTTCCTTCTTATGAAACGCAGAATGAAAGTAGAATAGAACAACTCGCGAGACCTCGATGTTTTCTACAAAACATCTAAATTGCGATGTACGATGTTACGATAAAATAAATCGTCCTTCTTTACATTGAGAACGATATCAACGATTGATAATTCTTTTGTAATTTATTATCTAATCATTATTTTTCTTCTCCCGAGCGATTGATATTCAACCAAGCAAAACGCACGCGATCTCTAATCTCTGACGTCCGCAGCGAAAACGTTCTCACGAGGACGAGGAGTTTGAGGCTCAGTCGTCCGAACGGTATGTCGTGCACGGTAGGGAGGAGTCGCCCGTGTCGTTCAATCGTCGAGCGCAGCGCCCGAGAGTATCCAAGCGAGAACTCGAGTCCTCCGACCTCTCCGACGGGAGCGATCGCGACGTGAACCGGAAGCGCGTTTCCCGAGGTTATTTCAATTACATTTACCTAAGACATCGGAGAATCGCGCGACTTCGATCTCTTCGATTTCCATGTCCTCGCGTTCGACACACGCTGTTCGAGAATTAGATTCACTGTGTGTATGTGTGTGTTTCCCTAACTCTTAATCTGTAATCTTAACTACCCGATTCCCAACGACATTTGGCGCAACGTTGTAACGGCTTTCAGCTTTGCGGAAATAGGCTGAGAAGGAAAAAATTTGATCGCTAATAATTTAATATACAATGTTAAGAAAATTATTCTTCCCGGGGCATCTCTCAAGGTGGCTGTGGCGGTGTCTCAATGGCCTCGATCTAATCTATTTTCTTTTTTTCACCGGAACGAACGTCACGCGTTTTTAAAATCTAGAAACACTTTTTAGCGAATGCACCGTCTCGTCGGGAACCCAGGCGAAGAGAGGCGCGCGGAAGATCGAGGGACAGGTCTTCGTCGCGAGCCCGTAGCACGCAACAAGCGCGGCAGCATCCGATCGAGGAAGTGGAAAACGACAGGCACCGGTGCGACGAGAATCTCGGGCTGACGGAACACGACGCGGAACATCAGGAGCCGAGCGAGGACATCGAAGGAGATCACCAGCCGAACGGTAGCAACAGCGACAACAATTTGGAGAACTCGTGATGCTAATCACCCTTTTGTTTCTATTTGGCGTGTGATATGGTCTTCTATCGCTTCTTTAGTGGCTCTATATAGCGACATATCTATTGTTTTCTATCTCTTTATGCTTGACAAAGCAAATTGTTCAGCGTTTTGATCATGTAAAGGCAACTTTGCGAGTAAATATCTGTGTTTTCATACAGTCGTTTATTATTAATCACTTTCGCTCCCACCGAATTGTTTTTTACGCCAGGTTCTTCGGTCAGTTTTAAGATTTTAAGGTAATTGATCCGTGACCATATTTTCAGGAAGGTTAATACAATATTGAAAAGCTCGGCAAATTTGTGATGTGTGCTGTAATGTTTATAAATACAACTTATACAGCTTTGACACTATAGTTCTGCTAATCCAGAACACGTTGTCTTATATCATCGAATAGGTATATCAGAATGTTGGTAAACAACTTATATTATTATTACCGACGAATGTAAAATTTAGTCAGAGATAATAGGAAAAACGAGTTCAACAAGGCGAATCGCTAACGAGTCGCAAACAGAGTAATTTTCACGAATAAATACGATTTCTTCCCTCACGGCGATCTTTCGCATTATGTTCAACTGGAACATTACAAAATAACGCTTCGTGACAAAATATAATTTTGTAAGAAAATTATCTCACCGATAGTTTCTACTAATTATCAAATAAAGAGTAAAGTGTCCGATAAAAACATTTTAAAGAGGATGAAGGTCCTTAGATAATCGATCTTTTGAGTGCGGAGTACTTCGGAGCTAAACGATCGTTGAGGACGGACTTACTCCGGGCCGTTGTCAAGGCAATCAATGGAAGAAATGATTTCTTGAAAAATCGTGGAAACAGTGGACCGAGACAGGTGTCATCTTATTTATCAACGTTAGTAAACAACGTAAGAAATAACGAATGTAACGTGATTGTACCGTTGCCCATGCGATCATCGGCTCATATAAATTAACTCCTCATTAACTATTGCGAATTTATTGCAAAATCGACTCTTCCGTCGAATTTCTTTTGTTCTACCTGCACACCACGGAGAAAGATTTCAGACACCTTGTGTATACCGTATACGCTCCTCGTGGCTAAAACAAAAATTCAACACGATCGGTCGAAGAACTGGAGACGTAAAGACGAAAAGAACGTCGGCGCTTGTCTGTTACTCGTGTCGAGGATACATATTGCAAATCCCCCGATCCACCCCCGGTGAACTCACGGTCGTAATATTCCATGGCAGGTTACGACGTGAGCGCGCGCATTCCCGCGCCTTTTGTGACGATTCACTGCCTAAGAAGGGATCGGTATCGGTACGATTTATGATGCTCGCCGGCGAAGCGTGGAAATGACTATCCTCGTGTATTCTCAAGCGAGGCTCGTTTGTGATCGCGGCGGCGGCTCCACGCCGTATCGCCGGTCGCGGCGGGATAGGCGTTTTCTCGTGAATGGGAGCCGATAAATGTATTTTCAGGCGGCGGGAAATACTCGAACAAAGTGCGGAAAGCTTCTCGCCGGGGGAGACGGGGATGCTATCGCTGCGTGCGAGGCATCGCTTTTTACGGGATCTCCCTCGCCGCGAAATCTCGGCGCGGCGCATTTTTCAACGTGACTAAAGCTTTCCGATGTTTATCGGTTTAGCCAATGGCGTTTTATCCTCGCTACCGAACTTTTCCGCGATCAGCTCTCCTAGCACTTTGTTCCCTCTTCCCTCCCCTTCCGCCCGCCTCTCGTTCGCCTCCTCGTGGACGGAACGGATCTCCTCTCGAGTTACCCCCCGGAAAAGCTTCATTTCGCCGGCGTGTTTTGCGAGTTCTTCGACGGACACAGAGATACAGGGAAACAAATTATCCTTCGTCTGCTTTCGTCTCGTTGCGCGAAAACAACAGGCGCGAAAGCAACAATGCGCGCGCTTATATTATAATCGTGCATGTAACTTCAGAAAAAAAATTCCAGTTTCACGACGCGGATCGCGTGCAACTGCGTTCGATGCAGATACAGCCAGCTAATGTGAAATATTTATATGGAAAAACGCCGATTCAATCCTCGACGGGAAATACGGATCAGTTCGCCAAGTGCGCGTATTACCGAACGTTTCAAAAGTAAGCCTCTCCCCCTCTTTTTCTCTTTTTCTCTCTTTACTTTCGAACGAGCACTTGTATTTGCACATCGTCCGTTTCATCCGTTTTTATTGGCTTCTACCGTACGAATATCCGTCTCGAACAGGAAAGGATTCTGATCTTCGTAAACGTTGAGCACTGTTTTACGTCCATCTCGCTTGTCAAATATGTCCCATCAAATTACGCTTCGCGCTTACAAACGTGCACACTTCCGTTATTCGCTTGAGCGGCAATTAAAACTTTAATACGCGGCGCAGGATATTAATAACGGTATAATACACATGGAATTGCGATATGAAGAAAACGCGAACGAACGCCGACATTGCGTTGCGTAAATGTTATCGTGCCTGGCGACATTGAGGAATCGTACCAAATTTTCACGGGAGATTGAAAAAAACACTCGATCCCGCGAATCAGAGAATTGCTCTCACGGAGTTCGATGAGCTTTCGAAATCTGTAGCGCTCGCGAATCGATGAGCGAACTTGCGCATCGTCACGAATTATTTGTTATTTATAGAAACGAAACACGCACGCTGCCTTTTCCTCACGAAATGTAAATTTGTTTCCAATCGGTACATAGCAATCGTAATTAATTAACGATCAAAGAATTCTCATTGGTCGAGGAAGAAATATATATATATATATATATATATATATATATATATATATATTCTTAATAAGACAAATATTTAAATTTTTGAGAACGTGCCGTTTTCAGTAGTTTTCAAATAAAACATTACCGATTGCGTCTGCATTGTCCGATTGCAGCGCTAAATCGAGATTGCAAAAAGAATCTCGTCAGTTTCACGGGGAGTTTCGACATGCGAGATTTTTCCAAGACTCACCAGGCGCACGTGTTCTTGATATCCTGAAGCCGTCGGGAAGCTAATGCTGACACGTGGTCACGATGACAGCGAAGGTGTCCTCGACATCCTCAAAGCTGGACAGGTGCATTAGGTAGAACCGTCTCCCTCTCTCTAGTTGTTCCCGTTGATCATCGTCACGAGGACATGACAGAAGGCACCCGTTGCGATCGCGCAGGGTGCCGTGGGATCGCGAGAAGCACGTGGCGAAGCCACGACGCGCACTGACTGCTCCGAACGGGACAGCTGACGAAGGGTGGAAACGCAGCACTTTCCGCCCTCCGCTGTCAACCCCCACCAGTTTGCGCCCCCCTTTCTCTCTGTCTTCTTGACTCATCTCTCGATCATTATATTTCGCAGGATTCACCGATATCCCGCCGTATCTAACGCCGGCGAATCCGCCTGTAATTTCGCTTACTATTACGATTATCGAGGAAATGCGAGCCCTCGTGCAGACGCGCGAACACTGATCCAACGTTCGAACGATGGACGTGACGATCGATCGTTCCGACGTTCGCCAAATTTTTCACGGATTTTTCGAATTTTCTCGCAGTGAGTCCTCGAACTTTTATGGGTGCTTTCATCGCGATGTCGATGACTGCGAAATGCACATTCATATACATATATATAGAAATATTAATTTTCCTAGAATAAAATATCAATGATATATTCGAATTTGTGCTTATAATGTATCCGAGACGAAATTTTAGTCCCCCTTTAAGTCTAATTTAGTTCTGCACTAAGTCTTCAAAGGTCTTGTATTGTTGCTCTTTCTTTGCTATTAATGGGGAAGTTATTACCCAAGAAGTCTTCCCCATTTGAAGACTTAACGTGGAACTAACATTTAGACTCTGGAGATTTTCCATCCTCATTTGTAGTATTAAAGAATCTATTGTGCTTTGATACTACAAAAAAGGAACGTATTTCCATTTCCTCCTCTTGAAGACAGAATTTAAAATTTCGACCGGGGTATCTTGCTCGTTTCTGATTCTTCGTCAATTGCAAACGCAATAATAAACGATTAAATTGCGGTCCACTATTAATCTCTCGGACCATTTCCTTCTGTTTTGAAAATGCACCGGCCCGGCGGAAGTGCTGAGTGACATGCGATCCTTAATGCGTTCTTAGCAAAGGATTCTCCAGCAAGCAATCGATCAATCGGGAGCGCCTGTCCGCATTTCAACCGGTCAAGCGCGGTATAATGACAGAACTCGCGGCAGAACGTCGCTTCGTCGCGATACCGAATGTCGCTCCCGTTTCCCAAGGATGCATACCCGCAGGTTCCCCTCGGATCCTCCAGAGGAAAAAATTCATCCGACGAATGGGGTTCTCGAAAGATACACGACGCATTCGCAACTGCCGTTGCGACGAAATTCGTCGGTGTAACATACGAATCGTCCTCGAGATTATTAACAACGTTGTGATTCACGCACACAGTTTCACCGAAGTCCTTTTCGAACCGAGCGCGATCCAAATCCGAGCGCGTGCTCGTACGAAATGGAACGCTTAAGAATTTCGGACGTCCGCATAATAGTTTCGCTTTGGCACGGAATACACAGCGCGATGGTCCGCAAGAACAACGCACGGGGAAGGATTATCTAAGATTAATGGCCTTTTTCCCAAGAAAGACAGGATAAATCCCCCCCCCCCCCCACTCGGGGGGGGGTNGAGTACGCGAGCGAAATAAATCCGCATCCGAAAGTAAACTACGTCGCCTGGTTGTCGGAAACGGGCCGGACGCCCGTTGTCCGCCGGAAATATCGCGACGACGTTTCTCACTGTCGGTCGGGTTGACGCGTATCAATGGTCAAAATTACCCGCGGATACGTTCGCCCCAGTCGCCATAAGTTTCCCAGCAACGCGATCCAGCTGCGCGTACGGAATCGCGTCGCGGTACCGCGCATTCTTTTACCGTCTTGCACGAAAGTCGATCCTGCGAAAGAATGCGATTGTTGAAACCTGATTAATGCCCCGCTTGACTTACAAGCACGTGATCATTAAGAACTAATAACAGCACACATGTACATATGGGTGTGGAGAAAAGAATGGAAATAAAAAATGCAATTATATTACAAGTCTACTGTGATCGTATGAAATTACGCGTGTTTAATTTTATACGTGAAGCCGTACGGAGAGAAAAAGCCAGAACGGCAAATTGTTTGCAGCGACAGCGAAAGAAATTCGTTCGGATGGCAGAAAGATTCGTTGAGAGAAAGATTAGTTGCTATTTTCTGGATATATAAATAACATGAAATAATTTGCTTACGCGAACTACATTTCATTGCAGTCGCAAGGTCTAAGCTTTCGCTATATCAGCAAAATGATTTTTCCGTGTAACAAATTCTTCTCGCTGTTCCAATAAAACCTGTTTCCTCCGCTTAAACATGTTATGAGTTTAATTTTATCATTCAAAGTTGTAAACAGTTTATTAGTAGATCAGAGTTGGAGAGACGGTTTGGTATTATTGAAAATAGCGTAGCGATTGCCGTGACTCATGACGGGTGATTCGTTATCGACGTTTTCGCTCTTTCGTCATTTTCCGGCGCGATGAAGACCGGATTTAGCGGCGCGGACGACACGGAATTTCGCAACGGAATAATCACGACGGGGGTAACGAGGCGGGGGCTATTTTATACCGGGATTTCAGAGGAAACGCGTGCCATTCGTTCTCACGGGATGACCATATGCCGGGGCCGCTTGTGCTAAGGCCGCGCACGTCCCTCCTGAGGGATCAGAATTTCCAGAACGGGATGTTCCTGCGTAGAGGTATCTCATAGGTGTACATATTACATACATATATTTCTGTCGCTTCGTATCCCGCACAATTCCTGGCGACAGATGAAGAAGATTTCTTGGGAATATTGTACATAAATATTAAATACATGTCATTCGGCGAAAAATGATCTACGATGTGTGTCTCGCGAAATTATACGCGATAACACTGTTATATTACGTAACGTTGTTCCCCCGAGCGTGTCGGACATTTCCTCACACGTAGTTATCTGCATTTCTGACCCGCAACAGTGATATTGCAAATATTTGAAATTGAAAGTTTCAAGTCCGATGGTAGGCGGTGTCGCATTAGCAATAGACAACGCTAAAAGTTATCGTCGATATTGTTTTCGTTAGCGATGATTACGAGGTATCTGGCGGCCTTGATCGGCAATGACAGCAGATTCTATAGCGGCAAATTTTCGATGCGGGAGACCGTATCGGACGTGATATAATTGCGTGTCAATCTTTCGTGAGCGAGAGCCCTCCAGATAAACGGATTTCTCCATTGCAAAGCGACGTGTCATGCGTGTGTGTGTGCGCGCGCGCGCGTTAATAATCCAATTCATCGTATCGCGAATTCGGATTTCGTACGATTATGCGCGCGTCCTCCGCTGTGACTCAATAAAAGGAAACGAAGAAAAGCGTTTGATATTCTCCCTATCTTTCTTATAGGTAAATAATCTTCATACAGGCAAATAATTAGCAAATATTTACATACAAATATAAATTAGCAAATATTTACACGTAAACATAAATTAGCAAGTATTTATATACGACCATAACACGCAATAATGGCGCTGCAGTAATTGCACTGTTTATATAATGTTAAACTGTTAAATAATACAAACAGTCTGGGAAAAAAATCCGCAAGGAGGAAAAGTTTAGTATCAATTCAAGACTCGTATTCTCACATACAAGTAAAAATATACAAATCTTATATAAATACAAAATTCGCTTATATGAAAAAATTCTATATTCTATAATTCCACTAAAAATATCATTTCCTGTTATTCAGGAATAATTTTCATGAACTGAGGGGGAGGGGGGGATACATGGAAAGAGCGATATTTTCAAACTAAAAATCACAATCTTGAGATATTGTTCCACTTATCCAATATTTTTCCTCTCAATTCAGGAAATTTCTTCAATAACAAGAATACGATATTTTTAATAGAACTAAACATGTAGATATAAACATAGAGAATAGAAAAATCGATACATATCATTTGAACTCTATGTGGAGTTGCGCTTAGAATCGGATGATTAAAAATACATATTTTCACGCGTCATTGTATCCGCAACGAATATGTCGTGGGAACACTTTTAATCGCAGAGAGATAATTCGTTTCCGGATCATATAAATCTTTCCCGCTTCTTGTTGAACTTTGTTTCTCCTTTCATTCTTATACGCTCGTGAGACATTATTTTTCACTGATGGCTGTTGTCTAATAGCTATCCTTCGTGTAGCTATCGTTTCTGCAATTCGCTATTACGCAACCTGTCATTTCCACGCGAATTACGCGGACGATAATTGAGAAGTGACGCTCGTACAAAAATATTACATGCGTCTACAAAAATATCGCAGCTACGCGCTAATTTGCTTGTGTAATGACAAAGTATTTTCTTCAAGGCTCTTGAGACGTAACACATCAAGAAACGGGGTTTCGCGGACGGCTTTTAAACGCGCGGTTTGCCTTGGAAAACTCGATTCAGTTATCCCCAAACGACAGTTTGCAACATTCGCGCGATCAGACGGTGAGTTCCCCGGTTTCGTTGAGTTTGTCCGAGGTCGCGAACAAAGGCAGAGGGAAAATAATAAATTAAGAAGATCGGGAAGATAGGAGGATATTCGGGACAATGGCGCGCTTTCGTCATCGAGAATGTCTCCGATCCGCCGACGGAGCTCGCAATTTCCGGCACCTCCGAGCAGGATTACACAGCCCCAACGTGTGTCTCGCCCTTCCGATGCGAAATTCATCCCGTCTCGCCGAATGCACGGGGCGTCCCGCGATCTCGATTTTAAACGACGGACAACACTCCGATTAGGAATGCTCTCTCCTCGGCCCAGACGTTGAGATCATTTCGAATTTCTCGACGAACGGGAAAATTCGAGCACGGCTCTTATGTGAAGTTTCGACTCGTTTGTTCCGACATTCGCCGCGAACCGGAGAGATCTCATTGGACTTCGCGCGGAACGTTTCGCGCGTATCAACGCCATCGATATTTCGGGAAATCGGGAGAACTGCGGACATCAGATCGCGTCGGCCGGCCACTCGACGAGATACCTCTGTTCCCTTTTGTGTGGATCTGCGCGTGAGAAACGAGAGATAGGCGATACCATACATACGGGCTTGGAAAAGCGTGCTAAACTTTCCGCGCGAAGGCGGCGAAGTATCGCGCTCCGGAACTTGGGGATATCTCGCTCTGCCCACCGTCGCACCTCGGACAACAATACCAATCTCGACGAGCGGTATGATAATGCGGCTTGGGACTGGGAGAAACGAGCGCGACAATACGAGAAATGGCGCCTTTGGTTCCCGTTATATCGGCTACGGCAGTCCTCCTGGGTCGGTTATATTTTGTATTTAATAGTGGATAACGATGTTTTATAACTTTACAAGAGCGCTCTGAACTTCACACGTCGCACGATGGAATATTTACATCAAAAAGTTGAGCGAAGTTGTTTCCGTCATTTTTCGATTTAAAACGTGCTGCTATATTATGTATCTGCAGGTCGTATTTTGAGACGCACTTAAACTTTTTAATGGAATACAGGTTAGGAGGTGAAGAAAAGTTACTCATTTTATATTCACTCGATTGGAATAATTTCAATGCTACGCTAGCCACCTCAGCGCTTTTGCCTGCTTTTTGTAATCTTCTGAGACATCTGTTTCACCCATATTTTTTGTAAATAATATTAATATTAACAAAAATAAATTTATTTTTCCGTTAGTAAGCAGAGAATTTGAAGTTTCAAGTTACAAGTAAATAAAAATAAAACTAAATTTCAATCGACACGCACACTCAAAACACGTCTATTTCCGTCATTATCAATGATGCAACCAGAGCGGGTTTATACTTGTCAAAGTCATTGTAATAGCCGAGTGAAATGATGTCATAAAAAATATATTTTGTAATAGAATTTTAGATCAATGGTTCCTTAACATAATGCGATCGATAGAGCCGTATTATAAAGCCGGTCCCCGGAAGTCAATGAAATGTAAAAAATTAAGGTGCGTCTAATAATACTCATTATAAAAGGGTTTCATATAATTTTTTTATGAAGTAAAATTAAAAATACGTAAAAATATTTTAATAATCGAAATAGTACGATATATAATTATAACACATAATTATTATTGTGTTGTTACACGTATATTGAAATTTTATGGTTACGCATCCTGCATATCTGTAGTAATCGTTAACTGTTATCAGAAGCATAAAGAGAGCACGTGTAACGTAAACGTATTAAGATGTCAAGTAAGCGATTAGAACTCATGCTGCTTTTAAGACTTTTAAAACTTTTTCAAAAGAAATTCGCATTTCAAAAAGCGTCGAGACCTAAAGTGTATATATCATTAGACAACATTCAAATTTCAATTAAGCTAACTGCCTTCTGTTATAGTGACAAAGGAAGAAAGGAATTGTTCTGCATCTGTTTACCTGTCTTACATCTACATTCTACATTTATTTACCTGTCTTGGATAATAGTTTGTATACAGCAAAAATGACTTCGAGCAAATCGATCAGCTTTTCAGATCGAATATTCTACTTTCGTATATATCAAACATATTTAACGAGTTTTCTTTATATTCGCACAGTGCATCCATCAGCGTGCAAGCTGCCGTAATAATTTGAAGAACAACGTGAATATAACTTTATAACACAATCACAGCCATCAGGAAATAACGCTGCGAAGCAAATTAAAAAAACAAATCAGTCGCACCACAGACTGGCTGTTTATTTATTTCACGATAAAATGCACGATTCTTTCAAATTTTCGTTGATACCGCCGGACGTTTAAAGTAGCGATTAGAACGTAACGCACGTCTCGCCGGCGATTCCGCTCGCGTGCGTCACGCGTTTGCCCACGTAATCCACCTTCAATCCCGAGCGATCTACTCGTGGATTTTTAATCCTTCGTCCTCCAGAGCAGAGATCTCCGTGCTGTCGTTTCCTATCCGTACCTAATCTTCGCGAGTCATCCATTTCTTACTTTCTCCGTTATACCGTCGGGGCTCTCAGTCGAGCGGCCTCGTGTTGTTTTGCGTCGCCGCTAATTACTTTTCCCATTTCCCTTAGTCGTCTCTCGTAGTCCTACGAGCTGCAAAAATCAAGTCACATCGAGGAAGAAAACAAGTTAATTATCGTAGAGCGGAGTAGCTTCGGGTAGGAAGGGCATGCGCGGCAAGTTTTTTTTGAAGCAACCAAAAATATCAAGGAGTGAGCGAGTCGAATATTCTTGACATCGCAGAATAGATTAAAATGTCATTCTGCGCAGTCATATATGCTGACATCACGAGCATGCCGACACGGCACGTACAAAGGCAATCTTCTTACAGATTCCATTCAAGGCGAAGGATACTGTCGGAAAATCGCTATGTAAGCATTCGCGATAATAGCGATAATCGTAATTCAGTTCTGATATATTTCTAAAGTAAAGAAAAATTCTTGAGCTCATAAATATTAGTAAGAAACGGGTTATTGCGTTCCTTCCGACTTTGAGACTCGTCAAGTCGAGTTTTCGCACACTGAAGTGAATCGAATTGAAGAGATAAATTTCTTCAAATTCGATGAATTTTTCGACGATCGATTTTACGAAATTACTCTTTTCGTTGTATATTATACGTTTTATTTGTTTTTTTATTGCTTCAGCTGTGAGAAGTCGCTACGAATTCGGATAAAATACGAACCTTATTACACTAATTTTATTTAGCGAGTGCGCGCTCTCCGCTTGTTTCTGCACCGCGGATCCAACAGGCTGCGAAAATCCGGAAACGAGATGGAATTAATTGCGATTAAATGCATCCTACTTTTTTCCCTCGCTCGTCGTACGCGAACATCATCATGCACAATGTGCTATTAAACGGACATGCATACTCATGTAGGTTTTTTGTGAGACAATCCCGCAAGGAGATTGCACATTACTCTCTATTCCATTCCTTTTTCTTCCCTTTTTTTTTTTCTTTGCTATAAATATCTCGCCTCGCGTGTGAAATTTCTCCAGGGGAAAGTTTTCGTCGCGCTTCC
The DNA here is from genome assembly GCF_001313825.1 of Dinoponera quadriceps. Taxonomy (NCBI): domain Eukaryota; kingdom Metazoa; phylum Arthropoda; class Insecta; order Hymenoptera; family Formicidae; genus Dinoponera; species Dinoponera quadriceps. Next base: position 53,423 of record NW_014555868.1, read on the forward strand.
GGCGGCGGGCCGCAAAAAGAAATTGTCCTTGTGAGTTGCTGAGCAGAAAGTTTCTAAAGTAACTGAAAATGTTAACGTGTCTCGTGATGCCGCTCACGATTTATTCTGATGAATTCCTGATTATTCAGCGGTTAATTATGTAAATTTCATTATTCACTTCTTCCTCTTCTGCCATTGTTGTTAAATTTTTGCCGAGACACTCTGACGATGTCAAACATACCAACGCTTGTTTTATCGCGTTCTTTATCTCTTTTCGTTCTGATCGTCAATGTTGCACACATTGCACACACACAATAGAAAAAGAAATTTCCACGATTGAATCGATCGCTCCTCGTAGACTCAACTTATTTTTCCCCCTTTTCACACCAAAGGCGCTCGAAAGCGCTCGATTTTTCTTTACTCGCGCATGCCATGGTGCATAAAATTTTCCATCGGATCTGCAACGTTCGATCTCACGTACATCTTTTTTACGTAACACGCCGTTCGCTAAAATCGGCGGTTACATTCGCGAGAATTTCGAGAGTCACGCTTATTCGTTAGTTTTGCACTCGGAATATTTCAGTGAGTTAAGGTTGTGTTTATTCAGCGATAGCGTCTAGTCATCGTGAGTAATGGAAGAGTGCAAGCAGAAATTATATTTCTAATATCGATGATGATGCGAGACTTTATTTTCCACGAGTTTTATTTTCAAGTCATCGATAAAATAATCTTTCGCAATTCTCAACCAGCAAAATACGCCGATAAAGCAAGCCACGCGATCAACATATTTCTTCATGAAGACGCGATAAGTAAAATCACTTAGGGGTCATAATAGTTCACAAATATTTTATGTAATTTATAATGCGAAGCCTCTTAAAAAGGTAACACATCGAAACAACTCACAGGCTCGATATAATATTGCGGACGTTTCTTGCCGCGTTATCTTCGCGATAATTCATGGAATTATTCTTAATTATCGTCATATACGTTAATCTCGGAAGTTTATAAAAGCCTATCGAGCGTATCAGCCTCGGGTATATTGAAGCGAGCAGCCGACGAGTGAGGAATATACGTGCAACGAGAAAATTAACATACAAGTGTTATCATCCGTTAAATAAACACGTACGTAACCATCCAAGATTTCGATTCGGGAGCGAGAGTTGGAAAGATTTTACAAAGAATCGTCACGATTACACGATAGGGATTAACATTTGGGAAAAAGGGTTGCCATTTAACGACTCCCGTTGTGCTTTCGTTTCGACGAATTCCGCCGGTTTCTTGTGCCGAAGGGACGAGGAAATGGTGTCTAGGACGCGTTCTTATATTTTCCGTCGGATGTTTCGCCGAATTTACGCCTCACGAACGTGTCCCTGAAAGCCGCGCAAGCGAGAGAGAGAGACGTTCCGCGAGAACGGAAAGCGGCACGAGAGCAAGTTAGACGCGGAAATTCGCCGCTACGAAGGGCACTTGAAGGCGGCAGCATCAGCGTTATTCAAAAATCACCCTCCGCCTTCTATACGCTATCGTTGTTCGCCGCTTTTGACCGTTACGTGCGCTTGTGCATTCGCTTTCCGGGGCTCGAAACATAACCGATGCATGTGACGTCAGCTTCCTTGTCCGCAAGAATTTGCGATTCAAGTCCGCATCGTTGCAAAACTACACAAAGTGTAAAACAGCTAGTTGAATATACATTAAGTGAGAGAACCGGCATTAAGATGCCACATTATGAATTCATGGTCGTGGTGTCTGCGATAGGATTAGCATTCGGTCTACTCGGTTGGTTTTTTGCATGTCTTGAATTACGATTGATCGATAAATTTTGCCCGATAAATGTCATGAATATATTTCGAGAAGAATGTCGATGTCGTTGTTCACTTACTCGATAATGAGTCAATATGCTTTCAAAGCACGGCGTAAAACATATTTACATATTCATCCATACAATCTAAGCAAATTTTATGAAATTCTTCACGTATCCGACGTGTCTATTTCGGGTTTGTCACCAGTGTACTGTTTAATCAATTACCCGGGGAAAAAAAAGATCATGCGTGAAATTGGCCCACATATGAATAAATAAATATAAATCATATATTTCCACAGCGAAAAAACACTGTTGTTTGCAAATTATACGCAAATACAATCGAAATAAATGGCTACTTGTACTTTCGACAGCACACGATATCGACATTTAATTAAATGATATAACATCATTTCTTATCATTTAGACATGATTATATAAGCAACCACATATATAGGCAAAACATACGTGATTCATGCATAATTTTAGACGATGACATATAATCGTACATAATCACTATCCCCGGGTATCACCGATTGAAAAACATCTAAAATACAACAGTTTATCTACGTCAGTCCTCCTCGGCATATATTACAACAACAAAAGAAAACACGTACGCGCGGTAATTATTTAACATGTTGATTTCGCTTGCAACGCGTTATATAACAATCGCATTGCGAAAAAAAAAATATATATATATATACCAGGTGTATGCATAAGTTTTTTTCCGGTTTAACTAAGAGATGGTGCCAGCGAAAAGTACGCAGCGTATTAATTTGACACATACGTCATTTTGTTCGTCTGACATTTAAAACTACAAACACACACAAGTTGAGTCCGCCAAAAACTAGCGTCTTTGTTTTATCGTTCAGTGATCATGTCGAGTTTTGTGCCTGAAAAAGAACATTTGCGGCACGCATTGCTTTTCTTATTTAATCAAAAGAAAAAGGCTGTTGAAAGTCATCGTTTGCTGGTAGAAACATATGGTGAACACGCTCCATCGATTAGAACATGTGAGACATGGTTTCGACAATTTAAAAATGGTGATTTCAATGTGAAAGACAGTGAGCGCTCTGGTAGACCACAAAAATGCGAAGACGAGCAATTGCAGGAGTTATTGGATGATGACCCAACTCAAACTCAACGGCAATTAGCAGAAGCATTACATGTATCACAAGAAACAATCAGCAGACGTTTACGAGCAATGGGAAAGATCAATAAACTCGGTAAATGGGTCCCACACAATTTGAATGAACGTCAAATGGAAAATCGCAAAGTCACTTGTGAAATGCTGCTTCAACGCCACGAAAGGAAATCATTTTTGTATCGAATTGTGACGGGTGACGAAAAATGGATTTATTTTGAAAACCCGAAGCGGAAAAAATCGTGGCTTTCACCTGGCGAAGCCGGTCCATCAACACCAAGGCCAAATCGCTTCGGCAAGAAGACCATGCTCTGTGTCTGGTGGGACCAGAGCGGTATTGTGTATTATGAACTCTTGAAGCCCGGCGAAACCGTTAATACACAACGCTATCGCCAACAAATGATTAATTTAAACCACGCATTAATCGAAAGACGACCGGAATGGGCCAGAAGACATGGCAAAGTGATTTTGTTACACGACAATGCGCCGTCTCACACAGCAAAACCAGTGAAAGACACCTTGAAATCGCTTGGATGGGACATCCTTCCGCACCCGCCGTACTCCCCAGACCTGGCGCCATCTGACTATCACCTCTTCGCATCAATGGGGCACGCGCTCGCAGAGCAGCACTTCAGCAATTTCGAGGAAGTTGGAAAATGGCTCGACGAATGGTTTGCCGCAAAAGACAAGCAGTTTTTCTGGCATGGTATTCATAAATTACCTGAAAGATGGGCGAAATGTGTAGAAGCCGATGACCAATATTTTGAATTAAAAAAAAATTAATTTCCCTTGAAAATTACGTGTTTTTTTTTACCAAAAAAACGGAAAAAACTTATGCATACACCTGGTATATATATATATATATATATATAAGATGTAGATACAACTGGTGAGTTGTATTTCGTATGTTTCCGTCGCACAGAGAGTGACACGCTGCACATTAATAGGAGCGGATCGCAAAGCCAACCGAGGTAACGAGTTTGCTAATCTTCCGGTAAAGGGATGTCTCCAACGAGCGTCCCTCGTATTATCCCGTTGAGCCTGTTTAAGTTTGCACGCCGGCGAAAGGAGATGACCGCCTCGAGATCGGATGAAGTCAATTACTTGATGAAACTTGTAAGCACCGTCCTTGGCTCGCAATGTTCTCTTTTCAAGTCGTTGAACGTCTTTAACGCTCGGAGAAGAGACATGCCATCTCTTGAGGTGCCGTCTGATCATGCCGGCACAATCGTACAGCCAGAAACGACATCTTTTTTCCGTAATTTGTTACGAAAATTCCGTTATCGTTGACGTATCGTTGCGCAATTACTGTGTTGCGAAATTTTTGCCAGCGCAAACATTTATTACGCATACGGTGAAAGTTACATAATAAAGGAAGCGAACAATTCCGGACGCAAAGATACTTGCGAAGCGGCTTTCGACGGCATTTGCATGTTTCAATTGTCGCCGCTTTGGCTGCATGCCGATAATCTAAAAATCGATCCAAGAGAGAATATAAATTAGGTTCTCGGAATATACAAGCTTGATCGAAAGAAGCCGATGAGAGATACCGGCAAGTAATCACGAGATTGAAAATTACTATTAGACTTAAAAGATCAACGAATCGAATCGTTTCGGTTATAGATTTCGACTCTCTTCGGTACAGTAAAAAATTTTGTGTCAAAACCGGCCCACTTTTGCTGTACTTTAACGTGGAGAATATGTGAAAAGTACATAAATATGTGTTCAAAAATACGTAAATATAATGTCGAAGTATGCTGACAAAGTAAATGTATTAATTTAATCATTATATTTGTGTACTTTTTAACACATTCCCCAAAGTAACATAACATTTTAGAGGGGCCGTTTTTAACATAAAATTTTTACCGTAAGTAATTAAGCCCGACTAAAAATGAATTATTATAATAAACCAGTCAGTTTGTTCTACTGAACTTTGATTCAACGATTTTTAAATCTAATAATATTTCCAGTCTCGCAAATATTTACTACTACCGCTGGTTCTTACTAGCCTTTTCCAACCAAGGAAAATTTATACAATTTACGTTTGTACAATATTTTATATAACATAAATATTGGTAATGAATATTGGAACAGAACCGTTATCCAAGACTTTATTACCTAATTATATGTTTTCTAAATATCGTTCTCAAAGACTTTATTGCCTAATTATACATTTGCAAAATATCGCTTTAATTATTATTTCATTGCTTCACTACTAATTTTGTTTAAAAAATAATATATTAAACGCATCTGCTCATGTACACGTCTTATCTTTCAGTTATCGCCACTTAAGTTATCGCAAAACAAATAGCTGGCAAACGGCGCCAGTAGAAAGAAGAAAATACGTGAGAAGTTGCGTTAATAAAACCGGTTTGGTCACTACAGTGCGGTGAAAAAGAGTCTTCGTAGAGATAGAGAGAGTGCAGAGTCAGTTGGCGTCGTATCAACGGAGGAGTACGAATCCGGTCCTTGAATCATTCGATTTATTCTTGCATTGTCATGAATCGTTGGATAGGTAAAGTGGCTGTCGTGACCGGTGCCAGTTCTGGGATCGGTGAGGCTATCGCTACGACTCTCGTCGAGCATGGTCTCAAAGTCGTCGGTTTGGCGAGACGAATTGATAAGTTGCGAGAGATCGCCGAACGACTGGCGACCGCTAAAGGTTCCTTCCATCCGATCCAGTGCGATGTCGTGAAGGAGGAAGAAATCCTTAAAGCCTTTGAGTATGCCAATAGTCTCGGCGGCGTTGATATTCTCATCAACAACGCGGCAGTCATTTATCCGGAGACCATCATAGGTAATTATGTAGGAGAATATAAAAATATGTAGTCGATGTGACAATTCTGGAAGGACGATATTAGATATTATATAGGGCGAGGAATAAGTACGGATAAAATCTCGGAAAATATGGGCTTTATAGAAAAGTGTTTCGCATAAAAGTTGTAGGGTTTTTAAAAAGATCTATTTACTAATCTTATCAGTTTGACTTTGGATGGTGTCGCCAAAGTCAGGACAAGATCAAGTGGAATTTTTTAAACGTGACTCCCTACTTTTTATTACATATTTTTATAGCTCTTGTTTTCAGAACACTCTAGCTTCTTTTGCTTAAGAATTTCCCGAGATATTTTGAAATTTGTCATGATACATTTTGCTTTCCTTCATGCATTCATCTTTAATCATAAACATACGTATATCGTTAATATTAATGTTCTCATATCACAACGATATACCGTCGGCAGACTGGCAGCCGTTAATATTAAACTATTGAAACTATTAAATTTTTTCTCTCCAACACCAAGATGGCACCACCGAGAAATACCACTCGATTCTGGACATAAACGTGGCAGCCGTTGCGATTTGCACGCGAGAAGCCACGAAATCGATGAGAGAACGTAACGTCGAGGGACACATTATCAATATAAACAGGTAAACAGTATTGTCTAATTATATGTAATATTAATTATGAAATATGTCTTATGAGTCGTGTGAAGTTTTAAATATATACAATGTTCCATGACGTTTAATATGTTGTATAACTTGATAACAAATATATCCCAAGCTCTGTAGAAATTTTCCAATAAAACTTCCCATTTTTGCGAAGCTGCTGTATTTGCCGACGTTGTTCTAGCGTTATATTCTTTCGTTTGCTCATCACAGCTGTTACAACACTGTCATAACACGTCTCTCTACCTACTCTACATTACTCGGTAGATACTGACAAGTATTGTTTACATTGTAAAAATTTTGACCTATGTGTATTACCACAGTGTACGTAAGTACGTGTCCGCAGAAAATATGACACTTCAGTGTCATAAACAAACACAAGAAACTTCTTAGTTATTGTAAATCGATAAACACTATAATCTCATAATATATGCTATGCTAAACTTGCAAAAGACGTAATGGACTTTTGTCTAACTATTTCATGTATAAGTACACAACGAATAAAACTTAATTTTCCTAACTGTACGTAAGTATATGTCCGCCACTATATGACGTTTTAAATGTATAAGAGTTTGAAATTTTTACGGGCATTGTATCGCCGCTCGTTATAACCGTAGTATACGCTTTTACCTCCCAATTCACGTCCGTTTTATTGAAACAAACATTGTTATTACCGAAGTTTCATTTTGGCATACCACACTGAACTTCATTCTACGCCATCTACGTTCTCGCGTAAAATCGTCGAAACGTAATCCACCTACGTTATTTCCGGGCTTTTTATTATTTGCAGCACCGCCGGGCACAACGCCAGCATTGCGAAAGCTCCATTAAGCCTTTATCACACGAGCAAGTATGCGATAACCGGAATGACGGAGGTGATTAGGAACGAACTTACCGCAGTGAAAGCGCCGATTAAAGTGACAGTGAGTTATCGTTCTTTATTTTCATATGTTTCCTTTTTTTCTTGTTTCGGTGCGACGGGCATCACCATTAGAACATAATAAAATCGTTATCGTAATCTAAGATTTGCGATTAAAAAGTCCCGAGGCTTATCGGAGAAAAAATAACATTCTGGCCGTCGTATATCGCGTCGCCTCATATTACGCGTCATTATTTCTTTTAGAGCTTATCGCCCGGCTTGGTGAAGACGGATCTGCCTGCGAATTTAGCACCATTGGATACAATTTTCAAAATAGCCCCGCATTTGCTATCTCAGGACATTGCCGACGCGGTCGTGTACCTCCTTGGTACACCGCCGCATGTCCAGGTATTTACTTTAATGTGTTAATGAGATCGATACGTACGCGGAAAGAACAATTCCGTTAAGTGTAATTGAATTTCCCGTTGCCCGGGGATTAGACGAAAACTCGGTTGTAGGAACGGAAATATGTAAGATTCATGTTGGAGATTTCTGCTCAGTCAATTGTTCCCAGTTGTCTCAGTCGAATTTTAATACAGTTGAACTGTTCGAAATGTTTTCAGTCGCGGTAACAGAAGTATCATTTCTTGCCACCGAGTTTTCTGATCCCTAAACTTCGGTTGCAGCAACCGAGCTTCTTTTTCCATGTAGCAATTGAAATATTAACGTCTTGCAAAGTTGACACAATCGTCTTAGGCTTTTTTTTCTATTTTGTTTTCTATTCCCATCCAGAAATGTCGTTCGAGTTAGTTTGTATCTTTCCGCGAATTAACGATTACTTGAAGGTAAGAAAGATACAATTGTCGTATTATTTCCAGGTCACAGAGTTGTCTATTATCGGTAGTGCTCTCGAGGAAGATTAGTAACTATCTAACGTTTCGATATGATTTTGTTCAATAGCAGATATAAGATATCATAGCATACAAATGATCTTATAGTTATTATAAATATTATAAAATGTTTACTGCTGCTAATGTGTAAAAATAATCTGTCTTAGAATAATAACACTTTATTATTAATTTCATCTTGCATATATTGTTACGAATTTTATTTTACCACTCTCTATATCTTTAAATGCCAAGGCTCTTTAGCACGTTATTCCTTTCAACTGATTTAATTAAAGCAACTCACAATCATTCTTCGATGTATCGAAATCTTGGTTAAAATAAGACATAGATAAGTAGTTACACGCAGATATGAATGTTGAGCTGATAAAATGTTAAAAATATCCTAATAATAAGATATTATGTACTATTAATAAAATATTAAAATTAAAAATAACCTTCGACGATAATATTTTACGACTTATTATAAAGGAATTTCTTATGAAAATAAAATTTTGTTCTTGAATAAAATTCGCTGTTATATTGCCAAGCAAATATTTGCAGCGGATAAGAAAACATAAACACTTTATTTAATTTGTAGGTACTTTAAAATGCTGCTTCTAGATTATTCTAAAAATGTTAGACTTTTAAGAATATATCCACCACTCTTAATATCGTCTTTCAAAAATCATTCTTAGGAAATAAACAATCGATGCGAACCGTCGTGCGCATTTGTGTCAACCTATATTAATTTAACTAATTTGATACATTATCTATTCTCACGATATGATATNATATCATTTAGAACCAAAATAGCAAAAGACCTGAACGAACAGTTCGTTGAGATTTGTTGATGCTCATGCAGTGTGAAACGTATTAATAGCGCAGCGCTAATTTTACTCGACTTATTTTTAGATCGCATGATTCACTGATGCTAATAACTATTATATCGATGCACATATATCTAGACAAAGCATTCTAAGGTAAGATCCAAATAGCAGTAAAGTGAATATTACTGCACTTCAGATAGTTCTGCCGCGACTTTTTCAGATATATTCATCTACGTGTGAATCAAATGATGACAAATCGAGCCAACTGACCTAAGATATCACAACTTTTCTCTCGTTAAAATTGATGATATTCCACTGTGCGTCATCATAAAATGGAATCATAATCAAATTTCAAATTGAGATCAATGCATTACTTTGGAATCGCGTTGGACTACAGCGTGATTTAAGTGATATTATCGAGACATATTTTTATTTTGTGAGGACATAAAACTTTTTGCATTAAACGAAATTAAAGTTGCCGTATACAATAAAACAGTTATGATATATGAATATGTCATTATGAAAGTGACCGAGAAACTTTAATTGCTATATTGTTATTAGACATCTTAAAGTTTACATCATATCGACGTATGTAATGCATTATAAATCCAAGTGTGTTATTTTTAGACGCATAAACGTCTCAAAATGATACATTTGACTGAAGCTATTTTCACATGTTTTTTGCCGATTTAGCTTGCGCCATTTAAACTGTTTAATCGTGTTAAATTGACGTTAAATTTGGACGTATCAAGACAACACGTCCAATCGTATTAAATGACATGATTTCAAACAACAAGACGTGTGTAAGGAATATGTAAAAAGAGCTTCAGCTAAAAATGTGCTAAAGGTATGCTTGTGTATTCAAGCTGTTATCAAATATCATGCAAACAAACGCGTAGATAGCAACAAAATAATACTTGTAACATAATGTAGAGTTCTTCTGTATTTTTCAAGATAACAAGTGAATAATGATTCGGTAAATTTGAAACATTCTGTATTTACGCAAATACTCGATGTGACTTTTAATATGACTGGTATATTGCGTGTATACTTTGTATGTAAGATGTACACAAAATACCAAACTGATATCGCATAAAGTCCGTCAGTGACTCTCATACAAATATTTAATTGATAGATTTTTTCTAGATTTCATGTAAAAGTTTAAATCAATTCAGCATAAAAAGATTATCTATTAGGTGTACAAATTAATTCTCGGCCTTTTTAAATGAAAATTAACGTTTATTTATACAAACTCAGAATATACTTTAATCAGCAAAGTAATTTCCAGCAGCATCTACACAGCATCTACAAGCATCTACACAGCATCTACATTTTTGCCATTTTTCGAGTAGGTGACGGATCGATAAAAAGACGCCGGTTTAGAGTCGGTAATGCATCTTTCAACTTCTTCGAACGTTTTAAAGTGGGAATCTGTTAAATAATGTTGAAAGGATCGAAACAAGTGAAAATCTGACGGAGCTAGATCTGGTGAATACACCGCATGTGGCAAAATTTCCCAGCCCAACGAATCAAGCGTGTTCTTAGTTTCGCCGTGTGGTCTCGCGTATCGTGCGGTAGAATTACCGGCCTATATTGTAAACATAAATGTGTATTTTCACATGCGTAAACGTCTTAAATTAACATATTTGACTCCAGCTATTACACCTTTTATGCCGATTTAGCTTACATCACTTAAAATGTTTAATCGTTTTAAATTAACACGTTAAATTACAATGTGTTAACACGTCCAATCGTGTTAAATGACGTGATTTAAAACGACAAAACACGTGTAAGAAATGTACAAAAAAGAGCTCTAGCTAAATGATTTATATAGTAGATGCGTTCTACTTAACGCTTGCAATGGCCGCCAGCATCATTCTATCCTTGTTTCTTTTGGATATTAAACAAAGACAGAACGTTGCTCGCAATCGCGGAATCTGCTTAAGTGTAAACCCGTTACTCGTAAAAGTCACTTTTTACGCGTGTCAGAAAACATACCACGTTACCTCAATACCTTACAAATCATTTTCTCTGCCTCGGATGTGTTGTTTTGACTGAAATGAGAAATGTAATGCATAATGTAAATAATGCCTAATGTGTTGCTTTTCAGGCGTCAACATGTTTACTCAAGGTTGCTCACGGTGAATTATTTGAAATTACGTCAGCTATATGTTCCGATTTTATGGTTTATTGTGTTAGTACATACTATACAGCTCTTAAGTTAGCGACAAAAATTTTCCGCTTAAATAAGTGTCACAACTGATTTAATATTACGGCCGAGAATTAATTTGTACGTCTAATAATTGAAAAAACTTGATTTGAAAACAGGCTCTAATTTCAGTCACATTGATAATATTAAAATTTTATGAATTTTTGCCAACTAAATATTCGATTGTTGTAACCAAATAATTTAGTTCCGTTAATATTAAATATATATGCACACACGCACACATATATATATATTTTTTTGGTTGGTATAAATTATTTGGCTGCAATAATCAAATATTTGGTCAGCAAACATTCATCAAATTTTAATATTTATTACTAAGCTCTTTCTTTAGTGCATTTACTCTCAATTAATTAATATAATCCACTATGTTACATATCGGAAAATGAAATCTCATAAATCTCATGAATCTCATAAATATTAAAAGCAATTTAACTCGACTCATAAACCATTAAATGCATGTGCTTTCATCATTTTATATGACCTTCATTTTACACTCTTGTTCTCATGAATTTATCGAATCTAAAATTAACAGTAACTACTTTGCATGATAATATACGTAAAAAGGATCTTGTTTAATCCCAAATTCGGTATAACTAAAGCACTGGCGTACGTTTTGTAAATAATATCTCACTAAATAACAACTAGGCAATAATTGGAAGCAATAGAACTATGACTTGTTAAAACTAGTTATCAAAATTATCGTGCCAATAATCGAAGATGATGTAATTACCACTCATCATGGTTTCTACAGAAGCAGTAATTGACGGACGCCAACGGGGGAATACGAGGATTGAGTGAGGGAAGGGTGAACTATAACTGCACAGTCTAGACTGCGGTATCAGCAGTAGTGCATCAGATCTCCAGCAGAATGGAACGTTGGGCAGGAAAAGTCGCATTGGTTACCGGGGCCAGCGCTGGAATCGGCGCGCAGATCACAAAAATGCTCGCGCAAAACGGCATGAAAGTGATCGCTGCCGCGAGGCGTCTGGAAAAATTGGAGGAATTGGCGGCGTATATCAAACGTGAATACAAGGTCGAGATATACCCGATAACGTGTGACGTTCGCAAGGAAGAAGACATTCTCAAAGTATTCAAATGGGCGAACGATAAACTGGGCGGTGTCGATGTACTTGTTAACAATGCAGGTGTGCTATGGAACGAGACGATCATAGGTAAGGCTTGAATTTATCGATTCCCCTCGATTGCTCGAAATTCGCCAGATCACAAGAGAATTCGTGAGATATGTATAAAAAGCAGAGCTGGGAGAATTACTTCTTGACAGGTACTCGTTAACATTACTCGCTATTTCAAAGAAGAAACTTATCGTTATATTATTCATTTTGAAAGGTAACTCCGTTATCGTTATTCAAAAAATTATAATTCACTGCAATTTCCATTACTTCTTTCGCCGTATTCTTTTACGAAGTAACAATCGTTTCCGTGACTTAAAAAAATATGATCACTACAGTGTTGTTAACGAAAAAAAAAAAAAAAATTAACGACGTTGCCAAGCCGTTATTTTTACGGAAATTTAATACCGGTAAATTAGTGATTATTTATTTATCTTGAATAGTAAAAGTACTGCTGTCAGTAATTTGCAATGACTCGATTATAAAGCTCGCAGTGACCATAAATGTTTCAATGCAACCATTATATATACAGTAAGTATATACAGTAAATATATTGTGAACTCTTTCGCGATGTTCTATTTATTTATCGAATATTATATATGTATTCCAAGAGTAATATCTGCATTTTTTTGCAAAAGTGACTTGAAACTTTTGATAGCGAGAAAAATAAACATAAACTGTGTTTTTTAAAGTAACTTTAGCGTTTGCTCTAAAATTCATTATAATCTGTTATTAAAAATCCAAAAATAAATCAATGATTCGCCAATAAACGTCATATTAATTTCCATTGCGTATGATTGTTTTTGTATTATTTTAACATCTCCCAGCATTTTGCTACTACAGTGTGTTTTGAAAGATATAAGAATGCATCATAAGTATAATAAGTATAATCCTTTAAGATATCGCCAAAGTATATTGGCAACGGAAGTTCCTATTCGATTATTGAGACAAAGAAACGTTAGCCGCGGCAAAATAAAATATAAATGACGGTCATAGGATCGAAATCACTAAGGAACACATTATGAGATGAGAAGATGCAAAAAATAAAGTAGCAGTCTTTTTATTATTTAAAGAAAATGATTTATCATTGGTTTATTTTATCTCCTTTGTATCAACATAATTTTATTGCAGACAATATTTTGCAATTACATCAATTAATTCCTGTGATTTAATCAATGATTAAGCACTAGCCGAATAATTATTGAAATACCGCCAGTATTTAATCATTGCAAATTTCATAGTGATTCTCAATATTAAATTTCTGTAAGGATAGTGAGAAGATAATTTATAACAGTAACGGCGTTACGCATCACTTTCCAACCGTGCTAAAGAGTACCGAAGGAATTAAGAAAAATGAGTATCGAGTTCAAGTAGATTCGAGCATGCGCATATATATTTACATTTTTCACCGTTATTTGTTGAAAGATGGATCAACAGAGCACTACCGCGCGATCATGGAGGTGAATGTGATCGGGACGGCGATTTGTTCGCGGGAGTTGACACGTTCCATCAAAAAGCGTGAAGCGTGTGGACATATTATTAATATTAATAGGTACGTATTAAATGATAGAATAATAGAAATATGTTGGAGTTGGCTTGTTTGAAGTCAACTCGTTAAAAAATGTTGACGTCGCTTGTTATGCAACACGCGTAATTGCACAATATTGAAACAATTGACCATCGTTCTATTATTAAACTAATCTTCTTACGTCATGAGCGGTGCAATGTGTGCAGGAAGCGCTGTACAGTTGCAAGATTACACTTTAAATATTGACTCGACTGCTTGCAATATAAAATATAACCAACCTACTTAGACTCGCGATAACCTTTCATATAGAATTTATTATGCAAAGCAAATATTGAATCGTTAACATTCCCACTTATAATTGATCACTGGAAAATACTGTCGTTGAAATAAGAATAAAAACTAGAAAACTCGCTTTAGGATATCATGTTTGTAGCTACTTGCTATTTGAAATTGAAGAAAATTTGTGTGTCACAAATTCAAACAGAGAAAACATTAAATTACGAACGAATAGGGGAAATATTAAAATTGAAAAAAAAAAAACTTAAAACTTATTACTTACATTTTTGAAAAAATTAATGGAATATTTTTACATAAAAACAAAATTAACTAAATACATATATAAAAAGAAAATCTATTATACACTTTTATATAAAAATACAATTTAATATTTCTTTTTTGTATGATAATTTTGAAAACACTTGCCTTTACGTAAAGGAATTTTGCGATAGTTGCATACGTAAATAAATTTGTTTGATTTTCAGCTTAAACTAATTTATTTTAGCTTAAAACTAATTTCAAGTCTGTTAAAATTCATTTCGAATAATTCAAACCTAAGATATATAAAAAGACGTAATATTACGGTAGTGGCAACCAGTTGTAAAGTTTGAAAATCAGTTACAGTTTATGAAAAAACGTACTACTACATCAGCGATTGCGAATTTGTTTATAATATAGAGACTTGGATTATATCGGCAATTAAATGTAATTATTATAGATTTGATCGCGAATCCGACGCATACGTTTTTTCACGATCAAAGACAGAGAATTATGATAAAGTAATTAATCTCTCAGATTTATGTTACCTCATAGATACACGCATGACAGGCTTATATTTAAAAATCGATAATTGTCCCCGAATTTATTTACAGCATTGCTGGTCATTACGCGGAAAGCCTCAATCTGCCGCTCAGTGTGTACTGCGCCAGTAAATATGGTATCACCGGCATGACTCATAATCTACGCAATGAAATATCAAACGCAAAGCTCAACATAAGAGTCACGGTATGTAAAGCGTTATGTATACTAAATTTTCTTTCAAACTTTCAACCAATCGGTATCAATCGGTATCAATGCGTCGAAAAAAAGTGCAAGTTCAAGTAGCGAGTTAGTCGAAAGCTCGGTTTTTGAATAAAATTTAAATTTACTACGAGCCTTATCTATGACTTATCTATAGAGCCTCCGTCGACTTTTTGACAACGTACATGTGTTTTTGCCGCAGAAAGCGACCGGTTTGCCATCAAAGAAAACGGAAAATCACACCGAACGTTTGGTTTGATTGGTCCGATTGATTTTTCTCTTGATTAATTATATAAATAGGTTCTCTCGATTAATCATGGATAAATATAAATAATTCTCTTGATTAAACTTGCCGTAGTGTCATTATTTTCCGCTTCGGTAGTGTAACTGATAATATCAAATTAAGATACCAATATAGCAATAAAGGCTTTGCGATAAGAATGGTGCAGCAATAAAATGGTATGATTTATCAAGACGATTAAATGAGAGATGAAAGTTTCGATTAATTGAACAGAGCATCAGTCCTGGCGCAGTGGATACTTATATGTTATCGTGCATCGAATTTCCGGAAGACGTAACAAAGCGAGACGACGTAGGTATGCTGAAGGACCAAGATATCGCAGACGCAGTGCTTTATGTGCTGGGTGCGCCGCCCCACGTAGTAGTACGTATATTTAAAAATAATTATATTATTTCCCTCATATTTTTTCACGAAACTCACATTTAATCACTTTTTCCCGGACGTTCGAGAATACACGTGTATACATGCGCGCACATATGTTGTATTGTCGAAGATGACGCGATTCGTAAACGCGAATGTTGAAAACATTTTACTTCAAGCTTTAAGTGAACATGTTTTTTTCCTCAAAATCTCTTTCGCGCATTGAATATGTTAATATTCCTGTTTCCTCAATGCAGTTGTACATCAAATCACGACGTTGCACGCGCGAATTTATATTTGAATAATATTTTTTCATTATACATCAAGGTGAATTAATCATTTTCCAATATACCAATATAAATTGATAAAAAAGAATCGACTGCAATGAGGGGTCAGAAGCCAAAAAGTACGAATTTTCTTTTAATCGCTGTTTTAAGATAGAAAAGTGACAAGTGCTATCGGTTTAAATTAAAAATCGTTTTGCACAGAGCCCATCTAAAATTCGCAATCCTTCTGTTTCAGATAAGCGAACTAATAATAACCCCTCACGGCTTGACAATGGGTTCTGCTTTGAAGAAACAACAAAATTAATATGTCCGCAACGGGAGAACGAAGAAAATTATTTAAAAACATTTTAAGTTCCAAGTATTTTTGTTGTTGTTACTTTTGAAATATAGTACGACGCTTTTGTTGTTTACTTTTGAAATGAGCACGACGCTTTGCTATACAAAAGAAATGCCTAGTTATTCATTTCCTGATAAATTCTAAAGATATAAATGATGCTTGCAACTAAAAATTTAAGGTAAGACCTAAAAAACATATTTTTAGGTCTTACCGGTATTTATTGTGTAAATTAAGACGATAGTGTCTTAAATAACGGAATATGTTTCATTTCCTTATCAAACAACGTGGAGAATATCGACGTGTCTTTGTGATATCTATATATCATTCCTATATAATTCCTATTATATTTGTAATTGACCTACACGCTATAGTATTATGCGTAGCGATTTTAATTGCGCGGGTTAATGGCTTTTTTACTGCACATACGCATACTTTTATTACATTATGGGGAGATTTTCATCTAGAGGTCTAAAAACACGGTGATTTTCTTGATTTTTTTTTTCATAGAAGTAAATGAACAACTTGAGTTTTTTGACAGTTATTTATCAACTCTTAAAGTGTAGAAAAATATTTTTTTTGGTGCATAAAGGTGTCATGGGAAGTGTTAATACGTCGTCGAACGTCACGTTGAAAAAAAAGGTACCCAAACGGTCTCCATCGCACAGCACGTTTATGTCATGTGAAATGAAAAAAACCCAAAAATTTTATAAATTACATGATATTTATTGGAGCTTGATGCAATAATATCAATAAAAAGTCGAAAATTACAAAAATGGCGGACATGTGAATTTCTAATACCGTTTTTTTCACATTTTTCGCTCTTTAAAGTGCTCTGAAAATAAAAAAAAAGACGACAAATATCATCCGAATTTATATTTAGGATCCAATAAATTTTATCTACTTTAAAATAAAAAAAAATCTAAGTCGATCCATCGAGTAGTTCTTGAGATATCGTGGAGACCAGTTTGAAAAACATGATTTTTCAGAAAACGCGTTTTAATGTGGTAGTACTCATACTTGACGCCATGCAATTCGTTCCTTTCTTATGCGATAACTTTTTTATGCAATCGTTATCGGCCAAACCGCTTTGGGAACATATTCTACACATCATAAGCTATCGAAAAAAAAAAAAATATTAAAAAAAAAACGATTTTTTGGTCGAGTTTCATGAGAACCTCCCCTTATGTTGGAAAATAAAAATAATTGTTGACCTAAGTTAATTATCAATCGCGATTAATCATTCCTATATTACTGAGTCCCATCCAAATTTTATACTCAAACGAGCGATCAGCATCAGTAATATGACGCAGACATCAATCTGGATTAACGAGATCACGAATAACAAATACGAAAACATTGAGTTAATGTAATGATGATTCCCGACGACGTTCCGTGAAAGTTTATTTAGATCGTACCTTATGAGATACGAGCAGGTTAAGTAAATTGTAATTTTTAATCACACTTACGCTTGCACTTGCGTGTGTAGTGGACGGAGATTAGAAACCTTTCCTACAAATGGAGAAGGGCCCCATTTTACAGGGCCTCAAAATCGAATTATAGTCTTAAGCGTAGTCTACCATGAGAATTTCAGACATAAGACTTAAGAAAATGACCAATCACTGTCGAATTATAGAAGAAAAATTAATTGTGATTGATCAATTTCTTAAATCTTACGCCTTAAATTCTCATTGCAGACTCCGCTTTACTGTAGCCGCGTCCCGAAATTTACTGTCACTATTAAAAATCTATGGTTTATGTTACGTATATTACAGATTTTCAATACTGGCAATGAATATCGGTACGCAACCTGTATTACGAGGTGCATATTTCACAATATTTCACAATAAAAACCTTGCGACCAAACTAACCGATTGTGATTCCCCTGCTGTCCTTACCGGTAGAACCTAATCAGTCTGCGATTAATCGTTAAGCAAAAAAATTCGCATTGTTCATCAGAGTGAGCGTCGGAATTAACACGCATATCACGAGAACGCTGCTCGCAAAAAACGTGACATGAAAATAATCTTTGTCACGAGGTGAATATAAAAACTGATGATAAATAGCAGGAAATATCGAATGCAAGGTCAAAACGAAAATATATCGATACAATGCGGTGTTCAAGGAAGAGAATATTCTTGGAATATTCATATAAGCAAATGCAAAACGGATTGACGTTATTGTGCCTGAGCCAATAGTAAGTCTAGTCATTCTCTAATCCTGAAACGCACATGGGTTTCTTAAATTTATGTAAAATTTCGATTGTTCTTTACATGAAAAGGATGAAGAAAATGAAAGAATTGGAGTCCGAGATAATGTATAAAAAATATTTAAGGCGCCTTAAATTATTATTATAGAATGTCTTATTATCATAGGATATTATTATTGTCTATTATTATTATAGAATATTAAAGGTGATTAACTTGAGTGACTAGTCGGACATAATACAGCACATTTTCAAGTTTCTTGTGGGTTCATGCTGAAACCCATGCTGTGTGTTTGGTAAATTTAAATTTGCTGTATAATAAAAAAAAGTTTGGGCTTTTCGGCATCATAAATTTGATACTTTGACGGAAATAATAATAATAATAATAAATACTGAATATATAGTAAGTATTAAATAAAATAAATATTACTTATATAAAAGCATTACTAAATACATATTAATAAATAATGACCCGGGAAAAAACTTCTCGTGTATAATTATACACAGAATATTTATATAAAAAGATATATAAGTATGATATGTATTCCACTTTAAAACGAACACAGATCTAACGAAAAATGCAAAGTTGTCTTCCGATCGTACAAAAAAACTTCACACGAAGAGGAAGAGTTAAAAACAACAGAAATAAAATTCTACATATTTGCACGTGTATGTAATTTTGTACAAAGTTATATAATAACAGTGTAATCTACGGAAAACACGAAGAAGAATAAGAGTTTGCACTTTCGCAGTTACATCAACGTGAAGATATACGAGTGCCTTTCCCAAAGTGCTACCAGGGAATAGCAAGAAATTATAATCGACTAAACCACCTCCGAACCTTGCCACCTTCTGTGCAAATTAAACGGCGATGGCGCTTAAGTAATCGAGTATTTTTATTTCTCTGTAGATTTACGCAGAGTACAATGCTAATCATACACGACGTGTCTTTTGTAATATATTAATATATCTCTCGTTACGTTTACATTTCATTACATCACATCGAACGGACATGGTGCTGGAGTTGCCGGTTATGTACACACCCTTGTATTAAATTGTGCTGGAAAATCAAACTGAGAATTTATACAGTCATTGATCCGTGTGTGCGCGCGCGCGCATGTGTGTGTGGTATACATTTATAGAAACGATTAGCGTTAATCGACGGCATGAACGCCTCGTCCGCCGAGAAGATTGAATGATCGAGATTTATTTAACGAGTCTCACGAATATAATATACGAACGTACCGGGTCGAAGTGATGGTAGACTTAAAGGGGGGGNGGGGGGGAGTTCTCATCGTGTGTACTTATAGCTTAAGAATTAACAGTATTGGTCGAGTATTGTTTGCCTGAAGATTCCCTTTTTCGGGTCGTTTGGTTAATTGCTTACTTGTACCAACGTGTGTTTCGTATCAAGCGTAATAACGTGCACGCGGCTAATAAAAATCTCTGCGCCGCTTTACTCCTCCTACTCTTCTCCGTCTCTTTATTTTCCTCTTCCTCTCCCCCTCCCTCTCTCTCTCTCTCTCTGTTCTTTCTTTCTTTCCTATTTTTAGGTTCTATATCATGGTCTCGCATTATGAGCGTATCGTATATAAGGAAAGGCCAGTGTTAATTTGAAGAGAGCTCTAGACGATAAAAATGACCGAGCCACGTGAATAAATGCGTGTGACCGTTAGCACGTAGGTTTGATCTCGGCCTTTCGAGAACTTATTAGGGTTCGAAATTGGAGAAGGAGGGCATCTTCGTATTTATATAGCGTTTCATCATCGCCGAGAGCAATAACGCGCATCGGACGTCGGACCAGAACCGTCTTTATTCACGTGGCTGATCCCGAATATTCTCTTAATACGATCGTGGCTTCAATGTATTTTTAATTCTATCACGCGTTTTGGCCCCTCGTCCGCTGCAGGAAGAAAAATTTCACGATACATGACGCCGGGCGCGCAGCCAGCGATAAATAACTAACTCTTGAATTCGACAAAAGAGCTAAGCCAGCGACGTCCTGTCATCCCGTCGTCGGTAAAAAAACGCGTTTTCGCGTCTCTTTCTCAATATCTTCCCTCAACCGAAAACTAAACGAACGTAACGTATACACGTATGTTAATGCTGATAACGGATTAAAGAATGTTTTACATTTGACATAAAACTGGCGTGTTTCGTTAGCGTTTCAGAGACAAAGTATAAAACGAGCTTGAATTCGAGCGTAGCAGCTAGTTTTGGAGTTGCCCGAGTTGTAATTCGGACGTTCTATACGCTATACATATAAAATTTTGATTTGTCAATTAGTCAGGCCACGCTACCTACGGTCGGTGCTAATGAAACGACGATAGAAGAAGCGGATAAGTGATCGATTTACGCTAATTTGGGCTAATTATTCTCGAAAGAACCCTCGCTTACTCAACACACCAACGCGAATTCATTGCGATTCGAATGAGGGGAATCAAATCAATACAGGACGGATATGTTCAACCTCGAAACTAGAGAGATTACCCTATACATTTCTCTATATCGATATATGTGTATATATATATATATATATATATATATATATATATATATANAAATCCGCTAATCCTGTGTTCTAGTTTACGCAATATTTATATAGCAACCTTCCTTCCACATAGAGCCTTACCTCGAGTTATTGCCACGTGCGCAAAATCGGAATTGATCTCACCCACGGATGATATACTTTCATTAGACTTTTTTTTTTATCATCGACACCGCAAATAACTTAATGACAAAACGAACGAGGGAGAAAGTAATTTATGTCCCTTTAGTTTCACAATGGAAATCATACGTAAATCTTTCCCGGAGAGAAATTTAAGCCGCTGCTTCTTCTCGTGACTTCTACTGTACATAGCAGCGTATATACTAATTGTAAAAAAACATATGCGCCGTTACAAACTGTCGAAATGAGAAATTCGTGGTAACAGCGGCAATAAGAGGTAAAAAAAGAGGCGGGACGCTACAGAAATCGAAATTGTCGACGAAGGGCTCCGATTCCCTTGTACACGTAATGGCGTAACCGGATGATACGACATCTCGGTAAGATCGGCGAGCGTCGATCGTCGCGCCTGAGAATTTACGCGCGTCACGACGCGAGTTCGTCCACGGATATGTTCAATTACAAGCTAGATCACGAAGGCGCGCGTCGATACCCTACGGCCGCAATATTACGAAAAATCCAACAAAATAGTGTTCTCCTTCACCTCACTTCTTCCTTTTCTTCTCTCTTCTTCCCTGATTCTTGTTTTTCTCCCCCTGTCTCTTCCTATCGATATACATATACACACATATATATATATATATATATATATATATATGTGTATATAAATATATGTACATATACACGGAATACAGCGTACGTCGATTAAACACCAGCTGTACCTTATTAATTTTTACATTACATACACACACATTAAAGCTGCACCAGTATGTACGTATATACGGATATACATCTATATACGACGGTATATACAAGGACGCTTGGCTCCTAGTGAATTTTGTTTTTTGTTCTTTTTTTCACGCGACTAATTAACAAACAGGTGAACGAGAGAAAGCTCCAGGCTCTTCGAGAAGCCCGTCGCAGACAGCCGACTCGGAACGAAAACCGCGTCGGAAACATCAGACCACAACCGTTGGCGCAAACTTTCTTTCGTTTACGCGGTAAAAATGTGGGAGAAACATTTAATTAAGAACGCAATTAACTTGTGCAATGTTTCTCTGTTTTCCTTCACTTGTGCGACGCCAATCGGCAAATATGCGGCGAGGAAGAGCGAGAAATTTTGAAGATCTTTCTATCCGAGTACGAGTCGACGATTATTGTCGATAATTTCCGGCTCATTTCGAAAAATAGTTTTTCCTTCCATAAAAAGACTTATTCGTTACAAATCGCGCGTAATATTATCCTTCGTGTTGAAAGTTTGGTGTTTGTATCACTGTTTTCCTTCTCAATCGTACGGATTTTGAGGTGAAGAAACTTTGTCGTTTAGTTACAGTCGCTGGAGATATGCTACGGTTCGGTGGTTGAAATTTTGCTCTTCGCGCTCGAAATACGACTAGATTATTTTACTCGGTATAAACGAGCTAAGATCGGCAGACCTCAAGCAACGGATCGTGTAACGTCGGCTGACGTTAGAAGAAACTAAATACGGCTTGAAATGATCTTCCGACGTGGGAACGTTCCGGTAATATTAACAAGTCTCTTCATTTCATCACTCGGCCGAGTTTGCTTGTGCTCCGAGGACGCTTCTAATCTTTCTTCTTACAAAATGTGCGTCTTCCGCAGGATACTCGTGATTTTAGGCTACTTTTACACCGATGATTCACACGCTATTTCTATGTCGAATTTTTGATCGCGTGATATATCAACTGAGAATGAGATTTGCCCGGTCTTGACATCACTTTATTCCATCAGGAGTGATTTAAAAAGATTTTCCGATTTATGCTTGAAGGACAAGAGATATCTCACTTATGGAAAGATTGGTAAAAGCGAATCTTAAGAAGCCTATTGAAATCAATAAATGTCCGATCATTCCTGAATCGAAATTTTGGTTCTACATTGATCCTGTAAATATTGCCAAACTTGAAGGACTAATGGAGAATCTTAAAGTATTAATATTATATTGAGAGACTTCCTCCCCCCTCCCCGTTGTTTTTCGATGCTAATGCAAATTGTTACTTGTCTCCGTTTAGTTGAGACCTGAAAAAGGATTTATCTAAGGAAAAAAAAGATTTGTTTGATAATTATTTAACATTTTATCATTTCAATAGTCCGTATTGTATCTTCATATTGAGGTTCATATACAGGGTGTCCCACAGTAACCATCAGAACGAATCGAGAAATTCTTGATGCCAACTAAAGCTGCTTTTTATTTATCAAAATTCCGTTCAAACGATACTTTTCAAATAAAAGCTGATTAAGTTCTAAATCTATCGGTATTTTCAATAGAAGTTATTCGTATAAATAATTCGTATAAATAATTCATACAAATGATATTCCATCGGCTTGTTTCAAGGCTATAAATATTTCTTTAATGTTAAGGCAACACTTTGATACAGCAGTAAAAAATTATTAGTGTTGCTTAAACATATATTATTACTTATTTTATTTTTAATAAAATTTGTTTGATAGAAAAAATTTCTTACTGATGCTACTGAAAGAACGACGTTTCATTCTGGTCAAAAATATTGTATCGCTTATGAAAGTAGGGAAATTATTGTTTTAATGTACAAAATCTTAATTAATATGAACAGATTATGGGCTAAATAATAAATATTATATATTTTTAACAATTTGTATAATTGTAATAACTATAACATTCTGGAAGAAAAAACGAAGAACTTAATAATTGTCACACGTTTTCCATATTTTCTGATTGATGCAATACTTACGACCAATACTTTATGCAATATCCAACTTTAGGCTCAGAACTTCAAGTAGCTCTCACTTAGAAGCTACCATTCAAGCGGAATTTCAGCAAACGAAAAGCTGCTTTATTTAATTTTAGCTCCCGAGTTTTAGCGTCTTTCGTGAATTTATTTCCGACGTTTCAGTTCACTTCTTCAAAATGAGGGACTCTCAGAAAACTTACGTTTCTAACGAAATTTAGACAGATTTAGGCGAAAGCCTAAAATATCAGAAAAGATGCTTCGTACCAAGAATCTCGATGTATTCCTCACGCGGTTATTCTGGGACGCCCTGTATACGAGACTTATCCAATAATTCGTTTATCTAATAGTCTTCCTCTACATTGATACTTTAATGGTTCATGCAGAATCAAAGTTTCGGCTTGGATCACGACATGTCGGCGATAATCTTCTCGGGAAACGCTGCGGTAATTGAAAAAGAAGAACGAATGATCTTACGAAACACGCGTGAGCCGTAAAAAAGAAGAAAGAGACAATCCGCCAAGATCAAAGTGTCTACGAAATATTCCACAGGAGTAGCGGGACAAAGTGTATACGACTCAGGCCCCTTTGAGATGAGGGGTATCAATCTAAATAAACTATTTCCTCGACATACTGAATCGTCGTTTCCGCTCGTCTAATATGTACGACATACATACATACGTCTATTTGTACTACCGAATGACGCTCGGTTCTCATTCGTAAGCGTAATGAAGTCCGTAAACCTGACCGCGATGCGATCACGAGCTGCCCCGTAGCCTAAAATTACAGAGACTCTTGAAAAACACAATCGCCCGCTGTATCTTTCATTCCTCGGCCGGCGCTCCTCCGCCGTCTTCGCGGCTACCGCTGCCTTTTTGCTCTTGCTCCTTTTGTGCTTTGGCTTCCGCATCTGCGGACAAAAGCGTCTTCACGTGACGACTCGTCGATTTCGTTAAAGGGGAGCATTTCGTTGACGCGTGGTTGCATGCACAGGTAGGCACGCAAACAGGATCCTCCTATCCTTCGGTCACTTTTCCCTCGGGATGGAAATGTATTCGGAAATCGGAAAATTTATACTTTTCACTGATTCACGCTAGAGAAAACCAACCTCCGGAGGAGGGTAAACGGTTGAACTTCGGTTTTAAATTACCAAGAAGAATTACTAAGTTGATCATAATTAAATTAATGAGTGGCTCGGAGCAAGTTTTACTGGAACACGCGTTATGATTTTAAGGGAAGGAATCTCAATTGTATTACCTAACAGCTACACATTCTGTAATTTAGACATTTATATTTATACATTTATATTTATTTCTGACATCTCGACTAGAAATAAAAGTGACCTAATCTGAGTGATAATTTAGTCGGCAACAGTTCGGTACACTACCCGGTAATTTTGGAAAACTTGTTAAAATGGTCCCCTCTAACGTGAACTCGTGAAAAGTATAAAAGTTTTTCGCAACTTTTTAGAGAATCGATTAACGCGCTAAGAGTTAATTATTAATTGGGGGTTTAAGGATTTAATTAATAATTGAGACACGGGATCGGTTTGACATGGAAGGGATGCTCCCCGCGTACGTTTAAATGTCTGAGAAATCCGTCGGTGCGTTCGATAACACTGTTATTATCCTCCCATATAAATCGATTCGCACCAACAACCTGCGCTCGGCTCTTATAAGCCTTTGTATATTTTTCATTCGATCTCCAGAGCTTAATACTATTCTATTTGGAGAGTACAAATTTTAATTTGAAAATATTTCACTTTTCACTTTCCCATCGGAGGGGGAAAGAGGAGTTACGTGATCGAAAGATGGCCGAGGGATTAGAATTTAGATTTCTCGCTCATCGTGAAACATTAGAAAATTGGGAAATTGCCGAAGGTGGGATCGGCAGCGTTAGAAAGCGGATAATCGATTCGATCGACGCAATGACGTACCTCGAACTGCTTGCTCCTTCCAGATCCTCTTGTTCTCCGCGAGGCACGGGATCCAGGGTTTGTTGATTTTGAATCTCCTACCCTCCCCTCCCGAACCTGCAACATCGTCGTTATTGTAAATCGTCGAATCAAATCCTCCTTTGTTCGATCGTTCGATCTCGAAGCTTGTTAAATCTCACCGTTGCTGGGCTCCTCGCCGGTATCCTTGACATTTAACGGCGCGAGAACGGTTTCCAGCATGTCGCTGCACACTTGCATGCTAGGCTCGACGATGAATTCTATGAATCCTATTTGAGATTCAGCCACCAAAGTGTTATTGCGGTCACAGAGAGGAGAGAACGGCAAGCCGAGTTCCCTCTCCTTGTCACCTTGTCTGAAGAACTCTTCCAAAAGTTGCATCGTCCACCTGAAAATAATCGAATTAGCGTTAAAATTCAAATTAAATCAGTATCGAGTAAAAATATTGAATATTAAATCGAGCCTCGACGGAACGAGAAGCGTTACGTATACATTTGTGTATTTCTCGCTCGTAGGGACAAAAGTGAAAGTCAAATTCTCATTTTAGTTTCCGAACTGATCTTTCTTATCACGTTTTAAACAAAAAAAAAAACAGCGCGTAAAAATATCATGGAGGCAATTTCTGTCGCGCATTTGCGAATTAATTTCCAATACACGAAGTTCCGTCGAAGCTCCACGAGCGGATGAGGAGGGGTTTGTTAATGCTCTTCGCAAGTAGAAAGTTTCACCTGTGATGGAGATCCCATCTTTTAGCAGGGTGGGAAATGTCGCAACAATGGAGGACCAAACTAACGGCTTTGCTTTTATCCACACTCGGCTCCGCCAAACTCAGTAGATTCTTCATGTTCTTCAACTGTTGAAAGTGAAAACTCATATCGGTGGCGAGAACCATGTCGATCACGAGCGATCGAAATTCCCGAAATTCCTCCCTCGACAAGTTCTGCAATATGTTGGAGTCATCTTCACGGAGTATTCTGAAACGTATAATAGTAAACAAACAAGGTGAGTAATTCCATTTCCCCTTTTCCTTCCCCGGGTCCGCGACATAAAAATACAAATCTTAATTGTGAACAGCATTTATTAAAGTGTACAGCATAAAGTAATAAATAGAGGGAATTTATAAAAAATTACAAATATTTATTTTATACATATAATTAATTTCATACGTGTAATTATTCTTTGTTTCTTTTATTTGTTTCAAGCGTAGTAAATGTCCCTTGGCAATAATATCTGAGAGACTGGATTACCAAAGTTTCAGCCAACTATAAATCGTCAGGGAGGACAATGGATGCCAATCGCAAATGGAATTTGCACGTACCGGAAGCTGGCCGAGATGTGATGATTTTCCAACACAGCACGGTCGTTATACAGGAGTGCTGTTTCGCTGCCGGACATTACGTGGAAATTGTTTGTGGTCCCAGTGTGCTCATAATCGTGAATAATCGCTGCCACGAGGGTGGCGAAAATCTCGAGATCAGTCAGCCAATGCTGCAACGAGTAATATCAGCCTGAGGCCATCTTTCCGTCTCCTTACTTTTCTCGCGTATAATGCGCGGTCGGACAAAAGATTGTCGAGGGAACGATCAAATCGAGTAGAAAGAGGATCTCTCCTTTTTGCTAGACTAATCAACGACTCGTCCTTTAACGGATCAAAACGTTCTTTTATTTACGTTGTGTTTCGCCATTCATACCTTTTCCGACTCATAAGACACGATGAAACGCGATTTTATCACTTCGTCGTTCCCAAATGCTGTCCACATGCTAGCGCATGCTTATTATAATTGTTTGAAAAAAAAAATTTATATATATATATAC
Source organism: Dinoponera quadriceps (assembly GCF_001313825.1). Lineage (NCBI taxonomy): Eukaryota > Metazoa > Arthropoda > Insecta > Hymenoptera > Formicidae > Dinoponera > Dinoponera quadriceps. Next base: position 81,193 of record NW_014555868.1, read on the forward strand.
ATATATATAAAGACAATAGAAGCGGTCTGTACAATATTATATTATCGTTTCAAATTATCAAGAAGACCTAAATTGATCATAATTAAGTTAAAGAGTGGTTTGAAACAAATTTTATTGGAGTAAGTTTTATAATTTTCACGGAAGAGATTTCAATTATATTATCTAACAGCTACACTCTATAATTTAGATGTAACATTTATATTTATTTTTGACATTTTAATTAATTAAAAATGAAAGTGACCCCATCTGATGATAATTTAGTCGATAAATTCGGTAAAATACCCGGTAATTTTGGTAAGCTGTTAAAATGGTAATTTAAAAGAAAATTACAGAAATAATAAAATGTTGATATATATAAAGCCCAAAAGAAGTGTTTAGCTTTTAAGATAAACAAAACACTTGATTTAACTTATATTTCCCATGAAATATTATGAATCTACGTTTGCGTCGAATCACGTCAAAATTACGCGCACAGTTAAATCTGTTTTTTTGCACGTTTCTTTGTTTCTATCAGTGGTACTTAAATATAATATTACAGAGACACCATACATTTACACAGCATATCTTTAAGAAGTATTCACCATCAAGCCCGTTTGACAGAGGATGTGATGCATCGTTTGCGCGACATCGGCAGCGTGAAGGTTGTTGTGGTACGGGTTCCGATGCCTGCAATAGCCCTCCTCGACTCTCCCGAGAAAGCACTCCAAAACTGCGGGCGGTACTTTAAACTTGTGAATCATGCCGTATCGATTGAGGAGATCGTAGCCCAGGTATTTCACCGGCGTGCCCAGCGCGGCCTCGTTCAAGGAAAACACATCGAACGACCAGTCGTCTAAAGTCTTGAAACGGTAAAGCGAACAACTTGAGCATAAAGTGTTTTTTCCTCCCCCCTACAGGAGCATCGAAGGATCCTCGAGCTTTGATAATAATCCCTTCGATCGGAGCCCTCATCTACCTGACTAATTGGTCGAGCCACTAATAAATCCCCGAGCGAGAATCTACAAGTGAGGCCCCGGAGATGTTAATTAAAATAATCAGGGACGCGCGTGTGCCCCCCCCCCCCTCCTACTCCCCTATATATAAGCTCTTCTAAAATATCTTTCCGTAACTGAATTCTCTTCCGCGTATCATCGTTCGCTCGATACAACCCGCTCCCTCGCCAGGCGAAAGATCACCCGTTGAAGCCCGCGAGCACTCCCGATATTACCTTGAGCACTTTCACGACATCCTGCGGGAATTGCATGAGGGCGGTGTTCGTGACCCTCCTGTAGATCCGATCGACGAATATGCCCGCGCGGATGGCGTGCGCGACCGAGCGGAATTTCGGCTTCTCGTCGGCCTTCCGCCTGGTGGTCGCCAGCTGCCTGGTGAAAGTCGAGGCCAGCCATTCACGCACTTCCGGCGGCACCGCGTCCGGCTGCACCTCCGACAGCTCGTCATCTTCGTCCGCCAGCCGCCTAGAGGAAATCGCAGGAGGAGGCGACGTTAGACGCGGGGGACGTTGCCGGACGTGTACACGGTGAAAACGCCTACCTTCGTTACGCTCGATCGAGAGTATCGAGCCGAGACGCTCGATGTCCTCGAAACTGAGCAACTCGCGAAAAGAACCCGCCCTATTCTCAGGCTCGCTCCCGTCGTCGCGAAAACGCGAAACCGCGACTGTAATCGCCGCTACGTTATTTCGCGATTTTCACGCAGACTGCGAATCGCATTATCCGTGAAATTCCCGCCGGTCGCTCCTCTCCGCTAGGAGCCGCGCCGATGGTCGTCGCGCGTTCAAAGGCAAACAGCGTTTATTCCACCGCAGGCTTCGTAAATGACACGCGCGTCCTAGACCGACTATTTTACGGACTGGTCCTGCGGTGTTTTCGAAATGACACCGAGAAGCCCATTCGGTTGACTCCGAATTCTTCGTTCGGACAAACGAACGTTTCCGTTGTGAGAGCGAGAATTTCGCTCTCCGAACTAAACTTTGCTTTTCGTTTTCATCCCGAAGAATCAAACTCTGGCTCTCACGATCGCAACGTTCGTTTGCCGAGCGAGAATTCCGTTCGAATCGATTAAATGAGGTTTTCAGTGTACGTTTCCATACGTAATTAGCTAGAATAAAATACGCGGATGCTATTCTATGTGTTTCTAATTGACTCGCTAAAAAGTTCTATTTAGTATATATGAAAGAGTATTGGCGACGGATTCAAATAGGGATTCACACCAATCACATCGGCGAGACAGTGCGAGATTAAATGTGCGATCTGGACGGCGGATGGAATGTTGCGTCGAGAAAACAGTGGGGTAGTACGTGGGGTGTACGACGTGAGAACGAACCGCTGCGGTCGTTCCCGACCTCGGCCCCGGGTCCGATACGTAAATTGCAGCGGTGATTGAGCGAAGCTGCGACGGATCGTCTTACGAAACGGTCTTCGGGAGTCGCGCCAACATCTCGGCGCGACAATAATAGCGCGCGAACGTTAACGCTACTTGCTAAGTCGCACAAATCGATTCCGTTCGCTGAGAGACAGTACATTACCGGCGTGTGTTCAGCGATTCTCGAATGCACAGGCCACACAGAACAGCCGGGGAATGTTGTGAGTGAGCGGAGATCTAAAGACTAATCGACATAGAAATCAGCAACAAGGATAACACATTCGCGCGTATTTCGGTGAAAACGGAGAGTAGCGAGTTAATGCGAGGCACTTCGTACGCGATCTACAAACTACAGTGAGTGTTGTAATTAGATCTCGACGGGGAGATGTAAGTTCAGTCGTGCCGCGCGAAGAAGCTTCATGCGCGTCGTAAGCCACATCGCCGCGTCATCAGGAAACATCGTGCGTATTTTCTCAGTCCCGGATTTTATGATAATACCACGGCTCTTCCTCTCCCCATTGGCGCAATTTGTAATAATTGCGCCGAGCGAACTTCACGGGCGGAAAGACTGCTTGAATCGCGCGTAGGATTCCGTAGGAAATTCCTCGGAAACGTTTACTCGCGAAATAGTAGAGAAAAAGCACCAGAACCGACGTACTATTTCGCTTTTAGGCTTTAAAGTCCTATTAAGAGCGTAAAATTATATCGATATTGAGATTAATTAATGAGTTAATTATAATGCGCATACGATAATATAATTATGTGCATAATTGCAAATCAGCAACGCTTCTTTGTTAAAATATATGATAGTCTTATGAAAATTATTATGTTTACTTACAAACAACTTAACACTTTAATAAACTTTTTTAAGATGTTTGAGGATTAACAATACTGGAAACTGGGCCCCCAAACCGACATATCGATGACATCTATAGGAAATTATCAAAAAATAAAACAAAAGCATAGAAATTACATTACATTATTTTGTACATTTATTATATATACTTTTCATAGATTATTTTTAATTTCATATATTTATTTTATTATGTGGAAAGGAATATTCTAATTTTTTCTTTCTAGTTATTTTAAACTTTAGGTATGTCATTTTGCCATACTTATGTCAATTTTAGTGCTTTCTCTCTATCATTGCGACATAGACGTAACGTGAAGGTTAATGAGAAAATTAATGGCAAAATTCTAATGCGACACGCTTATATTATCTGTTTTTCCTCTCTTGTCGCATAATTGCACTTTTAAATGCGCCGGAAAATGGCGAACATGTTCGGTGCTCATTATCGGTTTTCCACGAAAATTTAGTACAAATTAGACGGTCAATTTTAGCCGAAAATTTATCCGTTTTAGACCTCAATGTCAAGCGATTGCTCAGTTTACTTTCCCTCTTTCAAGTAAATTATTTTCAACAACAAATATATTTGATAAAAGAATCTTAAAATATACTTATCACAAATTTTATCTAAGCTTGCTATCACGTACTCAAAAGAAGAAGAATGTATTTCCTCTCAAGATTAATTATAAACTTTATCGAAGAAGTTAAAGTCAGTTAATTTGATTAAGTACAAACCGAAGTTTCTTTCAATATTTAATATTTTTGACTGACTAACCAGGATTCAGGATATATTTTAAACAAATTTCATGCTTATGACGAACTTACATCTTTGTTCACGACGAATCTTACGTATTTTGCGGATACATAAATTCGTGAAACGTTACTTGAAACAAGTAACATTTACTCGAGTTGCAGGATGTATTTCTTGTTTTTCATGCGTGCCGCTAAAACAGCCGTTGGTAGCACGCGATGCTCGCGACTGAAAGAACGTATCGAGTGTCCTGGGGCGCGTTCTCCTCGCGCTCAGCACGCGAGCGAGTTACGTCCTGTCATGCAAAGCGCGAGCAGACGCGTGGCGATGCACGAAGCTCGAAGGTGCAAATGAGAGAGTGATCCGCGCATTCTACGGATCGCGGCGAGGAAGTGAAAACTTTTGGGAGAAACGAACCTACGACGTACACCCGGACGACACGTAGCGGCTGACTCCACACGCTCGGCGTCTCTATAACGTGAAACACGAAGGAAACATATATCACATTAAAGGTTTCACATCGATCCAAGCGTCTCGCTACGCGGCAAACATCCCTGCTGCACGCCCGCTGCGTGGGACGACTCGACAAAAAAATAAGGACATCCCTCATTTTCTTCGCTCGCTTTCTCGCAGGCCGCGAAACCAACGACGCGGTTCACCACCAGCTTCCGCTCGGCTTTCCCCGCTGTGATCCTCACCCCCGAGTCGCTCCCACGCACCACGGCGCCCCGCACAGATCCGCAGGGGATGTTTGCGCTATGAGAGGACGATCCGGCGATAAACGTCCTACGTGTACATGCACCCATCTCGGGCAAGAACAGTGCGGGCGAGCCGATAGGAAAACGGTTTGTCGATTGGTCGTTAGAACGATGCGGCAGGCAGACATGTCCGGCAAATTGAGAGAGAGAGAGACAAAAAGAGAGAGAGAGAGAGAGAGAGAGAGAGCAGGTTACACCTAGAAAGAGTCTAAAAGTAGGCTAGAACAGGGGAAGGGGGGGAGGCGAGAGTACAGGCAGGCAAGAGTATGTAACGTTCCCATGCTGTGTCCGCAAGTGTCGTTTCATCCTTCGCGGCGTTCCTCTTATTATTTCTCGTCCCGATTAGATTCAACTAGGTCGATCTGCGGTCGGGGCGCGGAAATGAAATTAAACGAATCGATAGACAGGGTGGCTAACGTGTTTCCCGTCTCACTACATCACGTGGCTCGAATTCCGCCCGGTCGGATTTCGCGCGTATCCCGCGAAATGAATCTGTACATGGGTGTATTCTACGTGGCGTCTACATCAGTAAGAATGCACAACGACAGAACATCGGACGGAGCGATTTGAATTCTCCAACTACTACTTGCGTCAGACAGGCTTATCAGAGAACGCACGACAGCTACTACGGTTATGTAATACTCATCGGTTTCTGTACGGACAAACTAGACTAGGTGGACAATATATACGAGGCAGCTAAAAGTAATATGTATCGACTAGAAGATAACGTAACGTTTAGTCGTTCCCATTCTATCAGCCTATACGACCGTCGCGCTTTACGGAGGAGAGCGACAATTTGGATAGCACAGGCATTTCAGGAGGATAAGATACCCGCCCGGAGAGGGCGGAATGGAAAATATCAAATTCAGCCCGTCGATATTTTACAGACTATGGGACACGATTCGTTTGATATATCGGAAAGCTCGTAGGCTCGACGGTGGCGATTTTAATTACATTTTTTATCACCGCATGTAAAAGGGACGAAATATCTGGCAAGTATTGTTGTCGCTTTTCCGCCGAGCTGATTGGCTGTCAGTCGCGCGCAAAATTCGCGCCGGTGATGAGTATTGGCAGCTTGACATTTAGCGGTCGAACGAATCACCGAGAAACGGCCGGTGGAGAGCAAATAATAAAACGTCGCATAAAATACTGGATATTGCGCGTGAAATAAAATAGGGGAAAGCAAATATAACGGATTGTATTGCGAATCGCGTCCAACTTCCGCTCGAAATCAGAAATTCCCGCTTCGCAATTCTATCGGTCGCGGATCGTTACGTGTAACCCCTCACTCCGAAATCGTCGCTTACCGACGACCGAGGACTCGAATAATAATCGGCGGCTGCTTGGTCGACGCTCCCCCCCCCCCCTTATAATTACCTCCCGAGTTCCCCTAATTACTAAATCACGGCAAATTTCCCGATCCTCTCGCAGGGTCGTCAAGCAACCCTTGCCAGGTGTCGACAGCGGCATCCTGACATTTAACGACATTCGCCGATATTTTTAATTACTCGACGACTCGGTACGTCGCGCGCTCCTGCCGAGTAACGGATAAATTTCACACGTATCGGATAATCGGTGGACGCGGAATCGCCGTCGATTCGCAAGCGACGGCGCCACCGAGCGATCGAAGGGGACGGGGAATAAAATATCCCGGTCGAACAACCGACGTATACGTCTGAGACGCGCGGACGAGCAAGGGAAGCGCGCTCGTTTCGCCGCTTTCCTCCGTGAGAAACGAAACACTCGTCTGTTTTCTCATACACCGACACACCGCGGGCATGCATGCATCGAAACTCCAAAATCCAAGCCTGTCGCTCGCCGCCGCTGTCAGCAACGGTCGTTCTCGATTTTCGAGACAACGCGAACGCGAACCTATCGTTCGGCAAAGAGGACGACAAAGAGCGTCGACGGCACGGATACGGACGGCGGAGAATCGGTAGGATTTCATTATAGGGGGTGGGGGATGAAAACAGGAGAGTTTGGGGCCGGTTGGTTGGAAGGGGAGGGAGGGAGGAATGGGGTCAAATTCGCAGGGAGGGAGGGGGGAATCAAAGAAGGGGTACACTTTTGGGAACGAACGGGGGTCGTAACGGGGGTCGGAAATGTGAATGTTTCGCAACCTTGCCCATACGGGGGTGCGAAGCTTCCGTTTCTGGGTTACCACCGCGTGGCCCTGTGGTCCGTCCGGGTCGCCGCTTAGGGATGAAGACGTCAGGCCCGCCCCCCTACGTGATGACCGAGCGCACTCATTCCCGCTTGAACTCACCCTGCGGTAGTGCTTGTTAGTTCATGTGTGAAAAAAAGATCAGGACAATACAAGATTATAGGTTTCTTTTTCTTTTTTCTCTCTTCTTTCGTCTTTTTTTTTTTCGCTTTCTTTCTTTTCCCGTCGTCGTTTTTTCCCGCTTTGCGTTTCCCGATAATCACGGCTGCGATACAACGCTAATCCCTCGCGCTTTAATGCGACGGGTCTCCTCTCTCGCTAATAGCGGTGGTGCATTACGTTGCTTAGAGATCTAATGAAACGAACGGTGAGCGGAAAGAAAGAAAGAGGAGGGGGAGATGTATTCGATGCGTCGTGCGTCTTCACGGCTGCACAGTGTTCTCGACGGCCAGCCGAAAATCAATGGCATCGTTTAAAGGAGGACGAGGGGTTGCGGTGAGAGAAGCGCACAGGGGAGGTGATATCGTGTTTTCCCGTCGATGCAATTATTGCAGTCGCAGGTGCGCGAGTGTGAAGAAGAAAGAAAATATCAGAAGGAGGGAGAATCAAGCGATCAAGCTCAGGGGGGTGGGGAAGCTCGGGATGAAGATGTACACGAGTGGCCGGCCGCGTGCTGCAATTTTCACTGCGCGCTCGGTGTGACGCGCGCATGAAAATGACTGATCGCGGATAAAAGAGGAATAAATATCGCGAGATGGGATGGTGAAAAAAAATAAATGAAATAAAAAAGGAGCTTTCCTTCCGTTACGAGCCGTGTACACGCGGAAGTGCGCGAGAGACACGCCCCGGGAGTGCAGTTCTGCCGAATCGCGAGGGATCATATTCGGCGAGGTACATCGTTCTCACACGGTAAGACGCGTAATTAACGCGAGACGGTGTCGGGGAGGCGTTGGTGAACTTGTCGGCGATGGCGCGCGCGATAATTAAATTACCATCTCGATCGGAACGTGATCGTAAGTTCGCGTCAAACGGGAGCTCGGATAACGGAGGGCGCGCGGTGAACGGCGCGAAAAAGAAAAATTCACCCTGCCTCCTGTGAGGATTGAACTCACGACCCCTGGTTTACGAGACCAGTGCTCTACCACTGAGCTAAAGAGGCGTCGATGTCGAGCTCGCTCCGGCGAATCCACAGGAGCGATTCCCCGCTCGAGGGAGTTCTCTCTCGTTAACGTTGCAACGTCATAAACATTCAATGGGGGAAACATCGACGCTCTCGTTGCTGCTACTGTCGCGTATAAACATACGTTTATCCCGGCCGATTGATCTCGCCCCGCGCTCGATCCAGGCAAACGGCGGCCTTTTGTCCCGTCTCTTTGATCGCCGAGTAATTGGACAGGGGTTGTGAGTTTCATCCGGCACGACGCATCGCGAGGACGAGGGTCTCTTATTACGCAACCGGGCCGCGTTTCGAATTTGAGCGGCCGACAAACCGCTTGAAAAGTCACCACCGGCCGACCCCGGACGCGAGATAGACCGGCCGAGAATTAATAACTGAACCGAATCAAGCGCGAAAATCACGTCGGACGATCGTGTGCGTACCGTCGAGATACACGAGAGATATTTTTCCTCGTCGCTCGTGTGCGATACTCGCTCGTTCACGTACGTGAGACACGTGTCTCCGATCGACTCGCAACACAAGTGCTTTGCGACGCATCAGCGAATTACACAGCACCACCGTCGCGACACCCGCGTTCGAGTCGATCTCGTCCTTGTCGCGTGCGACAATTATCGATATCGACAGTGCCTACAAAAGAGAAGTAGTTGTTATTTTATCGCGAACCTTTAGCCTCTTCAGGAGGCGATTGCGTGTGTCGGTGGTGCCTGAAAATTTCGGCATGATAAGGAGCAGTATTCGAGGTAGTTAGAGAGTCTCTAGTAACAATTAGTATAGACCATTGCTTTACCGTTCGTAAAAGAGAGATAGATAGAGAGATAGATAGATAGATAGATAGAAAGAGAGAGAGAGAGAGAGAGAGAGAGAGATGTAAGGCAGAGATTGAAAGAGAGAGAGAGTGAGACGAGATCGTCGTATCGGAAAGAAACTTACTTAGTTTCGTCGATGAAAACGGCTTCGAGTACGCGTGCTGCGTAGTGCAGGTTTCGTTGGAGCAGTTCGGCGGATATCTCCCCATGTTGCAGTTGCCTCAATAAACACCTCAGTCTGCAAAAGAGTTATCCCAGAGTTACCTCCTGCCACGCCAATAATCTGCCTTCTAAACTAGACGTTCGATCGCTTTCCGATAATTGCGCGACAAGTCGAGATTGCTAACGCAATTCTGCTTAACCCTCCGAGGCTCAAAGGATCGTATATTCAATCGTCGCGCGCGCGCGCGCGAGAAGGAAGGGGGTGAGAGAGAGGGAGGAAGACAGAGAGAGAGAGAGAGAGAGAGGAAGAGAGAGAGAGAGGGGGAGAGGGACTCTAACGGCGCGCGTTCAATAAAATATTCATCACGAAGGTAAACGAAACGCCGCGCATTACAGAGAGATCATGTGATTAATGTACAAACGATATGTAAATTGCAAATTGCACTTGATGAATTTAATCGGGACGGTTAATAATTACGGATCATTATTTGCTGCATGCCGATAATATCGAACTGATACACAATTTGCGGAGCGTAATCGCGCCACCAGCACGACAGCGAACATCGTCCGACAAAGGTCCTGTTTGATCCTACTGAAAGTCTCGCCCGTAATTATTCAACGAGTGTAGTGACAAGCGCGCGTTAAGTATTCCCGGGTGGAAATTAAAAACGGGGGCTGAAAAAGCTTTACGCAATTCCTACACAATTTCCTACACAATTTTCCCACTCGTGTCTACGTCCTGTAAAGCAAGCCCACTTAAGTCCCAGAAATGATAGAAATGTAATGCTCGTACAAATTAGGGCCAGATTTGTAAATCTAATTAGGCCCTATCTTGATACATCTGACTAGACCATATCTTGTTACGCTATCAATTTATAAAAAAATTCAAATTCTTCTTCAAAGACTTCCAGTTTTTTTTTTTTCAATTTTCCACTTGAACACTATTTGTGTGAACCCAAATCAAAGTTAGTTAATTTGATCTTATTTCGACCTTATTATGGTAGATTTCACTCAAGTCTCTTTAAGATCTTATTTTAAACTATTTCAGCTATTACGCTACTACGGAGAGCACTTTCGGTCGTGCCTCCGAAATGTCGCATTCACAACAGCCGTTAAACACCTGAGCGATATAATACCTGAGGGCGGCCTTGTCGCACGCATCGGGGGTGTCAACGGCAGGGAGCGAGTCCGTCGTGAGATCGACATTATCGAGGATCTCTTCGAGATCGACGGATTGGCTCGATAAATAGCTCGCGTCGGGATTGTGCGGCGGTGGGGAACTTTCGAAGCTCCCCGCAGCGGCGATGCTTTTGCTTTTGCCGGAGCTTCGGCGTACTATCGTCAAAGTGCCCTGTTCTGAAACACAATGAGCGTAATTGATTGACGATTAATGCGATTGCAATGGGGAACTGCGCGTCAATGGTTAAATCATTAACGCGAGTCAAGTCCCAGTTTTTCAGTCATACAAACGTATATTAAATTAACGATAACTATGGTTAATAAGAATAGGTTGTAACTATGATTGAATGAGAATTAGGTGTGGGATTACGTTACAATTGTAGAGGTCATAGAATAAAATTGGCGCCTTATTGTATGTTTATACACACTGGGGGGAAAATCTTTTGCAGGCAGAGCAAATTATCAGTTACCGCAGCGAGAGCAGAAAGATTTGTCACACGAAAATATAATTTTGCTGTTGTAACGAAACGTTGTTACGACAGCGACAAAATTTAGCCGGTAAAACCAAATGATTTTGCCGTCTATACATCCAGCAAATATTTAGCAATTAATCCTCTGAAAAAATCTTTCTGCTGTCCTCATGGTAACTAACAATTTTCCTTGTCAGTAAAACTTTGTCAGTAAAAAATGTTTCTCAGTGCAGCATTCGCGAATATTTCACATGATTTTTAGTGACTTGAATATATCATATATATTTAATACCTATATATATATTTAGTAGCTGTATTACCCAAGTATCCGAATACTAAATTGATACTAGCACAGATTCCCAACCGTCATTATTTTGAGAAATCAAACTGGGATCCCAGTTAGACCAGCGGGAGATTTTCTACGCGGGGATTTCGATGCGTTTCGCGAAGAGGGGAATCGTGCGCGCGCGAATCTGGTCGGTAAACTTAACGCACGGACAGACACGTACGGTAAAGTCCGACTGTTGAGGCGCACCTCAGGAGGTAATACCTGGAAAACTTACTGGGGAGCTGGCCGTTTCGGCCGGGTGAGGAGGGATTGCGCGGCCTCGAGGTCGCCGCGCCGCTGCTGCAGCCGGTAGCTTCGTTCGCGTTCGCCGCTACACCGGCCGAGGCCACTCCGATATCGTCCCTCGTGACTCGTCTGTCCGGCGGAGATGCAACTGCAATTCCAAAAGGAGAGGGAAAAAATTAAAACGAATGATATAACGTACGGCTCAATCACTGTCAGCGATTGCGACAGGCGTCGCGCGTGGGTGTACACGCGTTAAAAATCGTACGACGCAAATCTCTCGGCCCCTTGACAATTCGAAAGCCGAGATTTCCACCTCGGCGGAAATTCAATTGCACGCTGTCGAACGAAGCGGCGGCGCGATGTCAGCGCAGTGTCATTCTTATCTGCCAGACATTAAGGAACGCCACGGCGACAATCGTAAAACGAACAGCAGTTTTCCAAAGTGCCCGAAGCGTTTCTTTCGAGTGAAAGTCCTTTCGCTGCAGTTTTCATACCGCGGGGGAATTTTATCTTCCTGCCGCGCACGCGCGACAAAGCACGAAAGTTATAATCAACTTAAGAATAACCTCAGCCTCACCCTTTTATGTCCTCGGCATAAAGTCCAGCCGTGGGGAGAACAATCTTGCGCAAGATAGAAATCTAGATAAGATAATAACAATGCAAGTTATAACGACACCTGCGTGTCTTTTTTGTCGCGCGTACGAAGCACATTCCACGATTTCGCGTGTATTTTTAATTGTTCATTCATTCGATATTTCATTGTGTTCGTTCTACCGTTATACGAAATATTTATCGCTAAGCCTCTCATTCGTCATATACTTGTAGTTCAGGTCAGTCTGGACAAAAGGTATTACTTTGCAATTTACCCTCTGCGTGCATTTATCTTGTATTACTTTGCAAACCATACGAAATTAACAAACAATTCACTGTCCTAGAGAAACTTTCTTTTCCGTGTAAGTTATTCTGAACAGAAAACCATTTACGATTTCGCAAATAACCACGCAGATTTTTGAGATCGTTAATTCTGCTTATTAATTATATTTTTATTGAATTTTGTTATTAATTAAAGAAGCCTCTCCACATGGCCGTTCCCAATAATTAATAATTCCAATTTTCGAAATTATTTGCAAAACGATAGAACAATTCTTCGTTCACGCACGGAAAAGTGGTATCAGCTCCCTAAAGATGAGGTCTGGTGATTAAATTCCAGTTGTATTATACGGGCGGGCTAATTCCTCCTCTGCGTGCATTGACCTAAATTACAAGTATATGACGGATGAGCGACACTTAGCGACGGACACGTGTGTATAAACGTTGCAGGTTCGATATCAGGCAGATGGAAGCTGAGCTTTTCGCTCGGGTTTCGACGAGCGGTCTCACGTTTATACGCGGCGCGGGTATGCCAAAACTCGCTTCTGCGACGCAACGTAATTATCAAATGCGCCGCGCGTGAAACGCCGCAAAACCGCCGTGATATTCTCAAACGTGATCATAATAACACTAATTCGTCAGGCTACAAAGTAAGGGCCGTGCCGCTGCAGTAAAACCGCGGTTTACTGGCCGAGGCCTATCGATCGGCGGGCAGCGGCTGCCTGTAGCCGGCTGCGAATTAGTCTCATAGCCGATCGATCGCGTTACGGTGCGCGGTCCTATTATGCTAATCGCAAGTTGAAGTGTTTCTGAGCGAGGGAGGGAGAGAGAGAAAGATAGTTCTAATTAGTACAGCGCGGGGTAGCCGATCAGAAGCCGGGAAACAAACACGAACATCTCTATAGTAACAATCATCCGGTCGAACGATCGATATGTATCGCTGTCAATTAGTTGGCGGATTAATTGCTCGGCTTTGATAGCAATGTCCGCGATCCGATGGTTTACGTGCAGTTCATACGGAAAGCGTAATTCTTCGGTGATCGGAGAAGTATGAAGCGCATAGCAGTCAGAGAGAGAGAGAAAGAGAGGGATGAGTATAATTCGGACGAGATTGAAGGAAAAAATTTTGATGTGTTTGTGTAAATCTACCGAAATCAAGTCGGTTTCAGTTCTCGCTATGATATCAGAGATCGCATCGACGAAAGGCGTCGAATCGTACGCGCGAGTCAGGTTAAAATATAATATAATTCGATGACGTCGGATCGGAATTATTAGAACGCCGCCATCGTCGGTTCGGTCACGCGGCTCGCAGATACGAATCCAGATTAAAACGCAATTATGCTAACGCGGCCTGCAGTTAATCAAACGGCATTGTTCGCGTTGTCAGAGGCTGCGCGCCGGTGTCGTCACGTTTATTTAAAACAAACCGCAGCGGAGAGAGCCCTCACACATCAGAGAGTCCTTATCGGTCGCTTCAATACGCGAATATCCAATTTTGCAGGTGTTCGACGGGACTTGATTTCGTTACTTCCCGCTCCGCTCGTTCGTTGCCTCGTATTATTATTTCCGTTACTTGTGTATTACGTTACCGCGAAACTCGGCCGCGTATTTCGCGAAAATATTTCGCCGGAATCGACCGGAAAACGGTATATCGGGGGGAATTAATAGTTTCGATCGAATATCCGCTCCGGGAGAATTCTGCCAGCCGCCCCCACGCGTTCGATGACACGTGGCGTCAAACGCGTCAAAGGGCATATTGGCTCAATAAAAATGATCGCCTACGCGAACAATGCGGATTTAATCTCGCGAAATATACAGCGGAACGCAACTGCGATACGAGTCATTTTCTTTTATTTCTACATCCGAGAGCGGTTCACCGGAGTCTCCGATGACGAGCTTCGGTACGCTCTGCAGTTAAAGGAAAAAGTGCATTCGAGTACATTTTTGCTATTATTTTACTCGGATTAGGTAAATGTTACTTGGACGCAGCACGGTGAGAGAAAAATGTGCTACATTCAAGTGATGTTTACTTGATCCAAGTAAAATAATTACTTCTCAGCAAATATTCGCTACTTGCATAAGCAGCATTCTTTTCTTTCACGGTGTACACAACCGAGATAACCGAAGAGCACCGAAAGCGGAAGTATCTCAAGTTAACGTTACGGTGAATCGCACATCGACTCGATTTACGCATCGTCACTATCGTGTCTAACGGCCGGTATCGTGCGATTTCACCATCGGAAGGAAGCTACCAGATGCGCGACATAAAATAACTCCCGACGTTAATCGACGTGTCAGCAAGCGACGACACGTTCTTCCTCCGTCTAATTCTGATATTAAAGGGCGACGCCCACTCGAACGTCGCGGGTTTCACGCGACATCGTAAAAATTGGCCAAGGATATATCTTCTCTTCCCTTTTTTTATTTTCCACAAGGGATTGGCCGGCACACACATACGCGCGATTTCGAAAGTAATTTTCTCGCGACGAAATTACTTCACGTACGCGCGCGCGCGCGCATACATAGCACGCGAGCCACGTGCACAATAAACTTAATGGGCGGAAATTCGTTGAAAATTAATCATATCCATCTCGCCTCGCTTTGTCGCGTGCGAGCAATAATACGTAAATACGCATATTTCCGAGCAATAATTTTGCGGGTCGCTATCACTTTTCGAAAACACCTTCCAACACCGAGAGAGAGAGAGAGAGAGAAAGAGAGAGAAAGAGAGAGAGAGAGAGAGAGAGAGAGAGAGAGAGAGAGAGAGANCATGTGCCGACGCGACGGCGCGACGGGAGGTTATGAAATTATTCACCGTAAGCGGATAAGCAAACAGACGAGAGCAGAGCGTACGTACGTGAATTATTGCGTTTCGCTTGAATAATGCACGAATCCGCGATGGCAACGAAATGTATGCATTTAGTGCGCGCGCAACGAAATCCATATCTCGTTTCTATATTAATTTACATTTTTATTTCCGCCGTGCACGCGCGCTCTTCTCATGTCGCAAAATCCGCGCGCAAAAAACCGCACGAGCGCGCGCTGAGCATGTTCCGCCGGTATTATGTAATCTAAGTTACTTATATATGACGTACGCCGAAAGTGCCGAAGTTGACCAAGTAATACTTATACCCATGGCTCTTACCCCGGCCAGTGGCGAAACCCGACGGAAACTAATTTAGGTATAGACTTATATACTTGAACCACCACCATCGCCATCCTCGTCGTCGCCGAGAAAGAACGATCGCGTAACGGTGTTACTCTGCCGTAACTAAACCATTAATTGCTGTCACTGGTCGTGCTCGTATATTCACTATTGCCACTATTGAAAATCTGTAGTTCATGTTACGTGTATTACAGATTTTCACTGGAAGAGGAACACATAAAAACCGACGCACCAAATCGTTTTCAGATTCCGGAGGCCTGCTAAAGTAAAATTAAATAATTTATGCGCACGGATGCGAACCAGCAACACTTCTCTGTCAAAATATATGACAGTCTTGTGAATATTATTATATATTTACTTGCAAATAACTTATTTTCAAGATTTTCGAGGATTGACGATTCTAGAAAGGCCGCAAAATCGATATATTCATAATACTTATAAGAAATTAGCAAGAAAATAAAAGTATTGAAATTATTGCAATATTTTGTATGTTTATTATATAGAAAAAAAAGTGTTAAATTAAAAACTTGCCAACGAGTACTAATTATTTAT
Source organism: Dinoponera quadriceps (assembly GCF_001313825.1). NCBI lineage: Eukaryota > Metazoa > Arthropoda > Insecta > Hymenoptera > Formicidae > Dinoponera > Dinoponera quadriceps. The sequence goes on from NW_014555868.1 coordinate 97,033, forward strand.
TTGAATCTAGCACTTTTTTCTATGTACATATTCTCACATGTTATCTTTAAATCATACATATTTTTGTTACGTGGAAAGAGGGACCCCTGACTTTCTCTTTCCGATCGATTTTTAAATAAACAAACGAGAGAAACAGGGGAAATTCAGTCACCCGCAGCTTCTGCTATATTCTGTGAAATATTTCAAGAGATTCAGGTATATCGGCTGAAAAACCAGTCAACCAGTCAGGTATGTCGGTTTACAGGACAACCTAATCTTAACTTTATTCTCACGTGACTCAGTGACAGAGGATAGAGATTGGAACAAGATCCGAAGTAATTCGAACAGCTCCGAACTCGCACTATAAGATAGCAATGTCGAATAAATTACTTTCCACTGTTGCTTTACTCTTCACAAGAAGATACCTCAGCGGCGACTTCAGCGCAACGAAAAATCAAACGACGTTATTTAACACAACCTAACACATTTGCAAGCGCAAAGTCCCACTTTGGCTGCAACTACTGTGCAAAGTTCACACGTTTTGTCCGATAAAGTTCGGTACTTCACAGCCGAGAAACATGGGTACGTTGATTTGCTGTATCTGGTCAGATTTTGTATACGTCAGCTTTGACGTAACTTCTCTATTAGCAGTGAACACACATCTGTTACACCTGTGCTTTTTCATGCTTTTTTTTACCGCTTTCCCGACGACCGTGTGTGAAATAACGGCGCGTCGAGATTTCATTGATCATCGTCGTCGGTCATCCATCTGTCCCGCTTCGGAAATACATTAAACTAATGGATACCATCACACCCGTCGCATTAGAGCCCCGTAATATACTATGATGCGGCTCTTACAAATTCCGAGCCTCATAAAAAGCCCATCGTCGAGCTGCCGCGTTGAATCGAGTTATTCGCGCGTTTAACGCGGCGCGGACCGACACACCGCCGTGATGCAAGTTGACATTCACACAGCGGGTTCTTTTCCCGTCGGTTTCGCTCATTAAAACACCGGCGTGTTACCATCGTCGTCAACGCGCGTTGAGATGAGAGAACCCGAGAGTCTTTGTGGGGCGCGCGCGAATGTATATCGGCGCGAGAGTGCATTCATTATTAAATTTCCACCGCAACGGGGAAACTGGATTTCCGAAGACGCGAGCTCGCCGAGTAACTGCGTTATGAGTCCTCTCAGGTTTAAAGGTAGCTTGATCTCCCGGACGGAGGCTGTTTTACGCAGGTCGGGAAACTCAAGCCGCAACGGAAGACATCGTCGACGCGACGATCGGATGGATCGCGAATATTTGTTGCATAATGTTGTAAAGAATAAGGGGAAGAGAGAGAGAGAGAGAGAGAGAGAGAGAGAGAGCTGGAGGATTATCTGGCTCATACAAAGTGCGAGCGTACGTGCCAGGGGATGCCGAGAGAAACACCTCGCGTTTATGTGTTTCTGTAATAACAGAAGCGTCGTTGCGTATAATATACTTCATTAAGTCGCGATGCGCGACTGAACACACGTTCATATTTCAGGGCGCGCGATAACGCCGGCGTTCACACGAACGAGATTCGTGCTCGCGAACGAAACTTCATTATTGCAATAAGAGAAACGGTTACACCGATCTCATCTGCTAATAACATCGTAATGAGACCGCCGGCGAACTAGCCATTTATTAAAAACGCCGCTGGCTTCTGAATAAATGTGATTAAAGGTGTACGAGTTGATACGGCTTCGTTTCTCGGGCAACAAAACAGAGTTCCACGGCCGAGACAACTTTCCTCCCCTTCTTTTTCTCCTCTCCCTCTCTTTTTCTTTCTCTCTGTATCTCTTTCTGTCTCTCCTTCTCTCCCATTGCATCGTTTTATTTTTAATCGATACGCTTACCCGACGGGATCCGATTAGACGATAAACGCCGACGGTCGATAAGAACGCGGAAGAAAACGGCTGAAGAGTTTGGGTCGAAGCTACTTCCGTGGACGCCGCGGAAAACAGGACGATACGTTCCCCTCGCGATTTCCGAAAGAACGCTCGCGCGGAAATGCTTCGGGAGCAATTTCTCGTCTAAAGTTTTCCACAGGAAACGAACGTCGCTATAATGACGCCGTTGGAATTTAAGCAGAAAAGCGAAAAGAAGCTATCCCGATCTCGTGCATTTGACGACACGATAAACCAGATAGAATATCGAATAGTAGTATCCGCACTCGTAAACTCGCGACGATATTCGCAATATCCTCATTCGGGTTGTAAATAACATGTGGGTAAGACACGTACGCCAAACGAGAGAGAAAATACGTGCTGTGATGTTACTTACGATTACACAGCAAAGAATAATGTTAATTTTAACATTTTTCATATGTCCGGGAGGGTCCACTTTAAATTTGCGTTAAAATAACACATTCGTCGTGTGGTGCTTCTTAACACACCGAAAGTGTTAATTATTTGACGCAAACGCACGTTTTGTTCTACATTGAAATATATTCTTTCAACTTAAAGCGCGATGTTAGAATAGCAAAGAATAGTTAAAAAAAAAATACGCGAAGGAGTGGTTAAAGTAACTTGTAAATCATAATAATAACATATGAGCTGTGCGTTAATCTGATATTGAGACATCAGTCAAGAGTGGGCAGCGCAAGAAAATTTTAGCGTTTAACAAAGACGAAAGATTTCTTACTGTGTAGGGCTACGTGAGCTTAGGAAATAGCAACGTTGCAAATTCCGCGATAATTAATTGCTGGACAATGTCCAAGTGAGCGCTCGCGAGCGGGGTTTATTTCAATCCCGGCTGGTTTCCGGGCAATTCGCACACGATCTCACGATGGCGCGATGGTGTCCCAGATGGCAGCTGGACAGACAGGGATGACCCGAGGAAATAATAGCTCGAAAATTAGCTGCGTGGTGAGTTCTCTATCGCCTTCTTACTGGCGCAAAGTACTTTCCCCCCTGGCGTCTGCGAGACGTCTCTCGAGCCGTTGGCGAGAGACCGAGACTCGAGATATACATGTCGTTAAGATCGATGGATAACTCGTTGCGGGTCAGCTTGATGTCAACGTGTGTAATTACGCTTCGCGTGTGTTCGTTCGATAGGTCACACGTAATTAAGTGCGATGATTCCGTCATTACGCGAATTATTTTTTTGTACCCGTCCGACCCCGCGAGACGGACGATAATTCCAAGTTGTGTTTTTTCAACGTATTTTTTCAACGCGGGTATACAACTGACATATTCTCCCCCCTTCTCTCCCTCGCTCGCGAGGATAAGGATATTATTCTCCATGCACGGGAAATGATTTCAAACAGTCAAGTCGTACGCATTTCAGTCCTGATCACCTCTCCGAGCCGTCCCTCGCGTTATCCCGGAGAAATTCTTCCATCTCAATATTCCGGAAGTGGAATAACGTCATTCGGAGTGTTCTCTCGCAAGATCGCACACTAGGGATATAAACTCGAGCGTGGGATCGCGTCGAGCAATGAGTCTCTCAAGATTTCAAACGCTCGCCGCATCAACGGGGGAAGTAACGCGTGTTACAGTTTGACAATGCGTGATTACGTTTCGCGTAAACATACATCGAAAATGTGCGATGAACAATGTTACAGCAGAGCTTACGTTTGGCCGATTTGTAGTCAGGATTCATAGTGAAGAATCTGTCTTTCAATCGTAATGTAACTTATCACAATGAGTGAATAATTAAATGCCAATTCGTGCATAATTATTAATGTTCAAGAATTCTTGGTTTTTACGATAATACTAAACGACAATTATAATAAAAGCATAAATTAGAGTAACTTATACTAAATTAAATTATAATCCACTCTTGTGTCATGAGAGCAGAAGATATATATATATATATATATATATATATATATATATATATATTTTCTTTTTTTTTTATTGTATTATTATATTTTATATTTGTATTATATTTTTTATACATCATTACTGTAACATCAACTTTGCATTATAAGAACACTCGAAATTATTATATATTATCATGATTTGGTAAATTAAATTATAACTAATAATTATTATTTATATATATTATTGCATCATCCGTCACAAAATGAATCGATAACATAGAGAAATTGCAATTGCACACTCATCGGAAGTAGGACGGTATTAGCTTTTGAATGTAATTTACTTCATTTTGCTACGATATCCCTACGCGAAGTAATCGGCGATTCCTTTGATAGGGACTCAGGCCTGATGGCAATGTTGCGCGCCGCACGTGTCAAGAAAACAAGAGATACAAAGTACGCGGCGTCAACTTAATACACCACGCGCGCGGCACCGGCCGGCCTTTTCGGCATAGTCGGTTACACAGTCGCCTGGCCACTGAAAAAATAAACGACTGTATCTCGGTGAAAAGCCGACGTTCAAATGTGGAACAAACGCCACATGTGATAATTTTTGGTGGGAAACGAAAGAGATCCTACGATTTGATTAATCGTAAGCGGGAAGCATGGATGGCACAACTCATAATGTATAAAAGAATGATCCAATTAAAATTCTCTGTTTCTCTCCTTAGGATATGTAGAATAACTTTTTCGCCTTTTAATTTTTGTAATTTGTACAAATAATTTATTTTTATTCTTCCACATTGTCCTTAATCTGTCATTAGTGGGATGACTAAATTTTGAATTTTAATTTTCAGATTTTCCCAAGTTTTTTGCGATATTATGATGTCCAAGTAATATACTTCTTTTTATTTAATGTGTAATGCTGTGAGAATTATATAGCATATATATTACGTTGGTAATACTAATTGATGCATAATAATTGTGCAATATTATTAATACGTATATGATAAAATATAAATAAAATGAATTATTGTATTCAATGGAAAACATGTTTGCGTTTAATTCAATAATACTATTCTTTATACTATAATTTATATTATTATATAATTATATTATATAATTTATATTATTCCTCTGATAAAACAATTTTTTATAGAAAATCAAATTTAATAGAACTTTATATATATGCGCGTAGGTTTTCATAGAGGACTTGTAGGAAAATCTCGTCAACAATTGACAACATTGCGTGTTTAAATTGCTCACGTATGCTCGTGACGTTACACATGTTCGCATGTATAATTACGAAACGTAACACGCACGATATATCATGCTGCATGTACATATCGTTGGAGAAACACCGGAATATATCTATATTTATAGAAAGGGAGAGTTTCAGATGAGAGAATTTTTTTTATCGCGTTAAAGAGTGCAAAGTTTCGCACGTGTTTCGTTCGGAAAGTATCGCGCAGAGATTCCCGCGCGTCCGACCATTTTTCCCAACGTGATTTCGAAACCCGAACCGATATTACGCAATCAACGTTGAGCACCGCACGAAAAATTCCTCTCTTGGCTGATATACACCATGGTGCGGTCGTAAAACCTTTGTATGGATGAACTCTTAATTCTCAGCGGCGCGAACCCCATCTCACCCCCACGAAAACTTTTATCTCCGGACTTTCCTCCACTCCGCGACCTGGGGAATGTATTTTCACTAAAATACAATCCTACACATACACACCGGAGGATATTTTCTTTTTTTACATCAAAGTTTACAAAGTTAAATATTGATATATTATTCATCTTCGGGATATATGGGGGGAACTCGATCTCTCCTTTATGAATATAAAATGATGAATTTCATCGGGTCGATGGATTATAGATGGTTCTAAACCACGCCTATCGTCACACGACTCTGCATACGAGCTCGTAAATTTCGCTCGTTTCGAGGAGAGTGAAATATCCCGCGAGATTAACACTATCTTCTTCTCGTAAAAAAGAACATAAAAAGAAACGAACGACGACGAGACAAAGCACATTTCACCTGAATATTCTCACAACGAATATGCCCGGCGAATGATACCCACGACTAGTCGAGGTAACGAGAAATCATACGAGCGAGCCGGAGGGGAATAATTAATTTTAACGTAAAATGTAAAATTCCAATTGACTTAATGGATGATTATTATCGCGCGTAGTGTGAATCAATTTATTTTACGAGAGCGAGATGTACACACGCGCGATGAAAACGCATCGGCGATCCATAAAATAACCGTTTACTCACACTTAATAATACGCGCAATAAGCGTAATGTACATAATTATTTCTACGGGCAATGCGGCGTGCATAAAAGAAAACGACATCAACGAGCGCAAATCGCAGTTACCTAACGCTAAATTATTCAACGCAATGACTCGTTGCAATTATTTCGAATATTGCCAAGCTGGGACGATTCAGGACGTAATTACCGCTCCACTCGATATCAGACCGCTCTGATGATGTTTCTAATTACAATTTCAGAAAGACAGATTGGGTCGACGTGAAATATTTCGCACGAGAGTTTATTATATTCCGCCGGAACGGGGAATACGTTGCATTACGTTCGAGAAAGATCGAAAATGCAAAGCTCTCGTTCGAGCTTATCTCGTTCCAACATAACTTTCTTGCGTGACGGGAAAGGTGAAAAGGGTCTTTCCGACCATTCGATTTTCATACGTTGAAGAGAAGCGTACCGGGGACGTGGCGTTGGGCTTAAAATCGTTCCGTCTTTTGCACGTGAGGATTTCCGAGTAATGCGATGTAAAATTCAAAAATTCGTTTTATCACACGAGAAGCTGCGTGTGATAAGTCGCGCCCGATAAAGAACTGTTTCGTCGTTGGTTCGGCGCGGTGCGAAGACCTAATTTCATCAAAAACATTGATAATGGGCAGACGTGTGATAATACCTTATCGGTCGCTGGATGCAGGAAGCTCTTAATTCACGTAGCGAGATAAAAGCGATAAGGCACGGATCTACCCGCGCCCCTATCTGCTGTCAGTGAAAAAAAAAAGAAACGCCCAAAGCGAGCCTCATTCAAGGAAGGACAATTTGCGGGATATCGATCGCCATTAAATAAGTTAGCGCTTGGTGCTTCGGCACGGTGCATTGGCAGCGAGAAAATTTGCATGTCCGTAATATCAGAGGGTGCCTTAAAATTTGAGGTGCGCGAATCAAGTCGAGCTACTTCGAATGACTTGTATTCAATGCCGTGGCTTTTAGATAATAAAAGTCAAATTGGATACCGTTTGATCCGCGCAAATCGTTGCGCAGCGAACAATTTTGTATTGAAAAACGGCCCATTGAAATTTGGTTACTTTAACAATATGTTAAAAAGCACAGAAATGTAATGTTAAATTAACACTCACCTTGTCAACGTATGCCAACGTATATTTAACTTTTTAACACCCACATACGTTGACTACTAAGCGAATGTGTTAATTTAACATTGTATTTCTGTACTTTTGAACACACTAGACTAACATAGACGCGCGCTCGCTTTTTAGCTAATTACTAAAAGAAAAGATAGTACTATGGCCTTTGTAAGTAGTATGACTCCTCTTAAGAGGATCCTGGAGTCGTCCTGTTTTACTGAAAATTCGTTAGTATTATATTCGTTACTGACTATACAGAATTAAATATTCTCTTGCATAAGTACAATATACACGGTAATGCAGGCGAGGACGGTTGACTTTATTCCAAAAATAAAAGAAAGTTATCAAATTATAAAACTTTCAAATTATGAAACTATCAAATTATAGAACTTTCTCCTTTTGATATCAATCATTGTCATCCCGCCGTTACGCAATGGCGCTAATATGCCAACATACAATAGCCGGCATTATTAAGATACATTTTTACTTGAACATTTCAAAACTTTTTCAAGATATATTTTAACATTTAATTGTATATATTCCTCATTTTTCTCAAATTTGAGCATATTAATATATGTACGTTCAAGTGTTTCGTTTGTTATTTTACATTTCATTCAATCATACAGATTTCGATTTATGCAAAATTAAACAATATGGCATTTTATTAATATGGTCTCCTAAGAGTGCTGATAATATGACCTCTTTTTCAAGGCTTTCATATCGAAGTAGTTATTCGATAAATCGATTCTAATCTATGATTCACCGTTGCGTTTCTTCACTGTTGTCTCTCTGACAGATTGTACCTTCTATTGACAAATAAGTCAATATCTACATTAGAAATTCACGGTTTTATTCATCGTTACTTCTTCTAAGAGTTTATTTTGAACACACGTATAATTTTGTAACGAAACACTATGTTATTTTAAACGAAACCAATTGTTTAAATCTATTTAGTTGAGGGTCACATTATCATCCCTGGTTCTCTTCAACCCATCATGCAGTGTCGCCATATTTGGATGAACAACGTCCTAAGTGATAAACATTTCCTGACTTTGAGAGAGCATAAAATTATATTTGTCCGCAGCGACCTTTTATCAACGACGAGACGTATTTAATTCTCTTCGTCCTAAAGGCTTTCTCGAAATCCAAAAGATCCGTTTTCGTATTCAAAAGTGTTTCGCGAGATGTTACGTGAAATGCAGTCGAAAATGTCCAATTCTCGGATTTTTCGATCCCGTATGATCCGTTATTCCGAGATGCTCGCTTTTTTTTCGGAAGCCGGGGACGTGATCGGACTCAATCCGAGTCGCTCAAGGCCGAAGCTCGAAAACTCGACAAACCCCAATTCGACACCGTCGACGACGAAAACCGAGGGGAGAATTCGCGCCGACCGGCGCGATTTAGAGTGTGCTAAGCAGCGGCGTACACGTAACCGAAGGTGCGCGCATACCTGGTTTATTGATTATCGTGCCGTGGAGAGCTTCCTGACGGAATATCCCGAGTCTGGACAAAGACCTTAACTCGAATGCAGTTCGTTCGCCCGCTGCTCTGTCCGCGTTTCATTGTCTCGTTTTTCCGTCCCTTCTACGCTGCCGGGGTGGAAGGGGGAGGAGGGTAACGCTCGACTCCGCGGAGACTATACCCGGCGCACTAAATTTAGCCGGCATCCGGGAAATCTGATTTCCAATCGTAGTCGCCGGGCGCAAAACCGAACGCGGGACGATTATGCATTTCGCCGCGGCGGCAGGTGACAGTCAGTTACGCGCATATCCCGTGTAAAGCTGATTCCGCGCGATTTACATCTCTGAATAATGCAGAACTTTTAATTAACGCCGTTTTCTAACAGTCCGGAACAAATATCTCGCCAGATGAAGCCGGATTCATCATGAATTCACGCGCAATCTCTCAATTTCTATTTAGCACCGTTCATCATGCGCGTATTCGCGTTCGGAGGCTTGCTGTTAAAAAGGAAAAAAATAATAATAATAAATACATATACATCGGCAAACAAAAACGCACGCTCTGTTTTTTTTTTTTTTTTTTTTTTNGCGGTAAATACGAGATGTTCATTTGCTTTCCGATATATCGTTAACAAATTTAGAATCTGTTCGTCGAGAGAGCGTCAGATTTTATCTCGTTCAATTATCGTGGATGAAATTTGAAATTTGAACGTGTTCCTTTTATTCATCCGCGTTTCCTTTCTTTCGTAAATTCATCGTATTCACGTATATTGTCCGTGCGATACACACTGCAATATACGATGCATCCCGTAGTGTATTTTTAATCTATTTATTCGCATTTAACGAAGCGTGCTTTGGAATACACTTTCCGAGCTCTATGTATCAAGCACCGTGCAATCGCGCTAATGTTTTTAGGTCGTGAGATTAAATTTTTGTTTTAAACTCCGCTATACCGCCTGTAGCGCGTAGGGACGATACGTAAAGAAAAAATCTCTTTTTTTTTTCCTCTCGTCACACCCGCACACGAGCGCACACGGTTCGTTACGTTTCTAGTTCCTATTCAGCGAATTATACGCCGTGGAGAAGATTGCCGATATTCTCGACAGGTAACGAATGTAATCGCGAAAAATGTGGCGCGATTTTCGCGCATAATAACTTTAAGCGAAACACTCGGAACGTGTGAAATCAGCGAAATTTTAAAAAGGTCGCTCGCGAAGAATTAAATAAACACGGCGGTTCGTGAAAGGAATTTTAATTGATATTTTGAATTAATCAACGAACGAGACGAGGAAAAAATTTGTTTGGTCCGGAACTTTTGACCGCCACTTATATGGACTAGCAAGCTGAAAAGGTAAGAGCATTAACTATCACACGCATTTTAACAATGCGCAACAATTTAATTAAAAATTAAATTCTAAACAAACTGAAATTACTAGTCGAGGGAGAAAATTGCATATATTAAGAAGTATTAAGTTGCGAGTTACTTATATAAATTATGAATTATATGATTGTAATCGTACAATCTGCGATAGCAGCTGAGGAGATATTTGATCAAACACATCTCAACAATCATTTTAAAATTAAATGTTAATCTGTTATACAAACATACACACTCATACATAAACATAATGTAAAAACTCATATATAAATTAATAATAATTTATACACATATACGTATAATAATATAATAATAATAATTTATACATATATACGTATATTCACGTCTCAATTTCAAATCTATATTCATCTCGAATTTATCATCGCGCATAATATAATTTTCTTAATACAATAATTATTCATATAACGCATTATCTCTACATGAATATTTGATTAGCGATTAAATATCGCGAAACAAAATTGATGCAATGCTGAAATTGTCTCCTTTTTTTCTTTTTACACAATGTACACAATGTGTCGGCATCGACGCAAACATCACGTTTCGAACGCGAAAGAGGAAAATAACCCGTTTCGTGAGCGTTCGGTGGCAAAACTTGTCGAACAACCCTTGAGGTTTGACATAATCTCGCGCTCTCATCGCACCGATATCAACGTCCGTCCTTCCATACCTCAAAATATTATTTTAGTAAATAAACAGACTCGTTGTTCGCGTAAACTCTTGTGATTCACAATGAAATATGATTACAGAACAAGTCAGCCTTATCGAGGCGAGATATTCAGCTACGTCAATATTATTTCGATAATAAACGTGATTAAATCTGATAAAGGTGAGCATCTTCGCATACACATTCACGCGCTAAATCTGTCTCGTTTAAAGCAGATTTACGCTAAGTTACATTTACGCTACGTTACAGAGTAATTTCATCGCAAGATACACGTTGAACAACAATCACATTTACATCAACAAGTAGTTTCTGAACGCTCTGAGTTTTAATAATGAATTTTTTGAATATATTTGGAAGAAATGATTCGATCAGAAGGAAATTAACTTCGAATCGAGCGAGAAAATTGTGTGAAAATTTAGCGCGTCTGAAGTTGAAAGCTCCATTAAGCATTCGTAAACGTTACACGTGCTTACGGTCATTCATGAACGTTCCGTCGCGTTAAAAAGTATTATCCTAGATTTCGCATTTTTCATTGTAATGTTTATCTCAGACAAGACAGATAATGAAATAATTGCGTATAGATACATATCTTATTGATACAACGAAATATGTAATCGTACGCCCCGCGCACTATATATGGGACATACGTGTATAGAAACTCTACCTGGACGGAATTATATAATTCACGTTATAAAAGAGAAAAGGTGAGTTTACTCTATGACAGTAGATCTTACGCAGGTGTCCGAGAAGTTCTCTCTATTAGTCCGGAAATAAACACTCGTCCCAACGCGAAACGTAAGTGTACGAGTACTTAAATTTATAGGAAGAGTCATAATTCGCAGGTGAGCAATTTGTAAATTTTTCTTCTGGTTACGTGGTAAAGAAAGGTTTAAAAAATTTGCAAAGTTGCTTCCTCCACCCGTGTGTTTTACGATTTTACTTCGTACCTCACTAAATATCTCCCGATTATATGGAACAAATATTTCGTGCGACTTAGTTTATTCTTGGAGAGTTGAAGGACTAAGAAAAAATTGTTGATGATAACAGCTCGATAATATCTCGTAAATATATATTTCAAGTTTGTAATTGCGTTCTTAACGGCCACTGGAATGATAGCACGAGAATAGTATTATTTCCACGGAAAACGCGAAATGATCTTTTAAAAGTAGCCGTATTTTTCTATTGAAGAATCGTTACGTAATTATTTATACTGCTGATTTGCTTCTTCATTCTTTCTCGGAATAAAATGTGCCGTTTTCAGAAAAGTTAGCCGTATTTCTTTCAAGCAAGATTCTTACATAATTATTTACATTACGAACACTTGTGCACTGACGCGTTGCAGTGACACATGTACTGCAAGGTTACCATGCCGCCGCCGCCGCCGCAGATTATAAATAATTACGTTAACAACTGTCCGTAATTTCAGTCTATTTGGAGAGTCGGTCGGAGGTGTTCGTGGAGACTGGTAAGAAAGTTACTTGCTTAACGTTTATATCGTAATAATTTTAATCTAGTTCTCACGTTCATGCTTGAGATAACTGAAGGTTATCGAAACCATCGGTTGCGAAACCACCAAGAAAAGGTTTATATGCATTCTTAAATTCTACACCAAATATACGAGTCCAATTATTTTACCGTACAATTTGAAAAAAATAATTTCGCTACGATATCCACATTATTCTTCTCCTCTAACACTAATTCAAGAAGCTTCCCACCTTCTTGTAGTTCTAGGAAAGCGTTTTTAAAATCGTTGTGCGGTATTCTTTATAATATTTTGTGTTAATACATAATATTTTATCATGTATAAATATCGTACAAATAATATAAAATTATCGTACATGTTTCAGATTCAACAAAAATGAAGGGGATAACAACGCTTTTCGCGATACTGCTATTGTCCAGCGTTGGGCACGGCGCAAAATGGTGGCAGACGATGTCTCTCTATCAAATTTATCCCAGAAGCTTCAAGGACAGCGACGGGGACGGCGTGGGAGATCTCAATGGTACATTCTAGCACTCGCAATTAAATATTCTGGAACTGTCGGAATTTCAACGACAACATCGCGGCGTAAAATCACCGTAAAAATATATATCTTTTCGGCCAATGAGAGATAACTCAATATTTTAAAAATGACAAACGAGCCAATTTAGAGGCTATCTTATCGTTGCAATTGTTTCTTTACACTTTCTAAATGCCATTGTTACAGTTATATTAATGACTACACAGTGAGAAACCGAAGGTTTGGTTCTCCGAAAATGAGAAAGGTTTGGTTCAGAGAAGCTCTTATTAAACCTCTTATTAAACCAAAACATTTGTTCGCCCATATCCAAACAAGAATTTAGTCTGATTCGACTAAATGGGTTTCTCAGTGCAGTCACACGTTGTCACGCTCGACATTTCTCAACCTTAATTTTAACAATAAATGCGACGAGCGAGACGTTAATTTTCCCCCGGAAAATAATCGGCGATACTTTCAGACCCGGTATAAAATAGCTCGACGATTTATCTCAAAGGGTTAACCGAAAGTTTCCTTCAAAGGAAACCTGGGAACGTACGAGACCGGGATACTAAGCGATATGGCCCGGCGATCTAATTGATCTCTAGAAGCTTTCGGATAGAAATACACGTTTCTCGAAAGAGCGACTTCTTCGTAGGCGTCAAGAGCAAGCTGCAACACCTGGTCGAAACGAACGTCGAAGCCTTTTGGTTATCTCCGATCTATCCCAGCCCGATGATCGACTTCGGCTACGACATTTCCAACTTCACCGACATCGACTCCGTGTACGGCAGCATGGCTGACTTCGAGGCGCTCGTGAAGGCCGCGCACGATCACTCCCTCAAAATCATCATGGATTTCGTCCCTAACCACTCGTCCGACCAGCACGAGTGGTTCCAGAAGAGCCTGCGCGGCATCGAGCCCTACACCGATTATTACGTGTGGCACAAAGGCAAGGTGCTGCCTGACGGAAGGGTCACGTTGCCGAATAATTGGGTAAGAGTCCGTCGTGAAAACCCGTCGGGGAAATTCAACACTCCGACGTATACCTATTTCTTCAAGATCTTTGAAAAAATACGTGATGCCAAGGAAAAGAATATTCATTCGCTTACGTATTTGCGAGAAAGGTTACGATTAAAAATGCACCATCAGAAATTGGAGTAACTTATGAGAGAAAATTACAAACCAGCCGCTTTGGTAGTTTCAGTGTTAAGGTCGCCGAATTAATCCGAGCCGCCGGAGGCGAATCGCGCGACATGTTTCTCGGATTTCACGTATCCCCTTTCGCGCCCTCCCGGCCGCGCGATCGAGTCGGCTCTTAATTATTATTAATCCGCTATCACGCGGCTCAACTCGACGGGGAAACAGCGGTGATTGGCTGACTGGCGATGCGTTTAAGCCGCGGATGGCACATCGCGACACGCACCGGAAACGAAGTGATTCGCGCGATATCTCCCGTAACGCACCGTGGCGCGGTCTTGGCGGTGTATTCGGATTTACGCGTCCAAAGAGGTGAGATTCATCCCGGGAGGTAATGCGACTGTATAAACGTCAAAGTAACTCATTGTTCTGACGGAGGCGCCCCCCCTCCCACCCCCCGTATCACGGGCGTGTGCATGATGGATCGTTCCAAAACATCTCTCGATAAGCATCAGCAACGCTTCGGAGAGAAAGAAAAAGAGAGAGAGAGGAGCCTCAAGTCGCGAGAGCGCGGGCGTCTTCAATAACGATAAAATTCTCGTTCGCCGATCGATCAGTCGAGAAGAGCCCAGCGGAAAGAAGAAGAAAAAACAAGACGAGAAGCCAAGTCGATCTGCTCTTTCTTACCCGTCGAGAGGATTATGCCTCTAATATCTGAAAAATGTACTCCATGTTGCGTCCGGGCGCGCGCGAGTTAAACGATGATCCATCACCGGCTACAAGCCGTGGTATTTCGCCGGTTTCGAAATTCCACGTGGAACAACGCGCGCGCCTTTAACTCCCCGCGGAAACGCGAAACAGCGTAAAACAGCAAAACGAGCGTTGCAGAGCAACGCCGACATTCCGGCCGCAGCAAAAGCGACGCAAAAGCGAGCGTTTCTTCGACGCGGTAATGTTGCCCGCTTCTAACTGTCTCCGCAACGTCTCCACACTAAGCTCGTGAAGGTATGAAGCGGATGATTGAAATGATGAGGTAATTATCCACACAGGTGAGCGTGTTCGGCGGGCCGGCGTGGACCTGGAGCGACGAGCGGCAAGCGTATTACCTTCATCAGTTCGCGCCGGAGCAACCTGACCTCAACTTCAACAACGAGAACGTGGTGAGCGCGATGAAGGTACGTTCGTATCGTTCGTCGAATTCACGGCCGCAATTAAGTTCGTCCGAGTCGGTAATAATACGAACGGACGGGCTGCTTTTCAATACGACGAGAGGCGATTCAGGTAACGTATATACAGGTGACGTAAGGTAAATCCACGGATCATTCGGACTTGCCGGTCGCGAACGAAACGCGACCCTCGCCCGCCCCGAATCGGTATCAACCGACGACCACGGAGGCTGAAACACGACTCAGGGTTTTTCATTTTCTGCCCAACTTGTAGTTCAAATTTAAACTGACGATAGTGTAAAAATCGTGTCTTTCTGTTCATGCTTAATCAACTGGATGGTTTTGTAGCGGTAAGTTTAATGACCCATGAGTAGAGAAACGTCATTTTCATGATATCATCAGGTTAAGCTTAAGTTAACTGGAAAATGATAAAGCAGGCTTTGAGGGACTTACATGTACCTGGCCGGCTCGGAAAGACGACCAATATTTGAATTTTTTCTGCTGGCTACATTGTTGACTTTATGAAGATATTTTTTTGACGGATGATTCTTTATACTTTTACATATAAAATCCACATCGAAAAATTGATATGTAACGCTGTTATTACTGCTTCCGTGAAACTCGTCATCGTTAATCATTACCCAAAATACCTCAGAAATTGTTGAACCGCTTGATTTAGCTGTAGTTTTGCCTAAATAATTTTAATAAAATTATTTAGTCTTTGTCGTAGGATTTTTTGATATCTATTATAGTCTTCTCTTTTTTATAAATGAAAAGAGGAGAAATTTCATGATGAAAAATCGAACTTTCGACTTTGAATGTTAACGACTTTATTGAAAGTTAATATTTTGAAAATCGGCATGACAAACTTCTGACAAAATGACAAAGACTAGATAATCTTATTCAAAATATGCAAAACTGCAAATCGATCCGATAGATCCCGAGATATTTTCGATATCGATTAGCGATGACAAGCTTTACGGAAGCAGTACATTAGCAGTATACAATAAAGAGAAAATTATAGTATTCGGTGCCAACACTATCCTTTTGTTACTTTAACCACAAAAATAGTCAAGAAAACTATTTTTCTAAGTAAAAGAAAATATCGTTATCACCGAAAATAACTGTAACTTTCTCTATAATTTCCTCTGTAATTAAGCGGTAATAACAGCGTTCCGCATCAACTTTTTAACGGGCTTTGTGTAAATAAAATTATTGAAGAATCGTCCCTCAGAAGAACATCTTCATAAAGTCAATAACATGGTCAGCAGAAAAAATGCAAACATCGCGGCGTTTTCCGAGTTGTTCGGATCGGCCGGTCGTAGCCCCTTAAGACGCTGGAATATGGAAAGGAAAGCTCGTAATTAAACGTCCGCTCGCTCGCTCGAAGTCGCGCGATATCGGATTATCCTCTTATCTCATTGTCTCGGATAACCGTGGCGGAGCAGAGACGGCGGGATTACAGCGTCGTTCGGTGTCACGAGGGTGAAAATAAATCCGAGCTGTACACACAGTCGTGTAACAGCATCGAGTTTTTCCACTATCGACGAAAGAGAGAAAGAGAGAGAGAGAGAGGGAGTTCGACGGATTTTTTTATCTTTCGTCGCGCAGCGAAAAGAAAACACCCCGTTTTTCTCCTATTTTTCCCCTTTTTTCGCGCGCTCCGGATGGGAATTCGCTCGTGAAAATGATTCGAGCGCGCACGGCCACGATTGGAAACGATCGACGACGGTGCGGCACAGGCCGTCGCGTAACGACACGCCGCCGGCCGGCCGGTAATTAACTCGCTGCGATGAATCAACGCCCGTTGAAACGTACAAAATGACGGGCGAGTGTTTTCTCAACGAGATCCCCCGCGTTGTCCCGTTTAAAACGGATGCAATTAGTCTGCCGTTGCGTCGTTCACCGCGACGACGAGCGTGAAACCGTGTCCGCGGAGGCGTCAGGAAGCGGACGCGTAATCTTTCAAAGACGCTCGTAACCCGTCATAACGCTCGCGCGACAAAGCGAGAAAGATGATAATGATGATGATAATGACGATCGGTAATGATCGTTGGATTACACGGTAACGAATGTCCGGCGAGCGTGAAGCGAGATAATTACGATCGATTTAGCGAGCAGGAGTTCGCCGAGCCGGAATAACGACTTACAAACAAATCATTTGCACGTCGCGCTTAATCAAAGGCGAAAGGTCAGCTTCCTCCAGCGTTAAACGGCATAATTATTTTCCTTCTTCCGGACCACGCGATCGGTAGAACGTCGCTGCACCGAGATTTCACGGAAATTTATATTCCGCGAATCGAATCTCGCGGGTGCGCGCGGAGTAATTCGAGGAACAGCGAAATGGCGGAATATTTGGCCGTAATATCTAAAGTTGTAAAGTACGGTCGTACACGCGATAAAATCCGAATTGGACGAACTATGGTACCATGTGTGTGTGTGTGTGTGCGTGTGTGTGTGAGCGCGCGAATGGCTTCGTAACATCGCGTGATGGCAATTCGCGATGATTTTTACGCCGGTGTGAAAAACTTGGCGAAACTCGAAGTCGCACACGGAAGACATACGGAATGCCATTCCCTCTCATTCGGTAATTAGAAAAGCGACGCGATCGGTTCTTCCTTCATCGCGCCGTTCGCGTGTGGTGAAATTTCCCCATCGTTACGCCACGTCGTCCGCGCAACAGATCCACACATGATTTCATATAATCGCATACAATCATATACGGTCGTTTATCCTCCTCTCTCAGCCATTCCCCCGGCTTCAAGTTGGTAGGCAAAAATCGCAGAAGTGGTAATTAAATGTGCACGAAAGCGGAATCACTCCGCTCTTTGTGTTGCGAGCCGTTGTTTCCCGCGCTTTGTTACGACACGCAGCACACGTTTTAATCTACTTGTGGAACGTACACGGGACTTTAGTTCGGGCATACACCGCACTTTGTTTCCCGCAGGACGTCATGAGATTTTGGCTCGACAAGGGGGTGGACGGATTCCGGGTGGACGCGGTGCCGCATTTGTGCGAGCACAAGGATTTCCCGGACGAGCCGCTCACGGGCAATCCGAATCCCAACGATTACGGTTACACGGAGAAGATCTACACGAAGGATCAGCAGCGCACCTACGACACGGTGCAAGGCTGGCGGGAAGTGCTGGACGAGTACCCAGGCGATCGAGTCATGATGATCGAAGCGTACGCGAACATGACGATGACGATGAAGTATTACCGTTACGGGGCGAACTTTCCCTTTAACTTCGGCTTGATCACCAACACGAATTCGAATTCCTCGTCGTCCGACTTCACGGATGTGATCTCCGAGTGGATGCGGGAAAAAGGAGACAAGACCGCTAACTGGGTGGTAAGTCGAACGGATGCCCGCGGCTGTGTGCCGATTAGGCTCCGACACTTTCCTCAGCTATAATCGAGAAACCGTAATCACTCGTCGGTGTGACGAGAATAGAGAGACGCCCGAATCTATCCGACAACCGTGGACGATCCGACGAAGAGTCGTACGAAATAATTAGCTGGGTACTTTTCATTAGGCATCAATCGCGGCCCGATCATGCCCCGACGCGACATCGGACGTCTCTAGTTCAGCTTCTATAGTTCATTTTTCCCTCCGTGATTCTTCGTCGGATCGATGTATTCGCCAGCTTAAACTGATGATCCTGAAATGGAAACGGGGCTAGAATCGTAAATCATTTCAGTGATAAATGATATTTCTCGCGCGTAAAGTATGTTTTTCTCGGCTCCGTTAACGGCTTTTAATTAACTTTTTATTCCTCGCAGCCCGGTATTCTATTTCGAGACTTCGGAATTAAGGCGACCGTTTATTTTCGAGATATGGCATGCGCTTCGATCTTTAACTTACGAGACAATCGGATGTAAGCGCCGCGATTAGAGCAACGCTGATTTGCAGGCCGGTAATCACGACAAGTCCAGATTGGTGAGCCGTTACGGGCCGATTCGAGCGCAATTCGTGACTATGATGATTCTGCTGCTTCCGGGCGTGAGTGTGACTTACAACGGCGACGAGATCGGTATGGAGGACACGTGGATCTCGTGGGAAGACACCAAAGACCCGCAAGGTTGCAACGCCGGTAAAGATCATTACGAGACGGCGTCTCGGGATCCTGAGAGGACGCCGTTCCAATGGGACGACACCACCTCGGCTGGTAGGTCGACGACAACTTCTGAATCGCGAAATAATCGCGAAAATTCGCGGAGTATTAATTCACGGCAGCGAAAGGCAGCCCGAAGATTCGCCGACGAGCGTACGAGTATCGACCGTTTGTGGAAACGACGTAATGTCGTTCCGTAAATGTCCCGTGGCTGTTATCAAATTCGAGGCACACTTCGACGAGACGCAGGTATCGCTTCGAAACGATAATGGCACTCGCGAATAAATTTCATGCATTTTCTTCGGCCGATTAATCTGTCGATAAATAGCGAGAAACCCCATTAAATAACCAGTCACGATAGAAACCGGTTCGCGGCCAGACGAAGTGTGCCGCTTTAACGTCAGTCTGTTTCGTGTCACGAAACGCATGTTAAGAATCAACGTGACGTGTTTGTCAGGTCGCGTGTCAGATTTTGAGATTTCGGAAAGAAAGCGGCGACGAAAAAAATCGACACCTCGGGAACAGGTTGCTCGTCGAACGTGTTGCAATACCACCACACGTCACTTCGGATTTGTCACTTGCAGCCTTACAAAGAAAAGGAGAAGGAAGAAAAACAATTTCACCGACGCTTGCGAAATCGTTATACCATACTATTATACGTAATATGTTAATATTCTGAGTGGGATTGAACACGGCGCAAAGTTCTACCCGATGAAAAATATGCGAAGTGATTCACTCGGTGATTTGGGTTTTTTTTTCCTTTTTTAGGATTCTCCACGAACCCGAAAACGTGGCTGCCGATCAACAAAAATTATAAGACCGTCAATTTAGCCGCAGAAAAGGCACAGAGCAACTCCTATTACGCCCTGTATAAGGCGGTTTCTGATTTACGAAAGTGGCCGGCGCTGAAACAAGGTCCACTTGAATACATACTCAGTTTAGAGGGAATGGAGAATTTTTTCGCATTAAAGAGGTAAAGACATCGCATGTGCACGTATGAGTGCACAGCATAAGTACAAGGACAGAACAAAGGAGGAAGCGCGCTTATCTTTCGATAATTCGCGCGCGTCTTAAAAATTACACATATATATATATATTAAAAATTATATACGAGGTCTGTTCAAAAAGTATCGCGAATTTTGTGTTTCTTCAAAAATTATTTATTTATTCATGAATATCTATTTTGTCCCCTTCAAAGTAATCCCCATCAGATATTATACACTTGTGCCAACGTTTTTTCCAATCCTCGAAACACTTCAAAAAATCATTTTTTGTCATCTTGTTCAGCTCCTCCTTCGATGCCGTCTTTATCTCCTCAATCGTAGCGTAGCGTCGTCCTTTCATGTGCCTCTTCAGTTTCGGGAACAAGAAAAAGTCACAGGGGGCCAGGTCTGGGGAATACAGTGGCTGCGGCATCATTAGTGTGTTGTTTTTGGCCAAAAATTCGCGCACAAGCAACGATGTCTGAGCAGGGACGTTGGTACGAATTTCGCGGCGACCCGCCTCATGCCCAAATCATTAGTAAAAATCGAATGGCACGAGCCAATCGATATGTTTAGGTCCTCAGCAACTTCTCTAACGGTGATTCGACGATTGGCCAATACTATTTTCTTCACTTCATCAATGTTTTCGTCTGTTGTTGACGTGCTCGGGCGTCCGGCACGCTCTTCGTCGTTCACATCTTCTCGGCCCTCTGAGAACATTTTGTACCACCGATAAACGTTGCTTCGGTCCAAGGTAGCTTCACCATATGCCACAGTCAACATTCGGAATGCGTCCGCGCACTTAATTTTGTTTTTCACACAAAATTTGATACAGATTCTTTGATCCATTTTTTGGAATAGGCAAAAATCGAAGACGAGCCAAAACACGTCCAAGCAAAACAGCTGTCAAAGATAAACTGAATATTCAAAATGGCCGAACTTGTCGGCATAAGTGAGGGACATGAGTACCAACATAACGCCACAAAAAAATCGAAAATCGAATATACGTAACCCACGGAAATTCAAAATTCGCGATACTTTTTGAACAGACCTTGTATATATATATATATATATATATATATCGTCTTAAAACTTATATTTATTTATTGATTTATTTATTTATTAAGAAGATATATTTACTTGAGCAAAGTGAAGAGCATACTTCTCGTTACAGGAGAGGCTGGAGGTCCGGAGAGAAATCGGTTTACGCATATTTTAACTTCGACGACAAGGAGCGATCACCGCTGGACGTATCCACCGAGCCACTGAGGGTTTATTATGCTACTACGAATGCTCATTCCCTCATTGGGTAAGTACACGTCCTTCTCGTGCACAAGTACGTTGCTAAATGCCACCTGTGCGCACGTGTGTTAGCGAAGAGTCACGAAAGGCACGCGTGCTTTTACTTAGATATTACTTTTTACGCATCGTTCATACTTACGCCCGTCATTGAAACGTTTAGGAAACGCGTCGACAAAATTCAAGAAGAGAAAATTCCCGCATCGGCGGCCGTGATATACGTCAGCGAGTAAAGCCGGGCGAAAATGTACGGGGGACAAGAACGAGACGTCTTCCACGCAATTCCCATAGTTTCTCAAGACGAAGAGGAGAGAGTACTTCGGTCCTTGGAACGCGACCTGTTCCTGATTCTTGACTTACCGCTTTTATATTCGCACGCATCACGCTGTTACTTTATTTATTAATCTCCCACGCATATCTTATTATAACTGATTACAATTGGACTATCGCGCATAGCTGGGACTGCGTAAAACAAGTAAAACGCCACTCTCGCGGATCTAATCTGAGCTAATCTAAGTGGATCTTATCTGTAAACGAGGCTAGATTAAATGTGTAATTACGACGGAAATTCGTACCATTAAAAAGCAATTTCGCATTCACGTCGAGCTTATTTTGTTTTACCCTCGAATACTTAGCGTACTCGACGCGCTCTGTCGGCGCGAAGATCACTCCCGGGCCAACACCAATCCCGGCCCGGTTGATTCTACCTATATCGAGTATTCTAAAGGATGTTAATCGAGAATTTATTATCCCCTTCCACTTCCCTCAACGTTCGCCGATACCCGAATTATATTAGCCGTACTCGTTCGGACCCTTAGCATGACATAACGTCCTTCGGACCTGGCGATCATTACAACACAGAAGATTCCATAAATTTCCCGCGATATGATCTTTTCAACTACGTCGTTTAATAGCTGTCACGGCAGTAAATAATTGATACAATCGATAGCGAAATCGCGGTATCAATATGGCATTTATTAAACAAACATCGCTTATATCAACTATATTTATACTTTACAACTCGTTAAAATGAATCTTTGTCGAAAAAAATATATCTATATAGATTTATACGAATAATAATAATAATAACTTTATTATTAGTCGCTGCACAGAGAAAAAAATTTCTTGATATTTATAAAATTTGATATTAAATTGTTATTTATATTAAAAGAACCCAAGTCAAACAAACACGCGTATTAAATCTAAAAAGAACTCCCTTCCTCTGTGTGCCATTAAAAGAAATATAATCGGTAATATAAAATAATACAACAACATATAGATCCTCATTGTAATCAGATTTATCGATGCTATGCGAGTCTTTATTTTTGATGTCGCGAAGAAAGTTATATTCAGCAGTTGACACACGGGTCAATTACATACTTATGTCATTACTCGAGCAAACTCGGCGCTCGAGATTTCTTAATAAACGTACGTTATCCGAGTCATACGCGAGAATCAATCCAATCCGCAGAACCGGAGGGTGTCTGCCAGCTTTGACCCGAAGCTTTCAGCTCACGCGGGTATCTATGTGATACTCGGCGCGACTGTGACTGGCATCTGCATCCGTGCGCTTCATAAATCCGACGAATCGCACCAACCGAAACGTAGATTCGCGGTGTCCACATAATCACCGCAAATAGAAACTAGCCCGAAGTGCGCTTGTCGCACGACGGGGACCCGAATTTCAACCCACGGACACAGATGTCCGAATTTCACGGATGACCGGCGAGTGCCCTTGAATTTCCCCATCGGAATATCCCGCGGAATTCGACGCAATCATTAATAACGAAGCATTCTCGCGCGCATTACGTTCACCGCTCTTGATATCCCCTTCGTTGTACGAACGATACTACATGTGACGCGTTGCGTTTTGATGTTATTTGATTGAGTTATGCACGGAGAAAAAAGTTTTTCCAGATTTTGTATTTCTGTTCACTCGACTAAAATTTGTTTCACAGAAACACATACGAAATATTATTTGTTTGTGTAAAAATGTAACGGTCTCATTCAAGAAAACTCGATTATTTAACGAGAAGAACGTTATGAAAGAACATCTTTTAACCAAATAAAATATTATTCGGTTACGATAAATATGTAAAATGAAACAGTTTCTTTATAAGGAAATTATTTTTCGTTTCACACCAATTTTTTATTTAAAGTAAAGATACGTATTCGCTGAAAAGTCCAACAGTCGTATTTATTAATCGAAACATTAGCTTCTTTGGAACATGCCAATGATGAAATCTGAATGCAATAAAATTTGTTAAATGTGAAGAAATCTTTTTCTCAGTGTATTAGCGATGCGTACGTATTCGCATGTACGCACGCTTATTTTCACCAATTTTGATAACTGAAATATACATAAAGTATATGAGATATATGAAATAACTGATGACGCCACTTTATTGAGCGTCTCTATATATTATTTATCTACCATAAATTTATGAATGATCGCCCTTCCGACGACTGTGCTAAATGTCAGAAAGCCGGCTCTATACATATACATGTATACTTCCTGTCTGCTTCCGCTCTAACAACGCGATCAACAATGAGCGAAACTTGCGAACACTCACGTCTCGCCGAATTTCGCGTATCTTGTCTCAAACTTTCATCGCCTCTCCGCTATGCAGTCCCTAACTTTGAAGCCCTTCGAGTGGAAACGGATTACAAAGGTCGCAATTATTCAACGAAACTTCGCAATTCAACCGAGAAGAAAATAACGCTTAAAATATTACCGTTCTCGGAGAATGAAAAAGAAAATCGTTTTTGTCGCGGCGACGCTCCAACTAAAGCATACCGAATTGCGAACGTAATTCTTTTGTAGAATGTTATATTAGGCGAGACCCCGTGTGGAATCCACGAATTTACGGCCGAATACGCCGAGGCGCGAGTTTACCTTTTCGAGAATTAAAATCGAGAATGCCGTGAAAAATATATATCCAGCCGGAGCCGCATTGAATCTCCGATATACTTCTGTTCTTCCTTATCGATCTCTGTTCGCTTATCTGGCGTCTTGTAAAAACGCTACTAGCTGGATAAAAGTCGAAAGATATCGCTTTATGTATGTGCAGCATTACGTACTTTTGACGATCATCCTTCGATTATTACATTTACTATAAAGCTGAAAATGCAATTATTTACAACCGTTTCGCGATTTGTGATTTTCATGTTGGACAAATAAGGAAAAATATCTCACATATTATTCCCTTGCGCCCGATAATTTTACCGAATAAACTATCTCGTGGCAACGCGCGATCTTCTTATTAATGCGGGATTATGCGATGAGTGTCGGGGAGATACGTAAACACCACTCGACCTACCGTGTATTTGCAAAATGTGAATACGAATTCTACGGGAACGTTTCTTTTATAAGTAAGGCGTAATACCACGCATTGTACCTCATCCAGAACTTGTTGCAGAATATAGCTGCGTTGGATTTATGTCCTTGCAACATCATTTTAATGATAATAAATAAGCGTGAATATCACTCATGTGCGCTCGAACGCTAATAAAATTACACTTATCAAGAGACGGTTCAATTACTCACAGGAAGTTCTCGTATGTTTTGTACGAGAATATTTTATATCACTTTATATTGTAAACAATTTTTTTCGTGTTATTAGACATACGTTTGGGAGAAGTTGAGACAGGATGTATGAATAAATTATTCCTCTCGTTCTCAAATAACGGTATTCAAAAGACAAGTGACAAAAATTCCGTCTCACTCGCAGTTCTAATTCGCAGGAATATACATTCCCCCAACCTTTGCGATATTTGGATATCGCAATATCGGCCCACGAGCATCTACGCGTCAGTGATCTTTTTATAATCACAAAAGATAAACATGCAAACATAGAGCGCTGTTACGTAATTCCTTAAACGAGAAATTCTGGAGAGTGACGCGCGCGAGGAAATATTTTCAGGGGGCACTTCTTCATACTCGTAATGCATTTCGTTCACGGCAATTAAAGCGTCATCGGGTAGGTCAATAATTACACGCGCCCCCGGATCGAGCTTTTCTTGAGGAAAAATCGCTCCAGACTTAATTAAAGGGGGGGGGGGGGGGGGGGGGGTCCC